>NC_073247.2:159881250-160190000 GCF_029281585.2 Gorilla gorilla gorilla
GGTTCCTGGAGTATGGCAGAAGAGATCAGTAAACTTTAGGAGAGAGCTGAAGCAGGAAAGAGAGCCAGCCAGGAGCATCTACCAGGAGCCAGAGTGTGGAGCTAGGAAATGGGAGTGCAGTTCAGATGAGAACAAGGAGCATAAATCAAAGGGGCTCTCAACATGAAGCTGAGCTGTTGCCCCAGCCTCATTTTTAGTTTCTCTCCATATTTTCGAACATGGGAAGGCCACCTGTGTTTAAAATCTCTCAGGTGGTGTAAGCCAAGTGAGGCAAACCCCTTAAAGTGGCACTGTCATTATCTTAATTGGTATTTCTCTCACCCGCTCCCCTCTTTTATTAGTTCAATCTTTTGGTCTGATTCAATCTTATGCCAACTTTTCTAACAGGATGAAAATAAGCCATGGCTTAGAGATCTGAAGATATGTTGCTTATTGATATTATTTGAAAGGAAGTGTCATTGATATTATATTATCCAGTCCCATCTTGGGAAATAGTAGACAGGTTCTCAAAGTACATGGAGGCCAGGCTACAAATTTGCATGTACAGAGTTACTCTTTGAAAATGAGCGCTAGCAGTCCCTACTTCATTGATTTTGTGGTGCTTACTTCATTTACTAATTTAGTTTTTGCTTCATTAATTTGCTTAGAATTGCTTTAACATTTTAAATGCCAGCAGCAATTCCTCTTCCACAACTATACAATGAAAATGTGTGCTTGCGTTTTCCCTTCCCATTTACTCTCTTACTTCTGCAATCTCATATGCACGCCACACTTGATTTTTCAATTTGCTAATTATCCATGGGAAATATTTGATCTCATGTTTATTCTCACTCTCCCTAACACAGGCTTCTAGTGGTTTTTTATTCTTTTCCCTCTTTCTTTCAGGGGAAGAACCTAAAGAAGACCTAAAATGCTTTGGCTTTAAGATCAAGATCAATACCTCTCAATTAGATGTTTCTGAGACCTTTGAATATGGGTTCTTACCTCTTCTAAGAAAAGAACTGTGACATATTGCTCTTTTGAATTCACACTGTGACAACAATGTGATACATGCACAACTACTACGCAACAGGCACTAAATGCTACCATCACAAAATCCAAAGCTAACTAGTAATGGGAGAAGGGAATTATAGAAAAACTCAGAGTCTGTACTTGGAAATGATGTGCAGGCTCTACACTTTTCCATAAAACGTATGGCACTGGGCATGGCTAAGAGAAGATACAAAATAGGGAGAAGTCAGTTGTACAAGTTTAGTGCTGCATACCTATATGGACTCTCCCTGTAAGACAATAGCTACTCTGGAAAATGTGCTGGTATATTAGTCCATTTTCACACTGCTGATAAAGACATACTCAAGACTTGGAAATTTACAAAAGGAAGAGGTTTAATGGACTCACAGTTCCAAGCAGCTGGGGAGGCCTCGCAATCATGGCATAGGGTGAAAGGCACGTCCCACATGACAGCAGACAATAGAAGAGAACTTGTACAGGGAAACTCTCCTTTATACAACTATCAGATCTCGTGAGACTTACTCACTATCATGAGAATAGCATGGGAAAGACCCGCCCCCATGATTCAATTACCTCCCACCGGGTCCTTCCCATGACACATGGGAATTCAAGATGAGATTTGGGTGAGGACACAGCTAAACCATATCAGCTGGTATTCTTAGCTCTCAGGGGATTCAAGTTGCCTAGGAGCAAAAAAATTCCCATTCTCTCATTACTGCACAGCAGATGCTGTTCATTGATGGCAGAGCTGAGCTATGAGGAGTCTCAAGACCTTCTTCAGTGGGCCTTCATAATTTAGACTTAATTATATACTCTTAGTGCTTCCTGGTACTTTTTTTCGAAAGAACATTTTTTTGATGCAACTCACAGCTGAAATCAAAGGCTCAATTTAGTGTATTTCCAGTGAAATATCATATATTTGAGGAAATTACTAGGGGGAAAGCCCAAATACCATACTGGATGGATGACTTGTCTAACCACGCAGGGGCTTCCCATTTGTGAAATAGACCACTGTAATGTGTGTTTCTTGGCAGGGCTGATGTCTTAGTTTTTTAAAAAAAATTCATAGTACATATGGGGGCACTCAATCTTTGAAGAACAAATGAAGCTATCATAGAAATGTGGTGTTTATTACATATGTTACAGAAATTGGAATATTTTAAAAGTTTTAAACAAATTTGCTTCCTAGCTAAAGACAGAATAAAGAAAGAATAAGTAGCAGAGTAATAAATTTCTTTTGTTTTTTTCTTCAATTTTTATTTTAAGTCCCAGGGTACATGTACAGGATGTACAGGTTCATTACATAGGTTGACATGTGCCATGGTGGTTTGCTGCACTTATCAACCCATCACGTAGGTATTAAGCCCAGCATCCATTAGCTATTCTTCCTGATGCTCTCCCTCCCCCCACATGCCCCTTCCTACAGGCCTTGTGTGAACCCCAGTGTGTGTTGTTCACCCCCATGTTTCTATGTGTCCTCATTGTTCAGCTCCCACTTATAAGTGAGAACGTGCAGTGTTTGGTTTTCTCTTCCTATGTTTGGCAAAGTGATAAATTTCTATCCTGTGCAAATGACAGCCTGTGCTGAGGACAGCCTCTTAACAATGATAGCTGCTTTATTTCCTAAGTAGGTTTGATAATCACAAATCAGACATTCATAATAAAGCCAGGATCATCCCATTTTTCTTTGGTTTAAGACGTTTCATAAGGCAGGAGGATATAATTAAACAATGATTGGCTTTTGGACTAAGAATATACTCACAAACACCGTGAATTAATTAAAAAAACAAAATAATTTGAGCATTTTTTCCTGCTGTGGCTAATATTTGACATTTGGTACATTCATTGTAAAGTTATCAATTCCAATTTTTACTGCAAACTGAAATGGCTATTTTATTTTTCTTTCTTTCTCTTTTTAATTTTAAACAAATGTGCCAGTATTATTTTCTTTCTAAATGAGTATTATCCTTCAGACTAGTCTCCTCACTGAAAATACACTCATTCCAATGATGTCCCAATTGTTCAAATCGTTTTTGTTGCTACTCTCTTCATTCACTTATTCCGTAAGAGTCTGTGCCAGACACTATGGTACATCCTGGAGACAGAGTGGAGAGCAACGCTTGGCCTCTGACTTTCCAGAGTTTTCAGTCTAGTCTCATGGTGCTGCCCTCAAGACAGTTGTGATTCTCATAGGAAAACCACTCATTTAATAGTTTCTTTCTCTCGCTAAATCTTTTCTGTCAGCCTGATTACAGAACCGATATACCTGTATCTGAATGAGTTTTTACAAATCAAATAAAACCAAAAAAGCAAATTACCACCTTAGTAGCCTTACTTCTATCCATTACTCTCCCTCCTCTGGGTTATCCCCACTGGTCTCCCTGCTCACTATCTTAATCCACTACCATTTAAAACCCTTTAAAAATTTTTATTTCTTCATTGTCCTTAAGAGAGGGTCAACACTACCTTTCTGATCTCATCTGTTGCCTCATCTTCTTTTCAAGTTTAGTAATCTAGGCTACCTCTGTGATGGGCATTATCTGAGACCTTGCAGATCTCAGGCTACTCTTCTGTTGCTTTTACATGTGAAAGACAGCTTTGCTGGGTCTAAATCCTTAGGCCACTGTCATTGTCCCTCAAAACCTTGTAGACACTGCTCCTTTGTCTTTTGGTGTTTTTTTTTTGTTGTTGAAATGGACAAATAATAGATAACTTGATTTGAGTCTTTGTTTGC
This sequence comes from Gorilla gorilla gorilla, assembly GCF_029281585.2. Classification (NCBI taxonomy): domain Eukaryota; kingdom Metazoa; phylum Chordata; class Mammalia; order Primates; family Hominidae; genus Gorilla; species Gorilla gorilla. The sequence continues at coordinate 159,884,996 of NC_073247.2, forward strand.
TGCTTGAGTGCTGGCAGGAATCTTTTTAATAATAATTTACCAGGATATATCTGGATTATATATCGATCTTAGTTCAATTTTGTCTGAAATGTGGAAAATGGCAATCCTCTCCAAATCCAATTTCAGATAATTTTTCTGAACTGAAAATTTTCTTCGATTATAACTTTGATTGTTGTTTCTAATCCATTTGCTCCATTTATTTCCTCCAAAGCAACTGCTACTGGTAGGTAGAATATGTCACCTATCTTCCACAATGGGTATTTTGTTCTCTAATCCCTACCAAGCATTTTCGAGATGTTTTTCGATATAGTTCTCTGTTTCAATGATTCAGCTTTCTGTTGTGTCAAGTCTACTTACTCCTTTTGATTTATTCTTTCATCTTGATTATTGCATTTTTCTGTTTGGTTGCATCATGGGAATCTGGGATGGAAGATTGTATACATTCCTAAATGATCATGGAATGTGTTTGCTCCTTTATTTTCACTTTTATTGCAGATAAACCTCATTTTTTTTCTGATTGTCTCATACCTGTATTAAAGGCAATTTGGGAGGTTTTCTGGTGACCTCACTCATCTCATTGTCTTCCTGGAGGACAGATGTGTGCATTTAAACACAACATAAATGCTGAATTCTGTGAATTTTATTAGCATATCTTTAAAAGCACCAACATGCATTTACTGCAACTGCATTAGCCATAATCTGGATAGGTCTCCCATATTTTGTAACTATGTTCACAGTCCTTTTCTATAAATTGTTGTACTTTATGTTGATTCTTATTTTTAAATTAAAAAATGCATAACTAAAACTCATTTTTACTCTCCATGTTCTTGATGTTTTCTTGATCTTTCCATGTCTCTTTACCATGTCTCTTAGTAAATGTAGCACCTTATATACATCTGCTAATAGCTCAATTAAAACACTACATTAAATTTTGGTCATTAATTTTATTTCCTTCAAAATGAAGATAACTTTTTTTCTGATCACAAAAGTAATACATACTCTATAAAAACTCGGGCAATATAGAAGCAGGTCACATGTTTTGAAAAGAAGTTCATAGAAGGGAAAAATGATATAGGTGATAATGGTTCGATTTCTAGGGAGAAATTGATGGAACTAAATTATGCCACCTAGGAAAGAAGTAGTTAGACACGTAGGTGCTGTTTTATTCATTTTTTGAAATTCTTAAGATAATGTCCAGGCTCTTAGAAAAGGAAGAAAATCTTTTGCCTGATAACTCTCAGAAACTGCTAAATACTTAGGAAATACAGTTATGCAAGGCTCAAAGAATATGTAGTTCAACTATCCATTTAAAAATCAGATGTTGTACATGTTTCTAACTATCTGAAATGCCTGCATGTTTATGATAGAGGGAGCATTTAACGGGGTTGGACAGACTGGATTTCCAGACTCCAAAATACAGATGATGAATTGCAAATTCCTTCTACTTTATCCCTATGGGTTATGGTTTCCTCCTTAAAAGCTGTATTTGAATGATATATAGTGGCTGGTAATAGCATCTAGCTCCAACCTTGGAACTCCCTTTGGAACTCTGTAAAGCTTATGGTTTTTGTTCATATTCCTTTCTTTTAAAAGAATAGATCCCATGTTCTATTCTGAAGGACTATTAGTTGGAGCAGCAATTAGTAGGACTATTAATAAGTCCTTTCAAATATAAATGTGTATGTATGCAGTTACAGATGTGACTGTAAATATGAAATGCATATATAAATAATGCATATTTTCAAACAAAATGCAAACTTTTCTTTTTAATTTTTTTAAATTAATAGATACAACTGTACATATTTGACATGTGCAACATGATGCTTTGGAGTATACCTACATTGAAGAATGACTAAATCTAGCGAATTAAGATATGCACTACCTCACATAGTTATCATTTTTGTGCTGAAAACATTTTGCATCCACTCTCCGTATTTTTCAAGAATACATTATTAACTATATTCACCATGTTGTACAATAGATCTCTTGAACTTATTCCTCTTATTGAACTGAAGTTTTATATCCTTTGACCAACATTTCCCCAGCCACACTATAGCCACCTCAGCCTCTGGTAATTATCTGGTAATTACCATTCTACTATATTTCTATGAGGTCAACTTTTTTAGCTTCCACATATGAGGGGGATCGTGTGGTATTTGTTTTTCTGTGTCTGGCTTATTTCACTTAGGTAATGTCCTCTAGGTTCATCCGTGTTGTTGCAAGTTACACGATTCCTTCTTTTTTATGACTGAATAGTATTTGTTTGTGTATATACCACATTTTCTTTATACAGTCATTAATTGGCAGACACTTAGGTTGATTCTATATCTTGGCTATTGTGAATAATGCTGCAATGAATATGGGAGTGTAGGTATCCCTTTGACATACCAATTTCATTTCCTTTGGATATATACCCAATAGTAGGATTGCTAGATCATATGATAGTTTTATTTTAAATTTTTTGAGGAATCTCCATACCATTTTCCATAATGGCTCGACTAATTTACATTTCCCCCAAGAGTATGCATGTGTGTCCTTTTCTCCACATCCTTTCCAACACTTGTTATCTTTTGTCTTTTTGATTATAGCCATTTTAACAGGTGTGAGGGGATATCTCATTGTGGTTTTAATTTTCATTTTCCTCATCATTAACAATGCTGAGCATTTTTTCAAATAACTGTTGGCCAGTTCTATGTCTCCCTTTAACAAATATCTACTCAGGTCTTTTGCCCATTTCTAAATTAGATTACTTTTTTTTTCTTTTGCTATGGAGTTGAGTTCCTCATATATTTTGTATGTTAACCTCTCATCACATACATAATTTGCAAATACTTTCTCCCATTCTATAGATTGTCTTTTTACTCTGCTGATTTTTTCCTTTGCTGTGCAAAGCTTTTTAATTCGATGCAATGCCATTTGTCTATTTTTGGTTTTGTTGCCTGTGCTTTTGAGGTCATATCCAAAAATTATCAGCCAGAACAATGTCATGGAGCATTTTTCCTATGGTTTCTTCCAGTAGTTTCATAGTTTTGGGTCTTTCATTTGTCTTTCATGCAGGTAAAGTTGATGTTTATATATGGTGTGAGATAGGGCCCAATTTCATTCTTCTGCATGTGAATATCCAGTTTTCCCAACACCATTTATGAGACTGCCCTTTCCTTGTTTTATGTTCTTGATACCTTTGTGGAAAATTAGTTGGCTATAAATGTGTGAATTTATTTCTGAGTTGTCTATTCTGTTCCATGTGTCTGTTTTTATGCCACTCCTTTGCTGTTTTGGTTACAATAGGTTTGTCATATATTTTGAAGTCAGGTAGTGTGATGCCTCAAGTTTTGCTCTTTACAGTGAAGATTCCTATGGCTAATCAGGACCTTTGTGGCTCCCTATGACTTTAAGGGTAGTTCTTTGTATTTCTGTGAAGAATATCATTGTTATGTTGATAGAAGTAGTGTTGAAACTGTAGATAACTTTGGGTAGTACAAATGTTTTTAAAATATTATTTCTTCCAATTTGTGTACAGGTGATAGCTCTGCATTTATTTGTGTCTTTTTCTTTCATCAATATGTTATTGCTTTCAGTGTACAGATGTCTTACCTCCTTGGTTAAATTTATTCCTAAGTATTTGTGGAGTTTTGGAAATGAGATTGTTTTCCTGATTTCTTTTTCATATTGTTTGCTGATAGTGTATATAAATGCTACTGATTTTTGTATGTTATTTTGTATCCTGTAACTTTACTGAATTTGTTTATTAGTTATAACAGTATTTTGGTAGAGTCTTTAGGGTTTTCTATATATAAGGTCATGTCATCTGCAAACAGGGATAATTAAAATTCTTCCTAATTTGAATGCCTTATATTTCTTTTTCTTGTTTTATTGCTCTGGCCTCAGACCTCTGTTACTATATTGAATAAAAACGGCAAGAGTGGGCTTCCTTTTCTGATATGGTTTGGCTGTGTCCCCACCCAAATCTCATCTTGAATTATAATCTTCAAGTGTCCTGGGAGGAACCTGGTGGGAGGTAATTGAATCATGGGGGCAGTTTCCCCCATGCTGTTCTCATGATAGTGAGTGAGTTCTCATGAGATCTGATGGTTTTATACGTGTCTGGCATTTCCCCTGCTGGCACTTCTCTCTCTTGCCACCATGTGAATAAGGACATGTTTTCTTCCCCTTCCACCATGATTGTAAGTTTCCTGAAGCCTCCCCAAGACACGTGGAACTGTGAGTCAATTAAACCTCTTTTATTTATAAATTACCCAATTTCAGGTATTTCTTCATCCCAGCATGCGAATGAACTAATACAGTAAATTGGTATCAAGGTAGTGGGGTGCTGCTATAAGGATATCAAAAAATGTGAAAGTGACTTTGCAACTGGGCAACGGGCAGAGTTTGGAACACTTTGGAGGGCTCAAAAGAAGATCGGAAAATGTGGGAAAGTTTGGAACTTCCTACAGACTTGTTGAATGGTTTTGACCAAAATGCTGATAGTGATATGGACAATGAAATCCAGGCTGAGGTGGTCTCAGATGGAGATGAGGAACTTGTTGGGAACTGGAGTAAAGGTCACTCTTTCTATTCTTTAAGAGACTGGAGGCATTTTGCCCCTGCCCTAGAGATATGTGGAACTTTAAACTTGAAAGAGATGATTTAGGGTATCTGGCAGAAGAAGTTTCTAAGCAGTGAAGTGTTCAAAAGGAAGCAGAGCATAAAAGTTTGGAAAATTTGCAGCCCAACAGTGCAATAGAAAAGAAAAACCCATTTTCTGAGGAGAAATTCAAGCTGGTGGCAGAAATTTGCACACATAATGAGGAGCTGAATGTTAATCAACAAGACAATGGGAAAATGTCTCCAGGGCACATCAGAGACCTTTACAGCAGTCCCTTTTATCAAAAGCCCAGAGGCCTAGGAGAGAAAAATGGTTTCCTGGTGAGGCCCAGGGCTCCTCTGCCCTGTGCAGCCTCAGGACATGGTGCCTTGCATCCCAGCTGCTTTAACTCCAGTGGCGGATAAAAGGGGGCAAGGTACAGCTTTATCCATTGCCTCAGAGGGTGCAAGCCCCAAGCCATGGTGGCTTCCATGTGATGTTGAGCTTGTGGGTACACAGAGGTAAAGAATTGAGGTTTGGTAACCTCCACCTGGATTTCAAAGGTTGTATGTAAATGCCTGGATGTCCAGGCAGTAGGTTGCTACAGCGGTAGAGCCCTCATGGAGAACCTCTGGTAGGGCAGTGCAGAAGGGAAATGTGGGGTTGAAGCCACCACACAGAGTCCCCACTGAAGCACTGCCTAGTGGAACCGTGAGAAGAGGGCCACTGTCCTCCAGACCCCAGAATGGTAGGTCCTCTGACAGCTTATACCATGCACCTGGAAAAGCAGCAGATACTCAATACAAGCCCATGAAAGCAGCTGGGAGGGGGGCTGTACCCTGCAAAGCCACAGGGGCAGAGCTGCCCAAGGCCATGGGATCCCACCTCTTGTATCAGGGTGATCTGGATGTGAGACATGGAGTCAAAGGAGATCATTTTGGAACTTTAAAGTTTAATGACTGCCCTATTGGATTTTGGACTTGCACGGGGCCTGTAGCCCCTTTGTTTTCACCAATTTTTCCCATTTGTAATGGGTGTATTTACTGAATGCCTGTACCCCCATTGTATCTAGGAAGTAACTAACCTGCTTTTTATTTTACAGGCTCACAGGTGTAAGGGACTTGCCTTGTCTCAGATGAGACTTTGGACTTGGACTTTTGAGTTAATGCCAGAATGAGGTAAGACTTTGGGGGACTGTTGGAAAGGCATGATTGTGTTTTAAAACATGAGAGCATGAGATTTGGTAGGGGCCAGGGGCACAATGATGTGGTTTGGCTGTGTCCCCACCCAAATCTCATCTGAATTGTAATCCCCACAATCCCCACATGTAGAACCTGGCAGGAGGTAATTGAATCATAGAGCCAGTTTCCCCCATAATATTCTCATGATAGTGAGTGAGTTCTCATGAAATCTGTTAGTTTTATAAGTGTCTGGCATTTCCACTGCTAGCATGTCTCTCTCCTGCCACTATACGAAGAAGGATGTGTTTGCTTCCCCTTCTGCCATGATTTTAAGTTTCCTGAGGCTTCCCAGCCATGTGAATCTGTGAATCAATTATACCTCCTTTCTTTATAAATTACCCAATCTTGGGCATTCATAGCAGCATGAGAATGGACTAATACAGTTTCTTGTTTTGAATCTCTGGGGAAAAGCTTTCAAATTTTCCTTTATGAGTGTGATGTTAGCATATAATATGTGACCTTTATGATATTGAGATATACTGCTTTTATATCGAATTTGTTAAGAGTTTTTACTATAAAAGGATGTTGAATTTTTTCAAGTACTTTTTCTGCATCTACTGAAATGTTTTTTTCCTTCATTCAGTTAGTGTGATGTGTCACATTTATTTATTTGCATATGTTGAACCATTTTGCATCCCTGGTATGAATCCCACTCAATTACGGTGAATGATCTTTTAAATGTGCTATTGAAGTCAGTTTGCTATAATAGTATTTTGCAGAATATTTTTGCATCTATGTTTCTTAGGGGTTTTGGCCTGTAGTTTTTTTTTGTTTTTCAATGTCTTCATTTGACTTTGGTATCAGGGTGATGCTGGCCTTGTAAAATGATTTTGGAAGCATTCCCTCCTATTTGATGCTTTTAGATGATTTGGGAAAAATCGGTATTTAAAAAAAATTTGGAAGGATTCAGCAGTGAAGCCATCATTTCCTGGGCTTCACTTTGATGAGAGACTTTGTATTATTGATTCAATTGCTTTACTCATTGGTATGTTAAGATTTTTTATTTCTTCACAATTAAGTCTTTGTAGGTTGTATGCATCAAGGAATTTATCCATGTCTACTGGGTTATCTCATGCATTGGTGTATAAGCCTTCAAAATAATCTCTTATGATCCTTTGCATTTTCATGTTATCAGATGTAATGTCTCCTTTTTCTTTTTTTCTCTCTCTTTTTTTTTCATTATACTTTAAGTTCTGGGATACATGTGCAGAAAGTACAGGTTTGTTACATATCAGGAGAAATTCAGCCCTGATATTTCACGTATGAAATATCATACGTTCTTTTCTATTTTCCCTAAGTGTTGGCTGGTCTGAGAAATAAAGGGACAGAGTACAAAAGAGAGAAATTTTAAAGCCGGGTATGCGGGGGAGACATCACAAGTCGGCAGGTTCCATGATGCCCTCCGAGCTGTAAAACCAGCAAGTTTTTATTAGTGATTTTCAAAAGGGGAGGGAGTGTACAAATAGGGTGTGGGTGACAGAGATCACATGCTTCACAAGGTAATAGAATATCACAAGGCAAATGGAGGCAGGGCGAGATCACAGGACCACAGGACCGGGGAGAAATTAAAATTGCTAATGAAGTTTTGGGTACGCATTGTCATTGATAACATCTTATCAGGAGACAGTGTTTGAGAGCAGACAACCGGTCTGACCAAAATTTATTAGGCAGGAATTTCCTAGTCCTAATAAGCCTGGGAATGCTACGGGAGACAGGGGCTTATTTCATCCCTACAGCTGCGACCGTAAAAGACAGCCACCCCTGAAGTGGCCATTTCAGAGGCCTACCCTCAGGGACACATTCTCTTTCTCAGGGATGTTCCTTGCTGAGAAAAAGAATTCGGCGATATTTCTCCCATTTGCTTTTGAAAGAAGAGAAATATGGCTCTGTTTCGCCTGGCTCATCAGCGGTCAGAGTTTAAGGTTATCTCTCTTGTTCCCTGAACATTGCTGTTATCCTGTTCTTTTTTCAAGGTGCCCAGATTTCATATTGTTCAAACACACATGCTCTACAAACAATTTGCGCAGTTAATGCAATCATCACAGGGTCCTGAGGTGACATACATCCTCCTCAGCTTACAAAGATGATGGGATTAAGAGATTAAAGTAAAGACAGGCATAGGAAATCACAAGGGTATTGACTGGGGGAGTGATAAGTGTCCATGAAATCTTCACAATTTATGTTCAGAGATTGCAGTAAAGACAGGTGTAAGAAATTATAAAAGTATTAATTTGGGGAACGAATAAATGTCCATGAAATCTTCACAATTTATGTTCTTCTGCCATGGCTTCAGCCGGTCCCTCCGTTCAGGGTCCCTGACTTCCTGCAACATCTACATAAGCATACATGTGCCATGGTGGTTTGCTGCACCCATCAACGCATTATCAACATTAAGTATTTCTCGTAATGCTATCCCTCCCCTAGGCCCCCACCCCTCAACAGGCCCCAGTGTGTGATGTTCCCCTCCCTGTGTCCATGTGTTTTCATTGTTCAACTCCTGTTTATGAGTGAGAACATGTGGTATTTAGTTTTTCTTTTCTTTTGTTAGCTTGCTGAGAATGATGGTTTCCAGCTTCATCCATGTCCCCACAAAGGACATGAACTCATCCTTTTTATGGCTGCATAGTATTCCATGGTATATATGTGCCACATTTACTTTATCCAGTTTATTATTGATGGGCATTTGTGTTGGTTCCAAGTCTTTGCTATTGTGAATAGTGCTGCAATAAACATACATGTGCATGTTTCTTTACAGTAGAATGATTTATAATACTTTGGGTATATACCCAGTAATGGGATTGCTGGGTCAAATGGTATTTCTGGTTCTAGATCCTTGAGGAATTGCCACAGTCTTCCACAATGGTTGAACTAATGTACGCTCCCACAAACAGTGTAAAAGCGCCTCCTATTTCTCCACATCCTCTCCAGCATCTGTTTCCTGACTTTTTAATGATCGCCATTCTAACAGGCGTGAAATGGTATCTCATCGTGGTTTTGATTTGCATTTCTCGAATGAGGTGATGCTTAGCTTTTTTTCATATGTTTGCTGGCTGCAAAAATGTCTTCTTTTGAGAAGCATCTGTTCATATCCTTCAGCCACTTTTTGATGGGGTTGTTTTTTTTTTTCTTATAAATTTGTTTAAGTTTCTTGTAGATTCTGGATATTAGCCCTTTGTCAGATGGATAGATTTCAAAAACTTTCATCCATTCTGTAGGTTGACTGTTCACTCTGATGACAGTTTCTTTTGCTGTGCAGAAACTCTTTAGATTATTTAAATCCCATTTGTCAATTTTGGCTTTTGTTGCCATTGCTTTTGATGTTTTAGCCATAAAGTCTTTGACCATGCCTATGTCCTGAATGGTATTGCCTAGGTTTTCTTCTAGAGTTTTTATTGTTTTAGGTCTTAGGTTTAAGTAGTTAATCCATCTTGAGTTAATTTTTATATAAGGTGTAAGGAAGGGGTCCAGTTTCAGTTTTCTCCATATGGCTAGCCAGATTTCTCAACACCATTTATTAAATAGGGATTACATTTATTGATTTGCATGTGTTGAACCAGCCTTGCATCCCAGGGATGAAGCCGACTTGATCATGGTGGATAAGCTTGTTGATGTGCTGCTGAACTAGGTTTGACAGTATTGTATTGAGGATTTTTGCATTGATGTTCATCAGGGATATTGGCCTGAAACTTCCTTTTTTGTGTGTCTCAGCAAGGTTGTGGTATCAGGATGATGCTGGACTCATGAGTTAGGGAGGAATCCCTCTTTTTCTATTGTTTGGAATAGTTTCATAAGGAATGATACTAAGTCCTCTTTGTACCTCTGGTGGAATTTGGCTGTGAATCTCTCTGATCCTGGGCTTTTTTTGGTTGTTAGGGTATTAATTACTGCCTCAATTTCAGAAGTTGTTATTGGTCTATTCAGGGAGTCGACATCTTATTGGTTCAATCTTGAGAGGATGTATGTGTCCAGGAATTTATCCATTTCTTCTAGATTTTCTAGTTTATTTGTGTAGAGGTGTTTATATTATTCTCTGATGGTAGTTTGTATTTCTGTGGGATCAGTGATGATATACACTTTATCATTTTGTATTGTATCTATTTGATTCTTCTCTTTTTTCTTCTTTATTAGTCTGGCTAGTGGTCTATCTATTTTGTTAATCTTTTCAAAAAACCAGCTCCTGGATTCATTGATTTTTTTGAAGGATTTTCAGCCTTTTTTGCACTGGTTTTTCCTCATTTTTGTGGATTTATCTACCTTTGGTCTTTGAAGTTGGCACCCTTCAGAGAGAGTTTTTGTGTGGATGTCCTTTTTGTTGATGTTGATGCTATTGCTTTCTGTTTGTTAGTTTTCCTTCTAACAGTCAGGCCTCTCTGCCACAGGTCTGCTGGAGTTTGCTGGAGGTCCACTCCAGACCTTGTTTTCCTAGGTATCACCAGCAAAGGCTGCAGAACAGCAAAGATTGCTGTCTGTTCCTTCCTCTGGAAGCTTCATCCCAGAGGGGCACCTGCCAGATGCCAGCCAGAGCTCTCCTGTATGAGGTGTCTGATGACCCCTATTGGAAGGTGTCTCCCAGTCAGGAGGCACAAGGGTCAGGGATCCACTTGAGGAGGCAGTCTTTCCCTTAGCAGAGCTCGAGTACTGTGCTTTGAGATCTGCTGCTCTCTTCAGTGACGGCAGGCAGGAACATTTAAGTCTGCTGAAGCTGTACCCACAGCTGCCCCTTCTCCCAGTTGCTGTTTCCCAGGGAGATGGGCGTTTTATCTATAAGACCCTGATTGGGGCTACTGCCTTTCTTTCAGAGATGCCCTGCCCAGAGAGGAGGAATCTAGAGAGGCAATCTGGCTACAGTGGCAAAGCTGCAGTGGGCTCCACCCAGTTTGAACTTCCTGGTGGCTTTGTTTACACTGTGAGGGGAAAACCCACCTAATCAAGCCTCAGCAATTTTAGACACCCCTCCTCCCCACCAAGCTCGAGCATCTGAGGTCCACTTCAGACTGCTTTGCTGGCAGTGAGAATTTCAAGCTAGTGGACCTTATGTTTTCGGGCTCCATGGGGATGGGATCCACTGAACTAGAGCACTTGGCTCCGTGGCTTCAGCCCCCTTTCCAAGGGAGTGAATGGTTCTGTCTCGCTGGCATTCCAGGCACCACTGGGGTATGGAAAAAAAAAAAAAACTCCTGCAGCTAGCTTGGTGTCTGCCCAAAGGGCTGCCCAGTTTTGTGCTCAGAACCCTGGGCCCTGGTGGTGTATGCAACCAAATGAATCTCCTGGTCTGCAGGTTGCGAAGACCGTGGGAAGGGTGTAGTATCCGGGCTGGAATGCACTGCTCCTCATGGCACAGTCCCTCACGGCTTCCCTTGGCTAGGGGAGGGAGCTCCCCAACCCCTTGTGCTTCCTGGGTGAGGCGATGCATCACCCTGCTTTGGCTTGCCTTCTGTGGGCTGCACCCACTGTCTAACCAGTCCCAATGAGATGAGCTGGGTACCTCAGTTGGAAATGCAGAAATCACCCACCTTCTGCATTGATCTTGCTGGGAGCTGAATTTTTCAGATTTAAGATGCACAACCAATAAGCATAATGTGAATACTCCAAAACTGGTCCCAAGCATTTTGGTTAAGGAATACTCAGCCTGTTTAAGTAGAACTACTCTTATAATTGTAAATATCTATGCATCCAATGTTGTAATATCTTTTCTTATCCCTTTACTATGCCTATTTTATTTATTTGTATACTATTTTGTGTATGTGTGTCCATATAGGTGAAATGAGTTTCTTGTAAGCAACATATAGCTGGGTCATGTTTTAAAAAATGTATTTAACCACTCTGTGGCTTTTGATTGGAGAATTTCATCCATTTATATTCAAAGTAATTATTGACAGGTAAGGAATTACAACTACTATTTTGTTAATTGTTTTCTAGTTGTTTTATAGATTCTTTGTTTCTTTCTTCCTCTCTTACTGTATTCCTTTGTGGCTAAATGATATTCTCTTGTAGTGTGTTTTGATTCCTTGTGTATCTACTATAGTTTTTTGCTTTGTCATTACCATGAGGCTTATAGAAAACATCTTATTGTTATAACTGATTATTTTAAGCTTGTGACAATTTAACACTGACTGCAAAAAGAAAACCCACCTTTATACTTTTAGTGCACTCACTTTCCACATTTTGGATTTTTGATGTCACAAGTTATATCTTTTTATATTTCATATATCATAACAAATTATTGTAGCTATTATTGTTATGTTTAATAGCTTAGTCTTTTAATCTTCATACTACAAATATCAATGATTTAAACACCACTATTACAGTATTAGAATATTCTGAATTGAATGTGTGCTTACTTTTACCAGTGAGTTTTATACTTTTAGATGTTTTCTTATTCATTAGTGTTATTTTTCTTGTAGCTTGAAGAACTTCCTTTAGCATTTTTTTGTAAGACAGATCCGGTGGTAGTGAACTCCTTTAGCTTTTTTTCATCTAGGAAAATATTTATCTCTCTTTCATTTCTTAAGAACAGCTTTGCTGGCTATGGTATTCTTCATTGGCAAGTTTTTCTCCCCTTCAGCACTTTCAGTATATCATCCCACTCTTTAATGGCCTGTAAGGTTTCTGTTGAGAAGTCTACTGTTAGATATATTGGATATCCCTTATGTCATTGGCTTCTTTTCTCTTGCTGCTTTTAGGATCCTTCCTTTGTCTTTGATTTTTGACATTTTAGTTATAATGTCATGAGAATCTTATTTAGATTGAATCTTATTGGAGACCTTTGACTTTTGTTTACCTCAGTGTTTATATTTTTATTCATGTTTGGAAAGTATTTTTTCTATTATTACTTCAAATAAGCTTTCTACCCCTTGATTTTTCTCTTCTCTTTTTATGACACCTATGACTCAAATATTTGTTCTTTTGATGTTCTCCCATAAATCTTTTACCCTTTCTTTATTCCTTTCCACTTTTTTTCTCTGACTATATAGTTTCAAATAACCTGTCTCTGAGTTCACAAATTCATTCTTCTGCTTGGTCAGTTTTGCAGTTGATGCTCTCAATAGCATTTTGCATTTTGTTCATTGTGTTTTTCATTACCAGGATTTCTGTTTGATGTTTTTCATTGTTTCAGTCTATTAAATCTTTTGTTCTGGTCACTTATTGCTTTTCTTTTTTGTTGAATTGTTTCTCTTTATTTTCTTGAAGTTTGATGAGCTTCCTTAAAACTGTTGTTTTCAACACTTTTTCAGCACTTCATACATCTCAATTTCATTAGAGTCAGTCACTAGCACCTTATTTGATCCCATTGTGATGTCATGTTTCCTTGATCCTTGTAGTTGTGCATTGATGTCTGTGCATTGGAAGAAGAAGGTACTTATTCCAGTCTTCACAGACTGGCTTTGCCTGAGAAAGCCCAGTTGCAAATATGTCACTTAGGTGCATCAGAAGCCTGGGGCAGCTGCAACCAACATGGCACTGCCAGAAACTTGGGGTACCCTGTGGAAGGCACAGCACTGGGTTGGACCAGAAGCCCAAGGAAGATGCAGCCAGCATTAGACTGGGACACAAATGAAGCCAGGGGCCAGTGAGGCCTGCCTACTGTGGGGGCTGCCTGAAGCTGTGGGCTGTTGATGATGGCCTGGACGTGGTACAGGCTAGAGATTGGGTTTGCCATGCAAGGCTGATGTCTAGAGGAGCTGTGTGGCACTGTCTGGCGCTGGGACAGGTCTAGAGGCTCAGTTTGTGGGTACTGGCCTGGTATATGGGGCCATGAGGATATGCCCAGGGCTAGGTTCTACTGCAGCAGTCCCAGTGTTGGGATCCCAGAAAAAGTCCTGCACTCACTGACATCTCTTTCCCCCATGTAAAGGGTATCTTTCTTTATATTTTGCTGCCTGGTGTTGGCAGAGGGTGACCTGGCTAAGGTAAAACTGTCCTCCCTGTCCTCTTCAATGTGTCTTTTCTTATTATTGTGCTAAAACCAGGTACTCTGATATCTCATCTGTTTTCCTTAACTCTTGTGAAGGTATTTTTGTTGTTGTTGTTTGAATAGTTGCTTAAATTGATGTTTCTGCAGGGGGGCAATTACTAGAGAGTACTACTCCATCATCTTGCTCTGTCTCTTCTCAAAGTTACCATTTACTAGTCAAATGATATCTTAGTACTGAGCAAGTACCCAATGAAACCATTCTTATTTTCATGTAAATGGATATCTTTAGTTACTTGGCCAATTGTCCATAATTTCCAAGAACATAAACTTTACTGTGAGAAAGTTGTTTCAATACTCATTCATTCTTTCACTCATTCACTATTTTATTGAGAATCTGTTGTGTATCAAGTATTGTACTAGCTTCTGGATAAATAATAACAAAAAGAGTAGAAGAGGCTTTGTTTTCCATGAGCTAGTAATACTCCAGTGGAGTCTATAGGTAATTATAAAATTGTACAATAAGTACAAGGACAGAAATGGCTACATGGTGCCAGTAGAGCACATAGTAGAGATATCTTACTTAGAGTGATGGATTAGAATGTAAAAGGCATGTTTATCAATGATATACATTGGCTCAGTTTCTATCACAAGGAGGGTTTCATGCTGAATTCTGAGTATTCAAGAGGTATATGACCTCAGTGGGCTTAAGATCAAATTGGTGAGAAGGAATATTTACATATTTAGGGAATAACAAGAAGACAGAATTCTTGTTGGACAGGAGTAGGAAATAAAGTTGAAGAGGTAGTTTAGAGCCATGTTGTAAAGATCCCTGAATGCTACAGTAAGAGGTTTTACAATTTATTCAGTGTACTAATGAATAAAAAAGGGCATTGAAGGATTTTAAGAAGGGATGAATGAAAATGTCTAACTTCTCTGCTATAATATAAGCTCAAAGAATCCAGGAACTGTGTGTCCCGTGTTTGGCACTGTCAATCCAGAGCCTAGCTCAGTTTTTATCCTACAGCATGTACTCAATAAATGTATATTGACCAACAGCCTATATACAAAGTGCTGCCTTAGAAAGATAACTCTGGCTGGCCGGGCATGGTGGCTCATGCCTGTAATCCCAGCACTTTGGAGGGCCGAGGTGGGTGGATCACAAGGTCAGGAGATTGAGACCATCCTAGCTAACACAGTGAAACTCCGTCTCTACTGAAAATACAAAAGAATTATCTGGGTGTGGTGGCAGGTGCCTGTAGTCCCAGCTACTAGTGAGACTGAGGCAGGAGAACGGAATGAACCTGGGAGGCAGAGCTTGCAGTGAGCTGAGATTGCACCACTGCACTCCAGCCTAGGCAACAGAGCGAGACTCCGTCTCAAAAAAAAAAAAAAAAAAAAAAAGATAACTGGCTGTGGTTAATAGCAAGTATTGGGTGGCAGACTAGAGTCAAATGAAAAAAAAGTCTGGCTGTTCTTGAGTAAAGTAATGAATGTCTGGGCTATAGAGAGAATATTGGAAACAGAATGAGGAGATGCTTGCAAGGAAGACGTGGGTAGCTCTTAATGACTGGTTAGGTTAATGAGCAAGGCAAATGTTGGAAACAAGGGTTATTCTAAGGTTTTAAGAGGATAATGGCAAAAAGCTGTTGGCAGAAATAGGGTAGTCTAGCAGAGAAACTAATTTGGGGAGAAAAGTTATGAGTATGGGCTTTAAAACTACAAATACACTAGTCCAAAAATTGTCAACTAATTTCCAATAGACTAAGTGTCTTAGAGATTGTAGACAACTAGTTTTGTCTGTTGTTATACTACATAGTGGTTATGTTCAAGCCATCAGTTATAGTAATGGTCTTATGCCAAGGCTATAATATTTTCCACACACATCAATAGACAGGAAGTCCACTATGCCTTTTAAGATGGAAGCTTTTTGAATGTGGAGTGTCTTAGTCTGTTTTGTGCTGTTATAACAGAATACCTGAGACTAGGTAATTTATAATGAATAGAAATTTACTGGCACACAGTTCTGGAGGCTGGGAATTCCAAAGTCAAGATCCTTCTTAAAGGACCTTGGCAAGAGCCTTCTTGCTGCATTATCACATGGCTGAAGGCAGAAGGGCAAAAGCACAAGAAATGAACCCATTCCTACGAGTACCTTTTATGTCAGCATCAATCCATTCATGAAGGTGGAGCCCTAATGACCTAAACACCTCCCATTAAGCCTTACCTCCCAACATTTGTTGCATTGAGAATTAAGTTTCCAACACATGAATTCTGGGGAACACATTCAAAACACAGCATGGAGCAAATGAATCAATCAAATGAAAGTGTAAGTGACTTCAACAGCAACTCAATAATAATAATAATAAATCATACAGAATTTTTGAAATACCTAACTATTGAAATACTATCTTTTTAAATTCAGTACTGCAATTTCAAAGTCCTGTTTCATTAACTAGTATACTGAAAAAATAATGATATGTATATCCTTGCAGAGAACAGGAGTTGAATGGTGTTTAAAAAAATAGTAGTAAAATACAATAGCAATTTACTAAGCCAATATGTCATAACTTTGATTATGCAAAAAGTGAAGTGGAGTGTAGTGAATTTGAGGTCAACTTTTCAAACAAGTCATCAGGGGGAAAATAAGAAAAGTGGCAAAGAGCTAAATATGCATGAAGCTGCTATTGAAGTTTAATGGAAAAATGGGGCTCTTGTCAGCTAGCTGAGTACTTAATAATGTTAACACCACTACAAACAAGTTGTGGTTTATTGCTTCAATTTCCTACATACTGGCAAGAGAATTAACAAGACTGATGCACTAAGATCTTAGATTTCAGTCAAATTAGGTGACTAAGAGGGTGATGAAAAAACACTTGTTCTTGAAGGGAACACAACTCTATCAGGAACTTGTTACATTCTGCATCAGATCATTGGATAAGCTGCTGATTTAACAGTTACACTGAAAAGAAAACTCTTTAATCAGTCCTTTCTGTACAAGAGTTATTATGTGTTACTTTATTTAAAGGAATCGTACGCAGAAGTAGGAAATTTAAGTACATCTTTAAATATTTGTGTTTGAATTCAGAGATGAATAAAATACAATGACTTTGTGAATATCCCTGATTCATTCAGAGTATAAGATACTAGTGAAGTAGGCTTTTTAAAGGTGAATGTACTTCAGTTTTCCCTGAGATTTAATGGAGGCTCTCCAAGAAATTAAACGGCTCACCTGTAATGTCTTAGTCAAATAGAAACTTTCTCCTTCAAGCTCTTTCTCAGCACCAGTATGGATACTACCCAATGTCAATCATCAGTGTTCGTATCTACCTTTTGTGGTTCATAAACCAGACAGAGAAAAGAGACTGGTCCATTACAAAATAGCAAGTACAGGCCAGGCACGGTGGCTCACACCTGTAATCCCAGCACTTTGGGAGGCTGAGGCTGGTGGATCACTTGAGGTCAGGAGTTCGAGACCAGCCTAGCCAACATGGTGAAACCCCATCTCTACTAAAAATACAAAAATTAGCCAGGTGTG
The DNA here is from genome assembly GCF_029281585.2 of Gorilla gorilla gorilla. Taxonomy (NCBI): domain Eukaryota; kingdom Metazoa; phylum Chordata; class Mammalia; order Primates; family Hominidae; genus Gorilla; species Gorilla gorilla. Next base: position 159,902,272 of record NC_073247.2, read on the forward strand.
GTGGCAGGTGCCTGTAGTCCCAGCTACTCGGGAGGCTGAGGCAGGAGAATCGCTTGAACTCGGGAGGTGGAGATTGCAGTGAGCCGAGATTATGCCACTGCTCTCCAGCCTGGGTGACAGAGCAAGACTCCATCTCAAAAACAAGTAAATAAAAATTTAAAAAAAATCAAAACAGCATATACATATGGCCTCTTTAGAAAAGAGTAAAATAAGAGGTAAAAATATGAGCCCAATTGATGAAGAGCTAAAGATGTTGCTGAGGAAGTATCACTGCAGCTTCAGCTTATTCAGTGAAAAATATCCATATTGGGTATACAAACTGATTAAAAGTCACCTAATAATAGTATATGGAGAAAAAGCAGATTGTCATTGTTTAAAATGTTAAGTTTTTCCATAGAATATGGGATGCTTTTTTAATTTGCAAGTTGATTTTTTTTTTTTTACTTTAAGTTCCTGGATACATGTGCAGAATGTGCAGGTTTGTTACATAGGTATACATGTGCCGTGGTGGTTTGCTGCACCTATCAACCCATCACCTAGGTTTTAAGCACCGCATGCATTAGGTGTGTGTCTTATTACTCTCCCTGCTTTTGGCCTCCAACCCCTGACAGGCCCTGGTGTGTGTTGTTCCCCTCCGTGTCCATGTGTTCTCCTTGTTCAACTCCCACATGTGGCATTTGGTTTTCTTTTCCTGTGTTAGTTTGCTGAGAATGATGGCTTCTAGCTTCATCCATGTCCCTGCAAAGAACATGATCTCATTCTTTTTTATGGCTGCATAGTATTCCATGATGTATATGTGCCACATTGTCTTTATCCAGTCTATCATTGATGGGCATTTGGGTTGGTTCCAAGTCTTTGCTATTGTAAATAGTGCAAATTTACAAGAAAAAAAACAACCCCATCAAAAAGTGGGCAAAGGATATGTACAGACACTTCTCAAAAGAAGACATTTATGTGGCCAACGAATATGTGAAAAAAAGCTCATCATCACTGATCATTAGAGAAATGCAAATCAAAACCACAATGAGATACCATCTCACGCCAGTCAAAATGGCGATTATTAAAAAGTCAGGAAATAATAGATGCTGGCGAGGCTGTGGAGAAATAGGAATGCTTTTACACTGTTGGTGGGAGTGTAAATTTGTTCAACCCTTGTGGAAGAGAGTGTGGCAATTCCGCAAGGATCTAGAACCAGAACTACCATTTGACCCAGCAGTCCCATTACTGGGTATATGCCCAAAGGATTATAAACCATTCTACTATAGAAACACATGTACATCTATGTTTATTGATATTTTTTCTTCAGAAGATTTACCTGGTTTGATTCTTCTATTGGAGTAGAGGTTATAGATTCATTGAATCATAGGTTATTAGACCTTAGAAATCCAGTAGTTTAAAACTTTTAGCCGCGGAATTATTTTTAAAATGAAATCTTATGTGAAAGCCCAATATATCTATGGATGAAAACAGAGCTGCTTGGGTAAAAGTGGGGAAAGGAGCTGGCCCCACCAGCTGTCCCTGCCATCTCTGCAGCAGCCACTCCTAAGGCACATTAGAGGATCCCTAGAATAGTAGGTGTGATTAGAAAACACATAAATTTCACAAATAATAAAACTAAGGCTCAGAGGTAATAAAATGACTTGGCCAAGGTCACACAACCAAGAAGGCAGAGGTAGTATTTAGGTCTTCCAAGCTGGGCTAAAGTCAATATGTTTGTAGCCACCCACTGGACGGTAAAAGGTGGCTTACCTCATCAGCCTCTCAAACTACACTTTTTGGCAATTTTTAGAAATAATTAACACAAAAGAGAAAGTTACATTAATTTTCCTCCCATTAAATAGATGGCTTAAGAGTAAAAGGCAAAACAGCTTTTGTCTAGTACTTGGTAGCTCTCAATTCCATGGAGGAAAGGAAGAGGCTGGGCACAGTCATTAGGAGGGCTTCTTACAGAAGCCGAAGTTGCTTGGGAAATTATAGAACCATTGACTAGAATACATCAAGTACAAAAGGGATATGCAATAATAGAAAAGTAGTTATGCACCTAATTCCTGAAATGTAGTATTACATCCATCCTGAGAGGTAATCACTCCTGTCATTGCTAAGCTCTGCAATCATTCAGTCTAGCATGATAGATGGCTTTGTGCTCAATCCCATCACAGGCAGATCTTGCTTCAGAACCCTGGGCTCTTATGGCTCAGCTGAGGTTCAGGCAGAAGAGAGAAATAGCCATCCTGGCAGTTTTTCACTAACCTTTAGGTATTGGTTATTGGCCTACTTAATGGAAATAAATGATTTTTTTTCATTAGTGCTTTATGGAGCCATTTAAAATTATAATCTTTCCTGTCTCAGAATTAGTTTAATATGATCCACTATGATTACCTCTAATTGGATTTAATTTAGATTAAAATGTTTGAGCTCATATAATGGATAAGGCTCTATTGCAGTGTGTGTGGGGAGGGGGGCATGTGGGTATGCCTGCTTAAATTTCAGGAGATTGATTTTTCTTGCTATTGACTGCTGCAATTGTATGTTACTAAACCCTGGACTGGCAAATAGTCAGAATGTCATTTTACTGCAAAAACAGTTTGTCCTTGTTGAAAGTTGTAGTTAGAGAACACAGAGTGTACTAAAATTCTATCATGAGAAGGAATAAAACAGAGGCATGCTATTTTCTTCTATCCCTTTCCCAACCCCCACCCCTGAGTATATGCTGCAACTTTTGCCCTAAGATGTGTATTTGTACCTATATATCTCTCTAAAGCTCTTGAGGTTTTGTTGGCCATTCCTCACGTGGATACTGAAGAACCCTTGTTAATGGGCAAAATGGTAAATGGCATAAGCATTTAATTCAGGTAGTAATCATGGTAGAAACAGTCTAGGGCTCTAAACAATAGATGAAATGCTCCTTTTTGTGAAAGAGTAGGGGCTGATGGTTAGCATTGCATCAGGGCCCATTCCCGACACGTAACAGTGGTGTTTGCTTTCTGCTTGCTTCTATGTCCCAAGTGGATCCTTGCTTGTGTCTTGCTGCTTCCTTCCTCTATTAGGGCTATAAAATGACTTAGTTTTGCCATAATCAGGTGACTAAAACATTGTGGTGCTTTTCCAAACATGTATTTTTAAAGGCATTTACACAGTGACACTGTGTTTTAAGAGCTCAGTGTGTCTCTCCAGGGGCCTGGCACTTGCAGCTCACTAATGCACTGGCTTAGTTCCCTTTCTAACAGGAGGCATCCGTTAAAAGCCTGCTCCCACCTCAGACCCATCGATTCTAAAACCTGACTGGCCCAAAGGAGCCTTATTTTAGTGATTAAGACTTCAGATGGATTACCCTTGACTTGAATGCTATGGATGGATTTGGTTATCACAGTGTGCAGATTTAAGGTTTGCTATTGAAAGCCACAGAGATGAGATATCAGAACTGTTCCTTGTAAAATTGGAAGCATTATATACTGACTAAACATGCGCATGAAATCCAAGAGGGCAGGAGAAGCAAATCTGGTTCCAAACCTGATGAGCATAATGCCTCCTTCCTCTGGTTTCTTTCCAATCTTTCCTAGCATTCTGGGAGCTAGAATTTACAGCCTTGGGAACCTATTAAAATGAGTTTCAGAGTATTATGGAATTAAAAATGAGGAGTTAGGAGGAAAATTTGCTTGGAACCAGGCAAATTTATCAATACTTGCATTCATTTTGATTTTGTTCCACCTTGAAACATCTGAGCATAGAAGTGATAGAAAAATAGACTCATCAGTACAAGTGAGATGCTAATATTACAACTGAGAAGCTGACCTTGATAACCCCGAAGGGAGAGTTGGATGTTGGTGCTTCCTCTTTTATCCTTCATAGGTTGAGTCCCCTTAGAAACTGTTACTTTTGGGGTTAGATGTTGATTATAATCAGACTTTCCACTTGACTATGGGTTGTTATGTTCTTGCTGAAGGATAGACAGGAAACATCAAGAGAGACACCATTGTTGTCAAGAGGACTGGGTAATCCCCATTCACTATCAAGAGAAGGAAGGAAGTCCAGTTTTCATTTCCTTCTGTGAGATGGAGTGTATAACAAATATGAAAACCATCAAAGAATCTATGGAGGCTTCTGTTTAGTCTACAGCCAAGAGTAAGTTAAGTCTCAATGTGAAGAGTAAAGATATATAGTAACTCATATAATTTAACAAAGCAGCTCCTGAATGAAATAAATGTGAGGAAGTGTGATGTGAATCTTAATAGAAAAGAGGAACTGGTAGCACAAATAAACAGTTTTCTAGCTGTCAGGACACTTATGGGTCAGGACACTTAGGGGTTCATGTAAATCCAGTCCAGAATATGAGCTAGGGATTCCCAACTCTCCTTTAGTGGCGGTGCTCTCTTACTTAACAATCTTCTGTCCCAGCCCCATTTCTCTAAATAAAAGTAGTGAATGACATTTGTTTGTTATATTTCAGATTAAAGCAAGGATAAAATTATTTTTAATGAGGGATAATACAATTTTACAGTGCTCCTTAAGATCACTGGAGGCATTCTGAGGTGTCACAAAACCAATATTGGGAAACTAAACTAACTCTTCCGTTAAATTTGGTTTAAAGAGTTGGCAACTTTCAAATGTGTAATAAGTATGTTTAGAAATCATGAGGACAAACTTCCTTTGGGTTTTTACCAATTTCACCTTTTACCACAGCTCTTCCAACTCTGTGGCCATCTGTTTTGAGGTGGAGACTGATAAGTCCCACAGGAAACTTCAGATTCTTATCTATTCTTACTGATGCAAGACACATCTCAGTCTCAGGGGAATTTTGTGGTCTAGTTCTTTAAATAATAGCATCCATATTAAAATGCACATTTGGTGATTTGATGCATCTGAATAGACAAAATAAGAGGCTATATGGGTTGGTTGATTGTTAGTACAGCCAGCCAAAGAGAGCACAGTCAGCAACCTACTGCTGAATTTTGGAAAGGGTGAAAATAGCCAGTGGAAGCTGTTATTGTCCTTATTATTATTATCATTGTCATTGTTATAAAATAATTCACATAAAAATCTAATAAATAGTATAAAATTAAAAGTAAAGTTTTCTTCTCTCTCGCCTCAACCCCAGTCCCATTTCCTAGAGAAGCTACTTTTAGCTTTTTTAATGATTCTAGAATATCATAATACTAAAAATACAGTGTTCTTTCTTGCTGTTTCATTGTTAGATAGTACATATTGACAGTATTTTCTGTTGCTCTTATATATGAGGAATTTAGGAAACTACACTCACTGTTTTCCAGATTTCATCTCAACTTCCTGATTTTTAGTTATATTATTTTTAAAACCACCAGTGATTTCATTTTCAAATTTGAACAATGTATATCCAGCTCTATTTCTTGTTTCATCAAATTTTGACACTATTTATTTACTCCCTACTTTGTAAACAAAATAAACTAACACATACACACATATCCCACGTCTCCTTCTCTCCTTCTGCCTCCTGTTGTCTCCTACATCATTACTCTTATGTTGTCAAGGTTTGTAACATTTACAACGTATTCTGTAACTACTGATTTGAACCATATGAAATTGTCATTTATGTTCGTCAAAAATAGTTAAATATCAGCAGTTTTATGTGGTTCATTCCATGTTTGCAGATGATATAATCTTATATTTGGAAAAACCCAGGGTTCACCAAAAAACTATTAGAACTGATAAATTCAGTAAAGTTGCAGTATACTAATACAATTATGTTTTCTGTGCTTGCCTATAGCTTGATTCTAAAAGTTGAAAGCCAATAGACATTCGTAATATTAGATATATGTATGTTTCTCATGACACCAAAGTTTCATAAGATCTATGGTTTTAAATAGCATTTAATGACTTTCATAAATAAATTCCCAGTCTCAACCTGTTCCCTGTAGTACAGACTGCTATCTAACTACCTACTTACCTGTGCATTCTAACATGCTATCTCAAACTTAACTTGTCCAAAACATCTTTTTCTCTTTAATTTTTTATTTATAATTTTTGTGGGTACATAGTAGGTATATATATTTATGGGATACATGAAATGTTTTGATACAGGCATATAAAATATAATAATCACTGTCTGGGGCCAAGATGACTGACTACAAGCAGCTATGGTGCGTGACTCTCATGGAGAGGAATGAAAAGGGCGAGTAAATATGGCACCTTCAACTGAAACACCCAGGGACTCACATTGGGACTGATCAAGGAAACGGCTTGACCCACAGGGAATGGAGAAAAGCAAGGCAGGGCAACAGCCCACCTGGGAGTGACATGGAACCAAGGGAATTTCCCCCGCCCAGAGAAGCAGTGAGTGAATGTGCAACCCAGGGAAACCATGCTTCTCCCATGGATCCTTGCAACCCTTGGGTCAGGAGATCCACTCATGAACCCACTCCTCTGGGGCCTTCAGTCTGACACACAGAGCTGCATGGAGTCTTGGCAGAACAGCCACTCAGGCATGCATGGAGGCCCAGGACACTCAGGCATGCATGGAGGCCCAGGAGCTTTACCTACTGTGGCACTGGGCTTTCCGGCAAAAAAGACTGCCACTCTGGTAAGGTGGGAGGTGGGACCTCCATACATACCCCTACAGAGGGGACTGAATCCAGGAGGCAGAGCAGCGATGGTCTGCGGGCCCCACTTTCACTGTGTCCCACAAGATAAGACCCACTGTTTTAGAATTCCAGCCCCACCAGCAACAGTATTGAGCCTACCTGGGATGGAGTTCTAAGGCTCAGAGGAGGAGGAGGGGCGGGCTGCCATCTTTGCTGTTTGGGCAACTCAACCATTCTACCCTGTGGGCTTTAGAGAGTCCATACCAACTGTGGACCAAAGGTATCTCACAGCACAGCACAGCTGCTCTACCACAACATGGCCAGACTGCTTCTTTAAGTGGATACCTGACCTGTTCCTCCTCACTGGGCAGGACCTCCCAACTGGGGCCTCCAGTCACCCCCATTGGTGTTCTCTGGCTGACAGAGATTTGAATTCTCTCTGGGATGGAGTTCCCAGAGGTGGAGGTAGGCTGCCATCTTTGCTATTTGGGCAACTTAGATATTCCAGCCTGTGGGATTTGGAGAGCCCAAGCCAACCAGGGTAGAAGTGATACCTCAGCATAGCACAGCTGCTCTATGAAAATGTGGCCAGACTGCTTCCTTAAAAGGGTCCCCGATCCCATTTCTCCTCACTGAGAGGATCTCCTAATCAGGGCCTCCAGCCACCCCCACCAGTGTTCTCTATGGGAATGAGTTTCTGGGAGAGGGGTGGGCCACCACCTTTGCTGTTTGGGCAATCCAGATTTTCCAGTCTGCAGGCTTTGGAGAGTCCAAACTGACCAGGGGTGGAAGGAATCCCCCAGCCCAGCACAGCTGCTCTACCAAAACATGGTCAGACTACTTCTTTAAGCCTGTCCCCAATCCATTCCTGCTCACTGTGTGGGACCTCTCAACTGGGGCCTCCAGCCACCCCCACTGGTGTTCTCTGGCTGACAGAGATTTGAAAACTTCTTGGACGGGGCTCCCAGAGAGAGGGGCAGACCACCATCTTTGCTATTTTGGGAGCTCAGCCATTCCAGCCTCCACACTTTGGAGAGCCAAAGCCAACTGGGGGCAGAGGCAGTACCCCAGCATAGTGCAGCTGCTCTATGAAGGCACAGCCAGACTGCTGCTTTAAGCAGATCCCTGATCCCCTTCCTCCTGACTGGGCAAGACCTCCCAAATGGGGTCTCCAGTCACTCCGACAGGTGCATTCAGGCCAGCAACAGGTTCATACCTCCCTGGGATGGAGCTCTCAGAGGAAGGGATGGGCTTCCATCTTTCTTGTTTTGCAGCCTTCACTAGTGATACCTCCAGGTACTAGAAAATGCAAGGCAATTAGGGACTGTAGTGGAACCCCAGCAAATGGCAGCAGCACTATGGAAAAGTGGCCAGACTATTAAAAAAAAAAAAGCCATCCAAAGGTCAACAACCTCAAAGATTAAAGGTAGGTCAGCCCACAAAGATGAGAAGGACTCAGTGCAAGAATGCTGAAAACTCAAAAAGCCAGAGTGCCCTCTTTTCTCCAATGACTGGATCACCTCTCCAGTAAGGGTTCAGAACCGGGCTGAGGCTGAGATGGCTGAAATGACAGAAGTAGAATTCAGAATGTGGATAAACACAATCTTCACTGAGCTTAAGGAGCACATTGTAACCCAATGCAGGAAAGCTAAAAATCATAAAATATTGCAGGAAGTGACAGACAAAATAGCCAGTATAGAGAAGAATGTAATGAACCTGATGGAGCTGAAAAACACAATACAAGAATTTCATAATGCAGTCACAAGTGTTAATAGCAGAAAAGACCAAGTGGAGGAAAGAATCTCAGAGTTTGAGGACTGTGTTTCTGAAATAAGACAGACAGACAAGAATAGAGAAAAAAGAATGAAAAGGAATGAACAAAACCTCCAAGAAATATGGGATTGTGTAAAGAGACTGGATCTACAACTAATTGGTGTGCCTGAAAGAGATGGTGAGAATGGAACCAATTTGGAGAACATATTTCAGAATATCATCCAGGAGAATGTCCCCAACCTAGCTAGATAGATCAACACTCAAATTCAGGAAATGCAGAACACCCAAGTAAGATACTCCATGAGAAGATCATTCCAAAGACACAAAATCATCAGATTCTTTAAGGTTGAAATGAAAGAAAAAACATTAAGGGCATCTAGAGAGAAAAGTCAGGTCATCTACAAAGAGAAACTCATTAGACTAACGGCAGACCTCTCAGGAGAAACCTTTCAAGTCAGAAGAGATTGGGGACCAATATTCAAAATTCTTAAAGAAAAGAAATTCCAACCCAGAATGTCTTGTCCAGACAAACTAAACTTCATAAGCGAAGGACAGATAAGATCTTTTTCAGACAAGCAAATGCTGAGGGAATTCATTACCACCAGACCTGCCTTAAAAGAGATCTTGAAAGGAGCACTAAACCTAGAGGGGAAAGACCACTAACAGCCACTACAAAAACACACTGAAATACATAGACCAGTGACACTATAAAGCAACGACATAAACAAGTCTGAAAAATAACTAGCTAACAGCATGATGACAGGATCAAATCCACACATATCAATACTAACCTTAAATGTAAATGGACTAAATGCCCCCAATTAAAAGACACAGAGTGGCAAGCTGAATCAAGAACCAAGACCCATTAGTATGCTGTCTTCAAGAGAACCATCTCACATGCAATGACACACATAGGCTCTAAATAAAGAGATGGAGGAAAATCTACCAAGCAAATGGAAAACAGAAAAAAGCTGGGGTCACAATCCTAGTTTCTGATGAAACAAACTTTAAACCAACAAGATCAAAAAAGACAAAGAATGGCAGTACATAATAGTAAAGGGTTCAATTCAACAAAAAGAGCTAACTACCCTAAGTATATATGCACCCAATACAAGAGCACCCAGATTCATAAAGCAAGTTCTTAGAGACGTTCAAAGAGAATTAGGCTCCTAAATAATAATAGTGGGAGACTGTAACACCCACTGACAATATCATCATCAAGACAGAAAATTAACAAAGATAGTCAGGACCTGAACTCAGCTTGGGATCAAATGGACCTGATGGATATCTTCAGAACTGTCCACCCAAAAACAACAGAATATGTATTCTTCTCATTGCCACATGGCACTTACTCTAAAATTGATCACATATTTGGAAGTAAAACCTCCTCAGCAAATGCAAAAGAACTGAACTCATAACAGCCTCTTGGACTACAGCATAACCAAATCAGAACTCAAGACTAAGGAATTCACTCAAAACCACACAATTACATGGAAATTGAATAACCTACTCTTGAATAACTTTGTGGTAAATAAAGAAATTAAGGCAGAAATCAAGAAGTTTTTGAAACAAATGAGATAAAAGATGCAACATACCAGAATCTCCGGGACACAGTGAAGGCAGTGTTAAGAGGGAAATTTATAGCACTAAATGCCCACGTCAAAAAGATCTCAAGATAACAACTTAACATCACAAGTAAAAGAATTAAAAAACCAAGAGCAAACAAATCCCAAAGCTAGCAGAAGACAATAAATAACCAAAATCAGAGCAGAACTGAAGGGGATAGAGACATGAAAAGCCATTCAAAAGAGCAGTGAATCCTGGAGACGGTTTTTTAAAAAATATAATAAAATAGATAGACTGCAAGCTAGAATAATAAAGAAGAAAAGAGAGAAGATTCAAATAAACACAATCAGAAATGAAAAGGGATATTACCACTGACCCCACAGAAATACAACCAACCATCAGAGAATACTATAAACACCTCTATACACACAAACTAGAAAACCTGAAGAGATGGATAAATTCCTGAACACATACACCCTCCCAAGACTGAACAAGGAAGAAATTGATTCCCTGAGCAGGTCAATAATGTGCTCTGAAGTTGAGTCAGTAATAAATAGCCTACCAACCAAAAAAATCCCAGGACCTGATGGATTCACAGCTGAATTCTACCAGATGTACAAAGAAGAGCTAGTACCAGTCCTACTGAAACTATTCCAAAAAATTGAAAAGGAGGGCCTCTGTGAGGCCAGAATCATCCTGATACCAAAGCCTGACAGAGATAAAACAAAAACAAAAACAAAAACAAAAAAGAAAGAAAACTTTGGGCCAATATCCTTGATGAACATCGTTGCAAAAATCTTCAATAAAATACTGGCAAACCAAACCCAGCAGTACATCAAAAAGCTTATCCACCACGATCAAACAGACATTATCCCCAGGATGCAAGGTTGGTTCAACATATGCAGATCAAAAAATGTGATTCATCACATAAATAGAACTAAAGACAAAAACCACATGATTATATCAATAGACACAGAAAGGCCTTCAATAAAATTCAACATTCCTTTTTGTTAAAAACTCTCAGTAAACATGGTATTAAAGGAACATACTCCAGAACCATAAGAACCATATGTGTCAAACTGACAGCCAATATCATAGTGAATGGGCAAAGGCTGGAAGCATTTTCCCTGAAAACTGGCACAAGACAAGGCTGCCCTCATCACTCCTATTTCACATAGTATTGGAAGTTCTGGCCAGGGCAATCAGGCAAGAGAAAGAAAGAAAGGGCATTCAAATAGGAAGACAGGAAGTCCAACTATGCCTGTTTGCAAATGACATGATCCTATATCTAGAAAGCCCTGTTCTAGCCTAAAAGCCTCTTAAACTAATAAGGAACTTCAGCAAAGTCTCAGGATACAAAATATATATGCAAAAATCACTAGCATCCCTATACACCACCAGCAACCATACCGAGAGCCAAATCAGAAATGAACTCCCATTCACAATTGTCACAAAAAGAATAAAATACCTAGGAATACAGCTAACTAGGGAGGTGAAAGATCTCTAGAAAGAGAACTACAAACCACTGTTCAAAGAAATCAGAGATGGCACAAACAAATGTAAAAACTTTCCATGCTCATGGATAGGAAGAATCAGTATTGTGAAAATGGCCCTACTGCCCTAAGCAATCTATAGATTCAATGCTATTCCCATTAAACTACCATTGGCATTCTTCACAGAACTAGAAAAAATTATTTTAGAATTCATATGGAACCAAAAAAAAAAAAAGCCCAAATATCCAAGGCAATCCTAAGCAATAAGAACAAAGCTGGAGGTATCACGCTACCTGACTTCAGACTATATTACAGGGCTACAGTAACCAAAAGAGCATAGTACTGGTACAAGAACAGATACATAGACAAATGGAACAGAATAGAGAACCCAGAAATAAGACTGCACACCTACACCTATCTGATCTTTGACAAACCTGAAAAAAGCAGGTTTGTCAAAGGATTCCCTATTCAATAAATAGTACTAGGATAACTGGCTAGCCATATGCAGAAGATTGAAACTGGACCCCTTCCTTACAACATATACAAAAATCAACTGAAGATGGAATAAGGACTTAAATACAAAATCCAAAACTATAAAAACCCTGGAATACAACCTAGGAAATACCATTCAGAATATGTAAGCACTGGCAAAGATTTCATGATGAAGACAGCAAAAGCAATTGCAACAATAGAACAAATTGACAAATGCAATCTAATTAAACTAAACAGCCCCTGCACTGCAAAAATAAACTATCAACAGAGTAAACAGACAACCTACAGAATGGGAGAAAATTTTTGCAAACTATGCATCTGACAAAGGTCTAATATCCAGCATTTATAAGGAACTTAAATTTGCAAGAGAAAAACCAACAACCTCATTAAAAAGTGGGCAAAGGACATGAACACTTCTAAAGAAGACATACACGTGGCTAAGTCATATTAAAAAAAAAAGCTTAACATCACTTATCATTAGAGAAATGCAAATCCAAACCACAATGTGATATCGTTTCACACCAGTCAGAATGGCTAGTATTAAAAAGTCAAAAAATAACAGCTGCTGGTGAGGTTGTGGAGAAAAGGGAACACTTACACACGGTTTTGGGGAGTGTAAATTAGTTCTACCGTTGTGGAAAGCAGTATGGAGATTGCTCAAAGAGCTAAAAGCAGAACTACCATTTGACTCAGCAATCCTATTATTGGGTATATACCCAAAGGAATATAAATAAATCTATTATAAAGACACACACACAGGTATGTTCACTGCAGCACTATTCACAATAGCAAACACATGGAGTCAACCTAAATGCCCATCAATGATAGACTGGATAAAGAAAATGTGGACCCATATGCCGTGGCATACTATGCAGCCATAAAAAACAACAGGATCATGTCCTTTGCAGGGACATGGATGAAGCTGGAGGCCATTATGCTTAGTAAACTAACACAGGAACAGAAAACCAAATATTGCTATTCTCACTTATAAGCGGGAGCTAAATGACGAGAACACATGGACACGGAGAGAGGAACAACATACACTGGGGCCTATTGGAAGTTGGAGTGTGGGAGGAGGGAGTGGATCAGAAAAACTAATATGTACTAGGCCTAATACCTCGATGATGAAATAATCTGTGCGACAAACCCCCATGACACACATTTACCTATGTAACAAACCTGTGCATGTACCCCTGAACTTAAAATTAGCATATATGTAAATGTGTGTGTAGGTGAAGTGGGGTATCCGTCTCCTCAAGTATTTATCCTTTGTGTTACAATCTATACTTTTATTTTAAAATGTACAATTAGCATTGACAATAGTCACCCTGTTGTGCTATCAGGTAGTAGATCTTATTAATTCCTAGCTTGAAAAACCATCTCTCTGCCTGTTTCTAGTAAAAGACACCACTACCCATCAGTTGCTGAAACCCCAAACCTGGGAGTCATCTCAGATTCCTACCTGTCTTTCACTCCCTACTCTACTTTCAATAACATCTCCTGTTGTCTCTTCCTCCAAAACATATCCTAAATTGATCAATTCTCAACCCCTCTAATATTACCAACCTCATTCAAGCCATTATCGTCTCTTGAATCATAGTCTAGCAAATAGTTACCTAACTGGTCTCCCTGTTTATATTCTTGATCTCATACCTACAGTCTATTCTCCAGAGGGTAAACAGAATGATTTTAAAGCAGAATCCGATCATTTCCCTCCCCTCCTTAAAACCCTCCAATGGTTCTGTTGTATTTAGAATGAAAGAAGAAAACCTTTTGCATAGCCTGCAAGGCTCTGCATAATTCAGCCGCGAACAAACCTCTCTGATCATGTGTTCCATCACTCATGTCCCTCATCTGTGGTCTTTCAGCTACAGTGGCCTTGCTGTTTCTGCCCCATACCATGATGCTTCCTACATTAAGGCCTTAAAATGTGCTGTTTCCTCTGCCTGCAATACTCTGTTTTCAGATCTTTCCATGGCTGGCTCTTTGCTGTCATTCAGGTCTCAGTGCAAATATCACCTCCTTGCCTAATCACCCAATCTTAAATAGAAGATACTGCCCCATCAATGGTCACTCATAACCTGCTCTACCACCTACCCAGTTTTATTTTCTTCATAATACTTAGAAGTTGAAATTTTCTTGTTTATTTCTTTATTTGTTCATTATTTATCTTCCACTATCTGAATGTTTGCTCCATTATGACAGAGTATTTTTTCTGTTTTTGTTCAGTCATGTATCCCCTGAACACCTAGGACCAATGTCCAGCATGTATCCACTCAAAAAATATTTATTAAACAATACACTTTCTAAAGAAAGATGCCACATTTAGTTTGCTTCATCATTTGAAACATAGCTCTTTTGTGCAGCTTTTTTTTTTTTGCTAGAGTTTCTAATTGCCTTTTCTTCCCTCCTTCTCCCCCTCCCTTCCTTCCTTCCTTTCTTCCTTCCTGTCTCTGACAGAAGAGGCACTTGCTACTATTTCATCACTAAGAACCTCAAAGTTCTTACACATACAGTTTGTGGGATAGATTTATTTTCTTCTTAAAGGTATTTTTCAAGCATTCCTCTAACTTCATGTCCAGATTGAATCAATTACCTTCTATCATTCTGGGATACATTTTTATTTCCCACTTTAAAAGTACATCCTTGAATGTTTTTCCCAAAAAAAAATGAAAATTAAAATTTCCAAGAAATTGGCTTTACTTTGCCCTCTCAGTTGATTGTTTTTTCTAGAATAAAATTACAGGTTTTAATTTATTTCCCATTAGAACTTTAAAGACATTGTCCTTTACAGTTTTAATAAGGAGAGTAACATCAATCTGATCCCACTCCTTTAGAGATGACTGATTTAATTGGTTTTCTTTTATATCAGGAATCTTTTCATTTGTTCGCTTATTCCGCAAATGTTTATGGTGTATCTACTATATGTCAGGTAATATTTTAGTAACTAGATTTATAGAAATGAATAAAACATTGTTCATTGTTTTGTAGGCTAAAATCCCTGCCTCATGAAGCTTATTTTCTAGTGGGTAAAGAGAATAAAAAGTATAAGTATATAAAATTTGTGGTATATAAGATGGTGATAAATCCTCGGTAGACAAATAAAGCATGGAGGGATAAGAAGTACTAGGGGAGGGGATTACATTTAGATAGGGTGGTCTTGGAAGTCTTCACTAGGAAAATGACTTTTGAGTAAAGATTTGAAGGAACCATAAGGATAAATCATGCCAATATCTGATGGGAAATATTTCCAAGGAAAATGAATAGTCACAAAAGCCCTGATTTTAAAGCCAGGCAAGTTCATTTCAGAAATAGTGGGGAGGGCAGATAGACCCGTGGAATAAATGAATGAGTAGTGTAAGATGAAGTCATGGGCAAGTCATGGAAGATGTGATAGGTTAGAATAAAGAATTTGGTGTTTACTCTGAGTGAGATATGAAACCACCATCAGGTTTCAAAGAAAGTCTTCTGGATTGAAACAGACTAAATGTGGGCAAAGGCAGAAGCAAGGAGACTAGTGAGAAGGGTACTGCAATAATCCAGGTAAGAATGATGATGGTTTGGATTACGGTGGTGGCAGTTGAAGTGGTGAGGAGTGTCTAGATTCTGGATATATTTTGAGACAGAGACAACAAGGTTTTCTGCATGTGAAATAAAGGAGAAACAAGAGTCGAGGATAAATCAAAGTATTTTTTCCTAAGCAACTGAAAATATGCCATAATTAAAGTATGTGAGGGAAATTATAGGGAGATGTTTCCTTTGGGTGGGGTGGGTGGGATATCAGAAGCTCAGTTTCATGTATCAATTTTGAGATGTCAAGTAGGCGGTTGGATATACCAATCTGGATTCAGGAGAAAAATCCAGGGTGAAGATTTAAAGTTAAGACTCATCAGCCTATAACTGGTATTTAAATTCATGACACTGGATAATTCCTCTCAGGAAGTAAGAAGAGATAGAAAAGAGTACCAAGAACCAAGTCGTGAGTTACTTCAATGTTTACAGTCTGTGGAAATGAGAAACCAGCAAAGAGACTAGAAAGGAATGACTTGTTATCAAGAGGGGAAATCTACAGTGAATGATGTTTCCTGGAAACTAAGTGATTTTTCTCTTTATCTTTCATGAACTGAAATTTCAACTTGGTATCTTTCAATACCAAGTAGGTATGGGCCATTTTTTAAATCCTGTTTGGCACTCGAAGGGCCCTTTTTATTTTATCACCCAGGTAATCAGCATAGTACTTGATAAGGAGTTTTTTGATCTCACCCTCCTCCCACCCTTCACGCTTAAGTAGGCCATGGTGTCTGTTGTTCTCTTCTTTGTGTCCATATGCACTCAGTGTGTAGCTACCACTTATTAATGATCCCAGGATTATCTATTTCCTCTAGTGTCGTTTTTTTTTCCCAATTCAGGCTAGTCCTTCTCTTTCATGTTGTTGTTTTTCCTCAAACATCTAATTATCTATTATTGGTCATTTTTATTTATGCATGAAGAACTATATTGACTAGAACAGTCACTGGCATGGGTTTCTTTTACAGTTATACATGTACATAACTCCAAAAGGCTACTCTCTAGATTGAAAATGCTGAATACTGAATATAGACTCTGTGGAAATGGGTTGACAGGCTTCTTCTTAGGATTTCTTAGTGGGAAGTAGGCAGGCTGCCTCAAGACTCCTCCATGTAAGTGCTAAAGTAAGGAAGTCTTTACTTTGGGAGTAGAGTAATTCAGAGTTCATTTTAGAAGTAGAAGACTTTCATGTATTTCATTCCTTGATGGAGTTACCTTTCCTTGTGTTTTTTGTTTGTTTTGTTTTGTTTTTGAGACAGAGCCTCACTGTCGCGAGTTCAGTGGCATGATCTAGGCTCACTGCAACCTCTGCCTCCCAGGTTCAAGTGATTCTGGTGCCTCAGCCTCCCAAGTAGCTGGGGCTACAGGTGCACGCCACTGCGCCCAGCTAATTTTTGTATTTTTAGTAGAGACAGTGGTTCACCATGACAGGCCAGGCTGGTCTGGAACTCCTGACCTCAGGTGTTCTGCCCACCTTGGCCTCCTAAAGTACTGGGATTACAGGAGTGAGCCACTGTGCCAGGATTTCCTTGTGTTTTGTTTGTTTGTTTGTTTGTTTGTTTGTTTCACTTCATATGAGGTTTAGTGTCACAATACTCTGTACTCTTCCTCTTTACTTTGCCACAGTATTCATAGTATTGGCCTTCTCTAGGAAAATATTCTACTCTGTTTAGGAAACTGTACTTAGAACTCCGGATAGGAATAAATATTATAGCTAGCTACTTTGTATGCATAGAATGGGGGAGGGGACAGCTGGCCTTATTACCCACTGACAGTTTCCAATGTGACTACCCTGATATCTCTCCCACAGCCCATTTCTGCACTTAGCATCTACTGACTGTGAGCTTGGTACCTTTCAGGGTCTCTTACAAAGTATCTCCACCTCCCTGAGCCTTCTTCCATATGTATTTTGGATGACACCAGGCAGTGTGGTTCTAATCAATACACTATGATGCTTCACAATATATCTTTACTTTGATTTGGTTGGGTCCATGAAGAATGGGGAAGTAAACAAAAGTGCTCAGTCATCTGGAACCAGAAATCCTGTGGTTATTTTCCAACTTTAAACACTAACTACTGTACTTTCCTCACTTTTTGGTTCATTTAATAAAATGTTTACAGCATTAAACTTTTTATGTATGATATATATGTATGATATACTCCTTTCAACAAACTGTTCTTAGCCTCCAGATATCCTACCACATGCTTACATTTTCTTCTTTTACCTGGTGGATGGAAATGGTGGCTAGGGAAGGGAAGAAGACCTAAGTTATTTCATTTAATATCCTTTACAGCTTTATGAGGTGGATAATATCCCCATCTTACAAATGATGAAGTGGAGGCTTAGTGAATACAGGAACTAG
Source organism: Gorilla gorilla gorilla (assembly GCF_029281585.2). Lineage (NCBI taxonomy): Eukaryota > Metazoa > Chordata > Mammalia > Primates > Hominidae > Gorilla > Gorilla gorilla. The sequence goes on from NC_073247.2 coordinate 159,920,080, forward strand.
CCCAGTACCATTTGCATTGTCAGTAGTAGACCTGGTATTGGAATCCAAGTCTATTTTACTATAAACCTATATTTGTGTTACAACAAGCTCCCTCCCCACCTTTCTGACATTGTCCTCTATCATAGAAAAGAACTCTGCCCAACTTAATGAATAATATTTGTAGGCATTAAAAATTAAAAATTAAAATTTCAACATGGAATGTATGAGAAGCATTGTAGTTATAGGATTTAATTGGTGATGAAGTGGTTTAGTGATTTATAATCTTTTTTCTTTGTGAAACACATTGTTTTTCAAATGTTAAGAATTCTTTCTCAATGGGAAGGCTGATAGTTTGTGCCTTTTATTTCTGTCATAAGTTTAATGAATAACCAGTAAAATTCTGCTGGAGGTAGTGGTTGTGTGAGTAATTTTTGTTGTTCATGGTCTGAGTTTGCATTGCAGGCGGTTGCTCATCTTTTTCAATCTGGCAGCTTTAATAGAATAGAAGAGCAGCTATCCTGAATGCAGTTGACTGTTACTGTCCAGCTGTAACAGCTAAATCCCACAGGTACTTAGTTGTAGAGCTGTGAATGCACCCAATAAGCAACGATCTGAATAGATTGAGGGAAGTATATTGGAGAACTCAAGGAGCAGACTGGCTGTAGCAGGATAGACCCCTCAAACCAGGGCCATAGTGAGAAGTCCATCACTCTCTTCATTTTGCAGCCTCTTCTCCACTGACTGTCTTAGTCCATTTTGTGTTGCTATAAAGGAAGACCCGACTGGGTAATTTATAAAGAAAACAGTTTTATTTCACTCACAGTTCTGCAGGCTGGGAAGTCTGAGAAGCATGGCACTGGCATTTACTTGGTTTCTGGTAGGGCCAGGTGCTAGGTCAAAACATGGTAGATGAGGTCAAAGGGGAAGTGGATACATGTAAAGAGAGAAAATCTGAGGGTCATCTTGGCTTTATAACAACCCACTCTCAAGGGAACTAATCCATTCCCAGGAGAGTCCCATGAGAGTGAGAACTCACTCACTCCTCTAAGAATAGCAACAAGTCCTTCATGAGGGATATGCCCCCATGACCCAAACACCTCCCACTAGGTTCCACCTCCAAACACTACCACATTGGGGATCAAATTTCAATATGAGTTTTGATGGGGGCAAACTCAAACCATAGCATACCATATAATCCGCAGTTCAACATGCAGGAACACACAGAACACAGGAAAGCACATTATAGTTACAATAGATCCACTTCTAGCTACTAAAAAAGTGCACTTGGGTCCTGGGATAGTGCATCTGACCCTCTTAACCTCTGTAACTCACTTTTCCACCCCAGCTTTTCTGTCCTTCAATGAGTTTGCCCTTGTTCCTGGGGACTGCAGAGCTCAAGTGTGATGTTCTTGTCTATGTGCTGGGTCACCTTATTATAAAAACATTCAGCTGCTCATCCCTTGTGTGATGTCCTGATACCCATTCTTAGACCAGAGCATCTCAGGCCTGATTCTTTCAAGGCTGATTGGTCTTTCCCCCAAACAAATGTTTATTTGGTTATTACTAAATGCAAAAAAACCTTCCATTATGAAAATAATACTAAAATGCTTATGAAGATAGAATCCGATAGGGCTGGAATTTGGGAGAGGTAAGAGAGATGAGCCTTGCAACTGTTGAATCAGCTCTCACCAAAATATTTTCTTAACATTTGAAACAAGGGCAAGAAAAAAATCTCAGAATTGCTGTTTTGCTTTTTATCACTTCAAATGAGAAGTATAAAAATGTGTTCAAAAGGTCTTAAGAGTGATATAAATGCAAAATGTGACTATGTAACTAAGTCTGGCTAATTCTTTGACTCACTAAAGATTTACGCTAATTTGACCCTTTTTCCCCTAAGTCATATAGAAAACAATAAGGTAGCAAACATATGCTGCAAGTGTCACTCTAAGCAGAAAGAATGTGACCTGCTATTGGGGAGTATTTGGTTTAACTTTCCAGCCTTCCTTTCTTTTCTTAATTACCATTTACTTAGAACACAAAACAAAGAGAAACACAGTGCTTAGCTCCCCATCACATTTATGGAGATGCCTTTTACAGTCCCAACTGAGAAAGGATAAGATGGCAATTGTATTTTACAAGCAATTAGAGGAATTTCTGGATTTCTACACACTCTGTGACTTGGCATCATGATAGAATCTAAAAGATTTTAATGTTAGTCCTGAAAGATGGTAAAAATCATGTCTTGTGATGTAGAAAATGGAAGTTTCTTCCAAAGCTGCATTAATGAGCCTATTTCCCTAAACCTCGTTAAGCCAACCATAGACGCTGTTCAGTTTCAGCCTATCTTACAGTTATTAGAAGATGACGTCAAAGTGGCAAAGATTTAGAATTTACAAGTTAAGACTTAGTGTTCAACTCTGGCCTTTGAACTACTCTGAAGTTATCTTCTAATTTAATTAAAGGCACGTAACTAATTCAATAAGCTACACATATCCTGACTTGGAGTGCATTGCAGGTAGTCTAGGAAAAGAGGAATAAAGAAACTATGTTTTTATAAATACAGTGTAGTACAGGTGTTACTGACTCCTGGAGATATTCAATTCCTGTGAATTAACAAACCAAAGCTGGAATTTGAGACAAGCCTGGAAAATTACAGATTAGATCATAGTAAAATAGGAAAAAAAATCAAAATCCAATGTAAGAAATTAAACTCAGTGTTTTTTTTACTGGGGAAGGTATTCAACAGAGTGTGTGTGGTTGACCTAAAGGTACAAAATAAAGCTTGCACCTCAATTGGGGTAGCTCAAGTTTTTGTCTGCAGAAGCATGATGCTTTTCTGTCCTCTTTCATATGGGATTGTCTAGGAGCATTCGAAAGGTGAGGATGAGAGTCAGCCATTTGACTTTATATCAATTGCTGTTTTAAGGAAGCCATTTCTTAAAGGTGTTCATTTCTGTTTCTATGTCCAAATTTAGGAATAAAATAAATACTACAAATATCCATTAAAGCAATCCCATTTTTCACACTGCTTTACAGTTTACAAAGCACTTTGATCTCCCATCATTTAATTTAACATCTGAGAGGCAGGAAGGTAGCACAGTAGAGAGTTTGGGCTCTGGGTATCTGCCTAGTAGCTGTGTGCCGCTGGAAAAATGTAGTGCCTGGCTGAGCCCCCATGTCTTCACTTGTCCTAAGGGGATCACAGTACCTACTTGTGAGACGGATTGTGAGAAATAAAGAAAGAAATGCATGCCAAATGCCTGGTGCTGTCCTGGCACAGAAGGAAGCCCTAGCAAACATGAGCTCTCATTGTTATTAATATACCAAAGACCCTATAAATTAGACATGATTATTTCTAAACTACAATTCATGAATCCAAGGCTTGGGGAGGTGAAACGACTGGCCAAATTAGCAGAAAAAAAGGATTTGAACTCAAGTCTTCTTATTCACTTATTCAAGTTTACAGCGTACTCCAGTCCCCATATCACAACTGGTTAACTAGTGTATTTGTTTCCTATGACTTCTGTAACCAATTACTACAAACTTGGTAGCTTAAAACAACATAAATTTATTCTCTCACAGTTCTTGAGGCCAGAAATACAAAATCAGTTTCACTGGGCTGAAATTAAGGTGTCAGCAAGACCCAATTCTTCCAGAGGCTCTACAGGAAAATCCATTCCTTGCCTCTTCAGCCTCTGGTGGCTGCTTACCTTCCTTTGCTTGTGGCTGCATCACTCAAATCTCTATCTCTGTGGACACATTGCCTTATCCTTTTCTGTGGGTGTCAAATCTCCACTGCTTCACTTTTATAAGGCTACATGCGATTACATTTAGGGCCCACCTGGATAATCTAGTGTAAATTCACCATCCTGAGATCTTTAACTTCATCACATCTGCAAAGTCCTTTTTGACCATATAAGGTAACAGAGACACATTACAGGGATTAAGACATGGATATCTTTTGAGAGCCAGTTATTGAGTCTACCACAGCTAGTATGGAAAAATTTGTCTGGGCGACCTGCACCTAGCTTGGTTTCTACCCCATGCCAGTTTATTCAAATGCAAATCCATCTCTATTCTCCTGCTGGCTTAGACATCTGGAGCCTTGCCAGCCAATCTGGTCCCTTAGCCTGCTTTTGCATGAGCCTAGAACTTCAAAAGTCTGATTCCAGCTTCATCCTCAAGATCCACAATTGCCTTTCTGCTTGGGTCTGACCCTTACTGGTTTTTCATGCCTCTCCCCAGCGTATGACCTATACGCCCAGGGAATGCCCCCAAAAGTCAGGTTAATTCCATCTCATTCAACAAGGGTTGATCTACATTCTACAGTTAGAGAAGGGGATAGTGGTGGAAGGCTCTGATGCACTCAGATTGACTAGGATGTGAGTCAAGGATTTCAGGGCTTACAACCCTGGGCATCTTCTCTAGGATAATGGTGCTTTGAGGAAGTTCTGGAGAAGGCTACTGCTCCACGGCCGGTGCTGGCTGCTCTGTAGGCCCCTGTATAATTTTACTGATGCTTATTGAAATACATACGCATACACACACTCAACATACATGAATATATGCACATGTGTATATGTGTGTATATATAATATATATACACACATAGGATGAAGTATTTTGATGAAAAGTATAGGATATATCCGTAAGTGTATGCATATATCCTATACTTTTCATCAAAATACTTTATTTGTATATTCTAATTCACATGACAACTCAAATAATACCACTCAGTGGTTCTCATGCATTCATTTACTGAGAACCTCCTCCATGCCAGGCCCCTTTGCTTGGGGTTAGGGATACAGAGGTGAATCTCCTGTGGTCTACACTCTTACATGGATCACAGTTTAGGGAGTAGACAGATTTAGATATGAGTAATTAAAGAATAGAGTGATTGTTGCTATTAGACTATGCAATCCTGGGATCAGGGTGAGGCGAGTGAGGTATACACGTAGGGCACAAAATTTAAGGAGTCTCCAAAATCTCAGTATTCAAGGTAATTAATATTTTACTGCAATACTTTGAAAAAAATTAATGGGAAAAAAATCCATGATGAACAAAAGTGCCTTCTTTTGCCATGTAAGGTAACATATTGACAGGTTTCAAGAATTGAGTCATGAATATCTTTGGGGAAGGGGCATTATTCATCCTACCACAGGTACTAACATGTGAATGAGCATAATACTTTGTGGGGCAGTGCCTGTAAAAGGGGAAGCTGGGAAGGGAGTGGCAGAAGTGAGTCCAGCACCCACACTTACAGATAGTTACCTGTCTTCACATTGATTCTTGTAAGTGTTTGGGGGGTGTTGGCAGTTGCTGAGCTTTGGTTGGAAGTCTGTAGGATCTTTTGTCTTGCCAAAATAGACTAGGCCTGATCAACTTTGGCAATCACTGCTCTGGGAAATCAAAGCAGGAGTTTGAATAGACATGTTCCACCTTGACAGGGTGCTAGCCAAACTTGGCATTATGGCCATCTGGAGAGATGACTAGTGATGTAGGTTCCATATGTGCTGGAGGGAATATTTTTTTGGATTGGTCAATGCATTGACCGCTGTGGTGTCTAAAGCTAGCAAGCTTGAAATGTGTGAGTCGATAAGAGCTGATGCCTTCAGGATGACATTCTTGGAATGTTTCACCAACTTACTGAGGGTCACAATGGACAAAAGAGTTAGTGTGATGCAAATGTTAGAGGCAGCTCCTAATAGGCAGCCGATCAAGTTGAAATCTCTAAGCATATCTTGCTTGCATTGGAAAGAATTTGTCCTGGCCTGCTTCAATTTCAAGATAAGAGCCAGGGCAGTGTGAATCTTGATTAAGTTAATGCAGAAAAAGAAATAGAATACTTAGGAACAGAAAGTACAAGAAGGGCCAGGTTTACTAGCCCACATTATACCTCTCCTCTCCTGCCCCCACGTTTCATCCACATAGCATCTACCTGTTACAGAATCCTCCCGGAAGGTACATGTTTCATTTCTCAAACAGAAGCAATTTTCATAGTCTTCTAGTAGATCTTTAGTCATATTTCTATTTCCAAGTCAGGGTAACATCATGGTCAGCTAAGAAATATATCTTGTTTTTAATATTTTTTTATTATAAGTGTAATAAATATTCATTCTAAAGAAACTGGGAAAGTATAGAAAAATGAGATAAGGGGAGAAATCATATAATCAAACCCCTGAAAAACTGATTATTGAAGTATATTTTCTTTCAGTTGTTTTCAATGCATAGTGACTTTTCTATGCTTACATACATGCATGTGGGTATATATATGTATATGTGTGTATAGATGTAGAAATAGTATATATGTATATATATGTGTGTCTGTCTATACAGGATACACACATCATATACACATATATACACACAAACACATATATACACATATATGATTAAGAGTTTTTACAACTTTTTACTCTGATTATTTCTTACCATTCTTTGTTCTCATCTATTTTGACCTGATGATCAGCATCAGCCCACACAGTCAACCACTTCCTTCTCAAAACACTTACTTCCCTGGGCTTTTCTATCACCGAACTCCTAATTTTCCTCTGATTCACTTCCCATTTGTTCTGAGAGTGCTTTGTCATCATGACTTCCTTTGACTACTGAATTGTGGAATTCTTCAGAGCTAAGGCCTGCTCCTCTTCTCTTCTGGCTTTGTATTTCTGCTCCAGGTGGTTTCTCCCATTGTCATGATTTTAAATACTATTTGGATGCAGATGCCTCTCACATTTTGATCTCTAGTACGAACCTCTTCTTTAAAATCCAGGTTTACACACCCAGCTGCCTTACTTGACATCTCTACTAGAATGTTTCACAGGCATCTCACACTCAACAGGTCTACACAGAGCTCTTGACTTCCCCTTCCTACACCTGCCTCTCCAATCTTGCCTGTTTCAGCAAATGTTACCATGTTCCATGTTCCACGTGTGGCTTAATCCCAAATGAAGGAGTCACCTCCATTTCCCTTGCCTCTCACATCCAATCCATCACCAAGTCCTGCTTACCCTATCCCATATTAGGCTTTGAATTGACCCATTTCTTTCTATCTCCATTGCTATCCCTTGGGCTACCTGACTATGACAACAGTCTCTAACTCTTGTCTCTTCTAATCAATTCTTTATATAATATCCATAATCATCTTTTATAAAATAAATTATATTATGTGATAAAAATTCTTAAATTTATCTAGCTATTGACCTGATAAATGAATTATGGTATAAACATATGATGGAATACTATACTCTAATAAAAACAAATGAAGCAGGCAGCCATGCACTGAAATTGAAAGATCTCCAAGATATATTATTAGATGAAAAAAAGTCAATATAGAAAGTAGCATATAATAGCAAAAGTAGTAACTTTTGGCATAAGAAATATAGATAAAAAAATCCATTTGTATCTGCATCATAACTCTAAAAACCTTCATAATAAACTAATAAAATGGTTATTTGTGGATGGGTAAGGGAAATATGTGGTAGACAGGTAAAGGGGTGGGGGCAAGACATATCACAGTAAACCTTTTTTATATTGTTTGGATTTTTGAACCATGTGGATGTATTTCCTATTCAAAAAATAAAACTAGAAATAGCTTCCCATTGCACATAGAATAAAACTAATTTTCCCTGCCATGGTCTACAAGGCCTCTGCCCACCCACCCCCACTTCCCTACCATTCCTATCATTCTCTCGGTGCTTCTCAGTTCAAATGATCCTCCTTAGTTAATCCTATACACCATGCATTTTTCCATCTCAGTGTCTTTGTGCTTCCTTTTTTCTTTGCCTTGACTGCAATTTCTCCTGGTCTTCACATGGCTAACTCCATGAAATCTCTGTTAAAACATGACTTCAGGCCAGGCACAGTAGTTCATGCCTATAATCTAAGCACTTTGGGAGGCCGAGGCAGGAGGATCACTAGAACCTAGGACTTTAAAACCAGGCTGGTAAATATAGCGAGACCCCATCTCTAAACAATAAAAAATTGGTCAGGTGTGGTGGTATGTGCCTGTATTCCTAGCTGTTGGGGAAGCTGAGGCAGGAGGATCTCTTGATCCCAGGAGTTTGAGGCTTCAGTGAACCATAATCGCACCACTGCACTCCAGCCTGTGTGACAGAGTTAGACTCTATCCCCCCGGCCAAGAAAAAAAAGGTCACATCAGAGATCTTGTCCCTGAGGTGACTTGGTAGGTTTGCTGCATCCTACCTTTTATTCATCTCAATCACGGTACCTTGGTCTCTTCCTTCCTAGCACGTGCCACCATTTTTCATTATTTTGTTTAAATAATTTATTTGGTTGCTCATCATCTATATCTTTCACTAGACACCAAACTTCATGAGGATGGGAACCACATATATCTTTTTCACTGTTGTATAACCAGCTTCTGCCCTCTCTGCCTGATACATAGTAGGTAATCAGTAAATGTTAACTTCATGTGTAAATGCAGATGCATGTCATAAGCATTTAAGCCACATCACTATAATTTTTTTAGAATATCTTTGTAATAATTGTGTAATATTCCATCCAGTGGCTACACAAGAGTTAATGCAGCCATTTTCATGTTGACATTTAGGTAGGTATCAAAAATGTATGAAAATATGCTTAACCTCGACATTGTCAATATTGCATATAGTCATGTTTAATTTTTTATTTATGTGATAGTTTGAAAAGTGATACCTTTAAAAATTTTAATTTTTCTTTCTTTGATTACTGATACAGTATTACATGCTTTCCATATGAACTACTTGGATTTCTTTTTTATGGATTGTCCTAAACATCTTTTGAATTATATCCTTCTCTTACTCCAATGCTAATGTCTTAAATCCAGGTCTTATCATTTCTGGCCTAGATTGTTTAACAGCTTTCCTACTAGTCTTGTGATCTCTAGCCTCACTGCCTTCCTTTCAGGAGAATGTATCCTTTCTCCTAAAGCCAGAGTGTCTTTTTTTTTTCTAAAATGAATATTTGTTTATAGTATTTACAGTATTGCTTAGAACTCTTGATCCCATTGCCTAGAAGATAAAGACTAAGATCTGTCATGTTATACCCCACAATTATAGCTTCAACGGATCCAGCTAAAAGTCTTACCCCCATCCAACATCACATACTCATAGTCAACCCCCTGCCACACACACACGTCATGTTCATGTCTAGTTAATTACTCTCTCTGGAATACCCTTATATCCCATCTTTCATCCAGCTGGGAAACATCTGCTCATCTTTCAAGATTAGATCAAGGGTCAGTTCTTCTATGAAGACTGAGTCTCCCAGTCTTGGTAAAACTGACCACTACCTTCCTCATGTTACTCTTATACTTCAGATTTTTATCATATCAACTGTAATACTTGGTTGTGCTCCTTTTTTCATGTTCAATTCCTAGTAGATTTTAACTACTTTAAGAGACCATTTCTTATAAACTTTACCTCCCCTAGTGCCTAGCACATTTCTTGAAATATATAGTCTATAGCCAATGAATATGTGTTGAAGGTATTTGCCATTATTTGAGTATTAGTATTTCCTTATAGATTTATATGAGTGATTTATATGTTAAACATAATAATTCTTTGTTTTACTTATGAATATTTTCATCAGCTTACAAATTGTTTAAGTTTGATTATAATATGCTTGAATAAGTTGGTTGCTTTATAGGAGTGTTAATCTGTATAAAGTCAAATTTATTAATGTTCTAAATTATTTTTCATTATTTCTAAGTTTAGAAATTCCTATTCCCATTAGAGATTTGATAAATATTTATCTCTGTTTTCTTCTAGTTTTATTGTTTGCATTTTTTAAACATTTAACTCGGCTGGGTGCAGTGGCTCATGCCTGTAATCCCAGCACTTCGGGAGGCCGAGGCGGGCAGATCACGAGGTCAGGAGATTGAGACCATCCTGGCTAACACAGTGAAACCCTGTCTCTACTAAAAAAAATACAAAAAAAATTAGCCAGGCATGGTGGTGGGCGCCTGTAGTCCCAGCTACTTGGGAGGCTGAGGCAGGAGAATGCCGTGAACCCGGGAGGCAGAGCTTGCCATGAGCCGAGACTGCACCGCTGCACTCCAGCCTGGGTGACAGAGCGAGTCTCCGTCCCAAAACAAACAAACAAACAAACAAACATTTAACTCAATAATCCATCTGGAATTTACTTGATGTATAATAAGTATTTCGTTTATTTTTCCCTAGTTAATTAACTACTTGTCCCAATATCATTTATTAATAAACCTTTTTCCCCCTTGATTTGAGATACCTTATTTATCATATATTTGTTTCATATACATAGTAAGATCAGCATGGGCAATATACATGACTTCATTCATTTGTATGTCTACATTTGTTCCAGTACCCTAATGCTTTAATAATTATAGATCTATAACCTGTCTTTCAAATGCAGTAAGGTATAAACGAAATTGTTAATATCTGATATGATGAATTTCCATTCATTACTCTTGTTTTTCAAAGTTTTCTATGCAATGTTTTTCCATTTTTTTCTCAATTAAATCTTAGGATTACTTTATTGAGTTCCCAAAGGAGTACTGCTATTATTTTGTTTGGAATTCAGCTGAAATTATAAGTAATTTAAAAGAGAATTAATCTTCCTTTGCCACATTTAGTCTTCCAACTCAGAAACATGGTGTTATCCCCTACTTATTCAAGTCTTTTTTAAATATATTTCTCAGTAAAGTTTTAGAGTTCTCCATTGTAGGTCTCATATGGTTCCAATTAAGATTACTCCTAGGCATTTTGAATTGCATTCAGAAAACTTCTCTGATATGACCGAAAATGACCATGCAACCCACTGATAAATCTAAACCAGAATATTGGGGCTGATATTTTTTAGGCCACGTGGTCTGACGGCAATTGAGGCCATATAGTGTAGTGGTTATGTTCATAGGCTTTGGTGTCTACATAGATGTGATTCTGAATCCTGGTTGTCACTTATTAACTATGTGACCTTGGGCAAATTATGTAAACTCTGTTTCAGCTGCTTCCTCTAGAGAACAGGGATACTAACAGTACCTCTCCTCATAGGGGTTTGGTAAGGAACTTGCAGGATAATGAAAGTGAAAGCTTAATATGGTGCTTCAGACATAATAAGTGCTCAATAAATGTGAGCTAAGATGGCAGTGCTGATTAATGGTGACAACAGAGAAGAATTGGAAATAGAACTATCTTGAAAATTCTGATAGCCAAAAATCACAGGAAAATGACAAGGAAAAATACCCAAAGGAAAGTGAAGATAAACAGGGAGAGGAAAGTTAGAAAAGAATAGGTGCTTGTGTTAGGGAGTTATAAGACTCTTTTCTGGTTTGAAGAATATGGAAAAAGGCTGTATCATTATAGGAAGTAGCAATAAGAACTACGCTAGGGAAACTACCAGAAGCCAAGGAGAGGGAAGGGGAAGCAATGACATGCCATAGATTTGATTCATCATTTTATTAATCACAGCATATTTTGTTTGAGAATGTCAGTAGCATTCAACTAGAAGGACAGATCACTTTTTAAATGTGTACAAGCATGGAGTAGAGAATGGGGAGAATGGAAGGGAGGGAGGCAGGGAAATAGAAGAGAGGTTGGTTCTTATATGTGAATGCTTACACAAATGTATACTTAATTATGCCATATGAACAGCAGAGTTTGAATTTTAATCTAGAGGTGTTTTGGCATGGTCAACTGCAAGGAGGAAACTTGATTTATTGTGTGTAACCTTGTTTGGGGAAAAATCAAATTAGCATCCTTAATTTAATCTGAAGTACAAACAGGAAGCTGAAGGCTGAGGAGCCCTGTAAAGAGAATATGGGAAAGTGTCATGTTGCCTAATGGTTCCTGTTCCAACTCATTTCTATTCCCATTAATATCCCCAAGATGCAACTCAGTAATGATATTGATATGGTTTGACTGTGTCCCCACCCAAATCTCATCTTGAATTGTAGCTCCCATATTCCCACATGTTGTAGGAGGGACCTGGTGGGAGATAATTGAATCATGGGGGTGGTTTCCCCCATACTGTTCTCATGGTAATGAATAAGTCTCACAAGATCTGATCGTTTCATAAGGAGAAACTGCTTTCCCTTGGCTCTCATTCTGTCTGGTTTGTCACCATGTAAGACGTGTTTTTCACCTTCCACCAGGGTTGTCAGGCCTCCCCAGCCACATAGAACTGTGAGTTCATTAAACCCCTTTTTCTTTATAAATTACCCAGTCTCGGGTATATCTTTATCAGCAGCATGAAAACAGACTAATACAGTAAATCAGTACCAGTAAAGTGGGACGATTCTGTAAAGATACCCAAAAATGTGAAAGCGACTTTGGAACTGGTTAACAGGCAGAACTTGGAACAGTTTGGAGGGCTCAGAAGAAGACAGGAAAATATGGGAAAGTTTCGAACTTCCTAGAGACTTGTTGAATAACTTTTACCAAAATGTTGATAATGATATGGACAATGAAATCCGGGTTGAGGTGGTCTCAGGTGGAGACGAGGAACTTCTTGGGAATTGGAGTTAGTTGCAAACATAGTAAAAGTGACTCTTGCTATGTTTTAGCAAACAGACTGGCAGCATTTTGCCCCACCCTAAAGATTTGTGGAACTTTTCACTTGAGGGAGATGACTTACAGTTTCTGGTGGAAGAAATTTCTAAGCAGCTGAACACTCAAGATGTGACTCGGGTGCTGTTAAAAGCATTCAGTTTTAAAAGGGAAACAGAGCATTAAAGTTCAGAAAATTTGCAGCCTGTTGATGTGACAGAAAAGAAAAACCCATTTTCTGAGGAGAAATTCAAGTCAGCTGCATACATTTGCATAAGTAATGAGGAGTCAAATGTTAATCCCCAAGACAATGGGAAAAATGTCTCCAGGGCATGCCAGAGACCTTTGTGGCAGCCCCTCCCATCACAGGCTGCTCCCCAGAGGCTTAGGAGGAAAAAATGGTTTCATGGACCAGGCCCAGGGCCCCACTGCTACATGCAGCCTAAAGACTTGGTACCCTGCTTCCCAGCTACTCTAGCCATGGCTAAAAGGGGCCAAGGTACAGCTTGAGATCTTGCTTCAGAGGGTGCAAACCCCAAGACTTGGCAGTTTCCACTGTTGAGCCTGCAGGTGTGCAGAAGTCAAGAATTGAGGCTTATAAATCTCTATCTAGATTTCAGAGGATGTATGGAAATACATGGATGTCCAGGCAAAAGTTTGCTGCAGGGCGAGGGCCCTCATGCAGAACCTCTGCTAGGGTAGTGCAGAAGGGAATTGTGGGGTTGAAGCCCCCACACAGAGTCCCTACTGAGGCACTGCCTAGTTGAGTTATGAGAAGAGGGCCACCATCCTCCAGACTCCAGAATAGTAGACTCACCAACAGCTGGCACTGTGTGCCTGGAAAAGCTGCAGACACTCAATGCCAGCCCATGAAAGCAACCAAGAGGCGGGCTATAACCTGCAAAGCCACAGGGGCAGAGCTGCCCAAGACCATGAGAACCCACCTCTTGCGTCAGTGTGAGCTGAATGTAAGACATGGAGTCAAAGGAGATCATTTTAGAGCTTTAAGATTTGATTGCCCTGCTGGATTTTGGACTTGCATGGGGCCTGTATCCCCTTCATTTTGGCCAATTTCTCCCTTTTGGAATGGGTGTATTTAGCCAATGCCTGTACAGGCTCATAGGCAGAAGGGACTTGCCTTGTCTCAGATGAGACTTTGGGCTGTGGACTTTTGAGTTAATGCCGAAATGAGTAAAGACCTTGGGGGACTGTTGGGAAGGCATGATTGGTTTTGAAATGTGAGGACATGAGATTTGGGAGGGTCCAGGGACAGAATGATATGGCTTGGCTGTGTCCCTACCCAAATCTCATCTTGAATTGTAGCTCTCACAATTTCCATGTGTTGTGGGAGGAACCCAGTAGGAAATAATTGAATCATGGGGGCAGTTCCCCCATACTGTTCTCGTGGTAGTGAATAAGTCTCATGAGATCTGATGGTTTTATAAGGGGAAACCCCTTTTGCTTGGCTCTCATTCTCTCTTGTCTGGTGCCAGGTAAGATGTGCCTTTCACCTTCTGCCATAATTATGAGGCCTCCCCAGCCATGTGGAACTATGAGTCCATTAAACCTCTTTTTCTTTATAAATTACCCAGTCTCAGGTATGTCTTTATCAGCAATGTGAAAACAGACTAATACAGATATTTTTATATACAAGGTCCATTATTAAATATAAGATATTCTAGATATTCTGGAGTATCATGGCATACTCTAACATTAGTGCCATAAAAGCCCTTCAAGACCAACTAATCGAAGGGCTTCATTTGGCAGACAGCATCACTAAGGCCCATAGGAGGGAAATGACTCATGTACAGTTGTGTGGTGAGCTGGTTGGCAGAGCTACAACTAACACTGAGATCTCCTGATTCACAGTGCCTTTCTTTTCACCATAACACAGATTCTGCCTATTTTTAGAAACCCCCTAGGACATCTGTCTCTTGGCATATACTCATCCTTTGCTCTGGGACCTTCTAGTGCATGTAGGATATGTTTTATAAAAACTTACCAATGTGATTTTCTTTCTGTGGGGGACTAGGGTGATGGGAACATAATACAGACCACATATGGAGAAGGAAAGAATATTTTCCAGAAGTTAAATTGTATTTTTATCTTTTTCCCTCTAGAGGTATTTCTGAAAAGATTTTTAAAAATTTAAACACTATCACTTCACAGCCTCAAAGGCTGGCCTATCTGGGCAAGGTGTTCGAGATAGGCTGTGCCAATTCTGCTTCCCTTCTAGGCATCCCATGGGAAAATGGCTTACATCTATAGAACACTAGTTTTCTTCAAAGTATGTAATAACAATGATAATAACACTTACACAACCCTTTACAGCTTTCAAAATGCATACATACTATTTTAAAAAGCTATATTATGTTTCTGATTATACACATGTTCTTGCTCTTTAAAAAAATCAAAACTATAGAAACATACAATATAGACAGTATGTTCCATAATCTTACACCACTAGAGATAGTTATAGCTGTTAACCATTTAGCCTCTGTTTCCTGTAGACCATGTTATTTACATGTGTAGATGTATAGTTTCTTGCTATTACAAAAGGGAGCACCCAATATAAAGAATTTTGCACTTGATTTTTTTTCAACTCTCAATGTGTCCTGGATAGCTTTCCATCCTGATCTATGTATCTTATTTTTTTTTATTATACTTAAAGTTTTACGGTACATGTGCACAACATGCAGGATTGTTACAAATGTATACATGTGCCATGTTGGTGTGCTGCACCCATTAACTCGTCATTTAGCATTAGGTATATCTCCTAATGCTACCCCTCCCCCCACCCCACAACAGGCCCCAGTGTGTGATATTCCCCTTCCTGTGTCCACGTGTTCTCATTGTTCAATTCCCACCTATGAGTGAGAACATGTGGTGTTCGGTTTTTTGGCCTTGTGATAGTTTGCTGAGAATGATGGTTTCCGGCTTATCCATGTCCCTACAAAGGACATGAAGTCATCATTTTTTATGGCTGCATAGTATTCCATGGTGTATATGTGCCACATTTTCTTAATCCAGTCTATCATTGTTGGACATTTGGCTTGGTTCCAAGTCTTTGCTATTGTGAATAGTGCCACAATAAACATACGTGTGCATGTGTCTTTATAGCAGCATGATTTATAATTCTTTGGGTATATACCCAGTAATGGGATGGCTGGGTCAAACGGTATTTCTGGTTCTAGATCCCTGAGGAATCGCCACACTGACTTCCACAATGGTTGAACTAGTTTACAGTCCCACCAACAGTGTAAAAGTGTTCCTATTTCTCCACATCCTCTCCAGCACCTGTTGTTTCCTGACTTTTTAATGATCGCCATTCTAACTGGTGTGAGATGGTATCTCAATGTGGTTTTGATCTGCATTTCTCTGATGGCCAGTGATGATGAACATTTTCTCATGTGTCTGTTGGCTGCCTAAATGTCTTCTTTTGAGAAGTGTCTGTTCATATCCTTTGCCCACGTGTTGATGGGGTTGTTTGTTTTTTTTCTTGTAAACTTGTTTGAGTTCATTGTAGATTCTGGATATTAGCCCTTTCTCAGAAGAGTAGATTGCAAAAATTTTCTCCCATTCTGTAGGTTGCCTGTTCACTCTGATGGTAGTTTCTTTTGCTATGCAGAAGCTCTTTAGTTTAATTAGATCCCATTTGTCAATTTTGGCTTTTGTTGCCATTGCTTTTGGTGTTGTAGACATGAAGTCCTTGCCCATGCCTATGTCCTGAATGGTATTGCCTAGGTTTTCTTCTAGGGTTTTTATGGTTTTAGGTCTAACATTTAAGTCTTCAATCCACCTTCAATTAATTTTTGTATAAGGTGTAAGCATGGGATCCAGTTTCAGCTTTATTCATATGGCTAGGCAGTTTTCCCAGCACCACTTATTAAATAGGGAATCCTTTCCACATTTCTTGTTTTTGTCAGGTTTATCAAAGATCAGATAGTTCTAGATATGTGGCATTATTTCTGAGGGCTCTGTTCTGTTCCAGTGGTCTATATCTCTGTTTTGGTACCAGTACCATGCTGTTTTGGTTACTGTAGCCTTCTAGTATAGTTTGAAGTCAGGTAGCATGATGCCTCCAGCTTTGTTCTTTTGGCTTAGGATTGACTTGGCAATGCGGGCTCTTTTTTGGTTCCATATGAACTTTAAAGTAGTTTTTTCCTATTCTGTGAGGAAAGTCATTGGTAGCTTGATGGGGATGGCATTGAATCTATAAATTACCTTGGGCAGTATGGCCATTTTCATTATATTGATTCCTCCTTTCCATGAGCATGGAATGTTCTTCCATTTGTTTGTATCCTCTTTTATTTCATTGAGCAGTGGTTTGTGGTTCTCCTTGAAGAGGTCCTTCACATCCCTTGTAAGTTGGATTCCTAGGTATTTTATTCTCTTTGAAGCAATTGTGAATGGGAGTTCACTCATGATTTGGCTCTCTGTTTGTCTGTTATTGGTGTATAAGAATGCTTGTGATTTTTGCACATTGATTTTGTATCCTGAGACTTTGCTGAAGTTGCTTATCAGCTTAAGGAGATTTTGGGCTGAGATGATGGGGTTTTCTAGATATACAGTCATGTCATCTGCAAACAGAGACAATTTGACTTCCTCTTTTCCTAATTGAATACCCTTTATTTCTTTCTCCTGCCTGATTGCCCTGGCCAGAACTTCCAACACCATGTTGAATAAGAGTGGTGAGACAGGGCATCCCTGTCTTGTGCCAGTTTTCAAAGGGAATGCTTCCAGTTTTTGCCCATTCAGTATGATACTGGCTGTGGATTTGTCATAGATAGCTTTTATTATTTTGAGATACATCCCATCAATATCTAATTTGTTGAGTGTTTTTAGCATGAAGGGTTGTTGAATTTCGTCAAAGGACTTTTCTGCATCTATTGAGATAATCATGTGGTTTTGGCATTGGTTCTGTTTATATGCTGGATTACGTTTATTGATTTGCATATGTTGAACCAGCCTTGCATCCCAGGGATGAAGCCCACTTGATCATGCTGGATAAGCTTTTTGATGTGCTGCTGGATACAGTTTGCCAGTATTTTAGTAAAGATTTTTGCATTGATGTTCATCAGGGATATTGGTCTAAAATTCTCTTTTTTTGGTTGTGTCTCTGCCAGGCTTTGGTATCAGGATGATGCTGGCCTCATAAAATGAGTTCGGGAGGATTCCCTCTTTTTCTTTTGATTGGAATAGTTTCAGAAGGAATGGTACCAACTCCTCCTTGTACCTCTGGGAGAATTTGGCTGTGAATCCATCTGGTCCTGGACTTTTTTTCATTGGTAAGCTATTAATTATTGCCTCAATTTCAGAGCCTATTATTAGTCTATTCAGAGATTCAACTTCTTCCTGGTTTAGTCTTGGGAGGGTGTGTGTGTCCAGGAATTTATCCATTTCTTCTAGATTTTCTAGTTTATTTGTGAAGAGGTGTTTATAGTATTCTCTGATGGTAGTTTGTATTTCTGTGGGATCGGTGGTGATATCCCCTTTATCATTTTTTATTGCATCTATTTGATTCTTCTCTCTTTTCTTCTTTGTTAGTCTTGCTAGCGGTCTATCAATTTTGTTGATCTTTTCAAAAAACAAGCTCCTGGATTCATTGATTTTTTTTAAGGGTTTTTTGTGTCTCTATCTCCTTCAGTTCTGCTCTGATCTTAGTTATTTCTTGCCTTCTCCTAGCTTTTCAATGTGTTTGCTCTTGCTTCTCTAGTTGTTTTAATTGTGATGTTAGGGTGTCAATTTTAGATCTTTCCTGCTTTCTCTTGTGGGCATTTAGTGCTATAAATTTCCCTCTACACACCACTTTGAATGTGTCCCAGAGATTCTGGTATGTTGTGTCTTTGTTCTCGTTGGTTTCAAAGAACATCTTCATTTCTGCCTTCATTTTGTTATGTGCCCAGTAGTCATTCAGGAGCAGGTTGTTCAGTTTCAACGTAGTTGAGCAGTTTTGAGTGACTTTCTTAATCCTGAGTTCTAGTTTGATTGCACTGTGGTCTGAGAGACGGTTTGTTATAATTCCTGTTCTTTTACATTTGCTGAGGAGTACTTTACTTCCAACTATGTGGTCAGTTTTAGAATAGGTGTGGTGTGGTGCTGAGAAGAATGTATATTCTGTTCATTTGGGATGGAGAGTTCTGTAGATGTCTATTAGGTCCGCTTGGTGCAGAGCTGAGTTCAATTCCTGGATATCCTTGTTAACTTTCTGTCTCCTTGATCTGTCTAATGTTGACAGTGGGGTGGTAAAGTCTCCCATTATTAATGTGTGGGAGTCTAAGTCTCTTTGTAGGTCTCTAAGGACTTGCTTTATGAATCTGGGTGTTCCTGTATTGGGTGCATATATATTTAGGATAGTTAGCTCTTCTTGTTGAATTGATCTCTTTACCATTATGTAATGGCCTTCTTTGTCTCTTTTGATCTTTGTTGGTTTAAAGTCTGTTTTATCAGAGACTAGGATTGCAATCCCTGCCTTTTTTGTTTTCCATTTCTTTGGTAGATCTTCCTCCATCCCTTTATTTTGAGCCTATGTGTGTCTCTGCACGTGAGATGGATTTCCTGAATACAGCACACTGATGGGTATTGACTCTTTATCCAATATGCCAGTCTGTGTCTTTTAATTGGAGCATTTAGCCCATTTACATTTAAGGTTAATATTGTTATGTGTGAATTTGATCCTGTCATTATGATGTTTGCTGGTTATTTTGCTCATTAGTTGATGCAGTTTCTTCCTAGCCTCGATGGTCTTTACAATTTGACAGGTTTTTGCAGTGGCTAGTACTGGTTGTTCCTTTCCATGTTTAGTGCTTCCTTCAGGAGCTCTTGTAGGGCAGGCCTGGTGGTGACAAAATCTCTCAGCATTTGCTTGTCTGTAAAGGATTTTATTTCTCCTTCACTTATGAAGCTTAGTTTGGCTGGATATGAAATTCTGGGCTGAAAATTCTTTTCTTTAAGAATGTTGAATATTGGCCCCCACTCTCTTCTGGCTTGTAGAGTTTCTGCCGAGAGATCAGCTGTTAGTCTGATGGGCTTGCCTTTGTGGGTAACCCGACCTTTCTCTCTGGCTACCCTTAACATTTTTTCCTTCATTTCATCTTCCATGAATCTGACAATTATGTGTCTTGGAGTTGCTCTTCTCGAGGAGTATCTTCGTGGCATTCTCTGTATTTCCTGAATTTGAATGTTGGCCTGCCTTGCTAGATTGGGGAAGTTCTCCTGGATAATATCCTGCAGAGTGTTTTCCAACTTGGTTTCATTCTCCCCGTCACTTTCAGGTAGACCAATCAGACATAGATTTGGTCTTTTCACATAGTCCCATATTTCTTGGAGGCTTTGTTCATTTCTTTTTATTCTTTTTTCTGTTAACTTCTCTTCTCACTTCATTTCATTCATTTGATCTTCCATTACTGATACCCTTTCTTCCAGTTGATTGAATCAGCTACTGAAGCTTGTGCATTCATCACGTAGTTCTCATGCCATGCTTTTCAGCTCCATGAGGTCCTTTAAGGACTTCTCTGCATTGGTTATTCTAGTTAGCCATTCGTCTAATCTTTTTTCTAGGTTTTTAACCTCTTTGCAATGGGTTCGAATTTCCTCCTTTAGCTCAGAGAAGTTTGATCATCTGAAGCCTTCTTCTCATCAAAGTCATTCTCTGTCCAGCTTTGTTCCATTGCTGGTGAAGAGCTGCATTCCTTTGGAGGAGGAGAGGCGCTCTGATTTTTAGAATTTTCAGTTTTTCTGCTCTGTTTTTTCCCCATCTTTGTGGTTTTATCTACTTTTGGTCTTTGATGATGGTGACATACAGATGGGGTTTTGGTGTGGATGTCCTTTCTGTTTGTTAGTTTTCCTTCTAACAGTCAGGATCCTCAGCTGCAGGTCTGTTGGAGTTTGCTGGAGGTCCACTCCAGACCCTCTTTGCCTGGGTATCAGCAGTGGAGGCTGCAGAACAGCGAATATTGGTGAACAGCAAATGTTGCTGCCTGATCGTTCCTCTGGAAGTTTCATCTCAGAGGGGTACCCAGCCATGTGAGGTATCAGTCTGCCCCTACCGGGGGGTGCCTCCCAGTTAGGCTACTCGGGGGTCAGGGACCCACTTGAGGAGGCAGTCTGTCTGTTCTCAGATCTCAAGCGTATGCTGGGAGAACCATTACTCTCTTCCTAGCTGTCAGACGAGGACATTTAAGTCTGCAGAGGTTTCTGCTGCCTTTTTTTCGGCTATGCCCTGCCCCCAGAGGTGGAGTCTACAGAGGCAGGCAGGCCTCCTTTGGCTGTGGTGGGCTCCACCCACTTCGAGCTTCACAGCCTGCTTGTTTACCTACTGAAGCCTCAGCAATAGCAGGCGCCCCTCCCCCAGCCTCACTGCCGCCTTGCAGCTTGATCTCAGACTGCTGTGCTAGCAATGAGCAAGTCTCTGTGGGCGTAGGACCCTCCGAGCCAGGCACGGGATATAATCTCCTAGTGTGCCATTTGCTAAGACCGTTGGAAAAGCGCGGTATTAGGGTGGGAGTGACCCGATTTTCCAGGTGCCGTCTGTCACCCCTTTCTTTGACTAGGAAAGGGAATTCCCTGACCCCTTGCACTTCCCAGGTGAGGCGATGCCTCACCCTGCTTTGGCTCACACTCAGTGTGCTGCACCCACTGTCCTGCACCCACTGTCCGACACTCCCCAGTGAGATGAACCTGGTACCTCAGTTGGAAATGCAGAAATCACCTATCTTCTGCGTCACTCACACTGGGAGCTGTAGACTGGAGCTCTTCCTGTTCAGCCATCTTGGCTCCACCCCTGTGCCTTATTGTTTAATGGATATGTAGTACAGTTGACCCTAGAACAACATGGGTTTGAACTGTGTAGGTCCACTTATACATGGAGTTTCTTCTACTTCTGCCAGCCCTGAGACAGCAAGACCAACTCTTTCTCTTCCTCCTTCTCCTTTGACTACTCAACATGATGAGGATGAAGAGGATGAAAACCTTTATGATGATTTACTTTCATTTATTGGATAGTAAATGTACTTTCTCCTCCTTATGATTTTCTTAATAATATTTTCTTTTTTCTAGCTTACTTTATTGTAAGAATACAGTATAGTGGTAATCAATTGTTTATGTTATTGGTAAGGCTTCCAGTCAACAGTAGACTATTAGTAGTTAAGTTTTGAGAGAGTCAAACTTATATATGGATTTTCAACTGTGCGGGAATTGGTGCTCCTAACCCCTAAGTTGTTCAAGTGTCAGCTGTATTCCATTGAAGAGATACTCTTTAATCCTTATTACAGAGATCAGCAAGTTACAGCCCACCAGCCAAATCCAGCCCACCTCCTATTTTTATAAATAAAGTTTTACTAAAAGACAACCATGCTTGTTTGCTTACATGTTATTATCTATGGCTATTTTTGTGTCACAATTGCAGAGATGAGTAGTTGCCACAGAGACCATCTGGCCTTCAAAACTGAACGTATTTACTATCTACTACCTGACTCTACAGAAAAAAAGTTTGCTAACCCTGTCTTATAACAACCACCCAAGTTAAGTAAGGCACAGATTGCCTTATTCGGGTAATTGTGTGTGTGTTGGGGGATGGGTGGTGAATGTTTCTGTGTGTTCATGTATGTATGTATGTGTCCTACAAATTTCATCCTATATGGTAGTCTCATTCCTGAAATATCACATGTCAATTGAATAATAATTTCAATGACCTCAGTTTGCTAATTAAAGAACTATTACACCAAGTGATTTGTTCTAATGAAGAGTTCTTCTAAAAAGTGAAAAGGCAACACCTAATACCATACTGTTTTATTCAGTATTTTGGCTTGCTGTAATGTGCCCCTGTTCATCTAAAACCCATATATGCCAGCACACATACTTACACACTCGTAAATACATTCATATGTACATTCACATTCATATTCACTCATTCACACACACACACACACCCCCTCATACATGCACACAATACAATGTGGAATGAGTAATATCATGCCATCAGCATTAGCAGGCTTGTGCTTATTTTGGCTTTCTCATTCACCTTATCCTAGGAGGTGCCACAGTCCTCAGGTCCACTGAGGGAAAGAAGGGTTTAAGAAGTGTGGCCTGGCACAGTGGATCTTACCTGTAATTCCCTCACTTTGAGAGGCTGAGGTGTAAAGATTGCTTGAGCAAGGAGTTTGAGACCAGCCTGGGCAACATAGTGAGACCTCATTTCTACAAAAACAAAAATATGAAAAAAAGAGCTGGTTGTGATGGTATGTGCCTGTAGTCCAGGCTACTCAGGAGGCTGAGGCAGGAGGATTGCTTGAGCCCAGGAGTTTGAGGATGCAGTGAGCTGAGATGATACCACTGCATGCCAGCCTAAAGGACAGAGCTAGAGCATACCTCCAAAAAAATAAAAAGGTGAGATGTAGTGGCTTTGACAGGTCTATGAGCTTGAAGGTAGGAAGAACATTCGGTGGAGTGAACAGCAGGAAAGGAAACCAAGTTGGAAGTGGGATGCCCAGATGTGGAGGAAACAGGAGACTGGTGCCTCTCTAGAGAAAGCTAGCCTAGTAGAGAGACCTGATCCCATAAATCAATGGTTTGTTCTGGGGCAGAAAGGGGGATAAGAAGCCATTGGCAGTACTACAGGCAAGGTGGAATGGGAAGACCAAGCACGTGGAAAAGATTGTGTCATTAATCTGAATAAGAGCAGAAAGAAAAGCCACTAGTTGTTGAATACTTCCTATGAGCTGGGCACTAGGTTGAATGCTTACCTGCTTACTTGGTTAAACCAATACTGGTCCTTCCCCTTCCTAGCTGAGCAGCTTCAGCTAAGTCACTAAACCTATCTGAGTCTCCCTTTCCTCATTTATACACTGGGAATAATAATGACACAGCCATCACAGGTTTCTGGTGAGGATTAAATACTTATAATGTGCTTAGAGCATTGCTCAGCACTTACATAATAAATGTTAGCCATCATTATCTTTGTTATCATAATTTCTTTGCCTATGACTTGGGTGCTATTATGATCGCCATTTTACAGATGATGAAATAGAGGCATAGGGAGTTTGCATGACTTGTCTGAAGTGTCACAGAGAGTATGTTAGAGGAACAGGTTTTGGATCCCAAGTGAGAGTTCTTAAACACTCTACTCCAGGGCTTCTCCATCTTCCACTTGCAGATGGATCACTGGAGCATCCTATTGAAGTGCAGATCTTTAAGTCTGCAGATATGGAACGGGGCCCGAGATTCTGCACTTCTAAGGAGCCACCAGGGGATGCTGGGTTGCTGGTCCTTGACCACATTTTCAGGAGGAAAGTTCTATTACCTTTCTATTAGAGACCTAGGTCCTCACACTGAGGAGATTCTTCTTAAGAATGTCTGTCTGAATTTCTCAACACTCTCCTCATTGAGTTTAGAACACTGGCTTTCAGGGTTTTTTTTTTTCCACCTTAGATATGAGTCTCACAGAATTCAATTTAGTTTATCCTATAACTTGTCATCATTTTCAGACATGTCATTTGAATTAGCAGTACATAAATACTCACCAAGTTATCCTAGCTTTGCCAGTTAAATCGCTTTTAGTGCTTATCAAATCAATTTCTGAAATGCCAGTTTCATATTGTTAATTATTACCTTTTTACTTTTATGAAAGGTAATGTATTTTCTTTGGTTCTTTTCCTAACCATCCATTCAATAAATATGTATTACCTCCCTACCATCGGCCAGGCACTGTTGTGGACTCTCAGCATAGAAAAATGAACAAAAACAGGCAGCTTATCCTCAGGGAGTTGAAAACCTGTTAGAGGGAGGATAAAGAGAAAAATAAGTAAGAATACCAGCTGGCAAGTTGTTGATAAATTACAATAGAGGCAAGTAAATCCAGGCAGCCGGGCAGGGAGAAGGTTGGGGGTGGTGGGGGGTGAGAATAGGAGATGCTTTTTTTCTGTAGAGTATCTAGGGAAGGCCACACAAATAATGTGTCCTTTAAGCACAGCCCTCAGGAAAATGAGAGAACACTATGTGTCTATCTGGGGAAAGAATATTCTAAGCAAATATTTGGAGAAAAACCAGGAGGAGATTGTGGAAGTCAGAGAGTAGGAGGTAGCAAGAGTTAAGTTTGGAGAAGTCATGGGGTGGCACTGGCTAGGGAGTACCTTGGAGAGCTGTGGAAGAACTTGGGCTTTTGCTTTCATGAGATGGGATCAATGGCAGAATTTTGAGCAGAGGAGTTTTTATAAGATGACTCTGGCTTCTGCTTAAAGAATAATGAGAGGGGAGGGGTTAGGGTCAGGTAGAAATGGAGCATACACCAGTTAGGAGGTTGGAAATATTTACTTTATGGTATGTTATGATGTAAGTAAGCATTTAACCACTGACAAGTTTACAGGGTTGAACTCTGTCCAAAGAATCAGCAATAAGGATGGCAAAAACTACCATTGACCAAGGATCTACTCTATTTCAGGCACTCAGATAATGGTTTCACATGGTGTGATCTCACTGAATCCTCACCACAACCCTATCAAGTAGGTCATGGCCATTTTCAGAGAAGGAAACCGAGGTGCAGAGAGGTTAAGCCACTTGCTCACGATCACATAGCGAAAAAAGGGCAAAATCAGGATTCAAGCTTAAGTCTCTAATTTCGCAATACTATCCTTCCTCCCATAATCATAAGGATCACAATTAAAGACAGATCAAAACTACTGTCAACTGTAATTTATCTTTATTCTATCTCTATCAATATGCTAACAAAATTCTGCTATTCCATGGCTTTATGACCAACCTTTAATTTGGAGCAATGCAAAATAACATAATGAGTATAAGGTCCTAGGCTGAGAAACTGGGTCCAATTTTATCAGATGACTTTCTTGGCAAAGGAGATAAGAAGTCTGTTCTTAGCTGACCTATCACCTTTCCAAAGCTTTTTGAGACAAACTCATTTTTGAGCCTCTTTTCCTCTAATTCTGATAATTTCATCAGCTACTTGTATTAAGGGGAACAGGTCAGTCTCCCCGCTAGACACTGCTTATTGGTTTATGCTGGAGGCCATCTTACGTGCTTGGTTGTTTAGGACGTCTTGCCTCTGTGAAGTGGCACTTAAGGCAAAACAAGGTTTTAAAGGTAAAACAAGGTTTATATTGCTTTTCAACCCTGGTGTTAGAAAAGCTTCTACTATGGATCATATGCTCATGGAATTACCTGCAGTTTTTTAAGAACTTTATAGTGAACCTACTGCATCTGGTAAATTCAATTTAGTAGACAAAAGACAAAGTCATTGCTGTAATTGTTAGGATCATATTACCTTGGAAATGCTAGAGTAACTTAAACAGAGAAAGTGTATTTTAGTTCCGTGTAAAACAAATCTAATAGACCCATTTAACTCAGTGATACTACCCTTTCATCCCTTCCATGCTCTCCTAAACATGTGTGCGCACTCATGCTCATACACACACACACACACACACACACACACACACACACACACACACACACAGGAAAGGCTGCAAGCTGTCTTTATAGACTTTCTATTGCTTCAGAAGCCACTTCCTGGCCTGGTCTTTCATCTGAAATCTCAGTATGACATCTCAGCACTGAAGGCAGTTATTTCTGTTGGTCTCTGGTTGAGAGATAGGCAGCGTCCCATCTCCAAAGCTTCATTCTGTGGGTTGGGTAGCCATGCTGCCCCTCACCCTCACCCCAACCTGCTCCCCACCCAACATCCAGGAAAGAAGATGAAACTCTGGTGTGTAGACTTAACAATATTTTTTTAAAGACTGTAAATCTCTACTATTTATTGCTAGCAAATAAGCATCCTGGTGATTCACATGTATTTTCTGGCAAATGCTCACAGATACATGGTCAGCTGTTGCCCAAATTAAAGGGCATAAAGTGTCCCCTGTGAGCAAAATTTGCAAGAACTTTATCTAGAAACTGTCAAGCAAATCTTAAGGCTTTGCCACTTAACTGCCTCATGACCACAAGCAAGTAACTTCAGCTCTCTGAGCCACAGGGTTCTCCTTTATAAATGAGGTAAATGGCATTTCCCTCCTTTCCACTTGCATTGGCCCTCATTTTCCCCAATGCAGGTCCTCTGGTTTGGTGGTGAGTTGTTTTCCCATCATAGATGCACTTAAGTGCTGTTTCTAGATAATGGGAAAGCAGAAAGCCGCAGGTGAGAACAGAGAGCTGATGGGCCACATTCTCCCTGATTAACCCCATGGGAATCCTCAGGCACATTTCAAGTCCTTTGGCCAGAATACAGGCCACCTAAGACCTTGCAGGGACTGAAGGACCAGCCTTTGGGAGAAGGGTGCTGCCTCAAGTGGCCCAAGGAAAGAGTCCCACAGGCAAATGTGGGTGCTCACTCTGTAGCCTGGGCATCTTGGGTAATGTGATATTCTGTACTTCCGGATGGTGCTTTTCAGTTTATAAAACATTTTACCATCCACAATTGCATTCAAGCTTTCCACTCATGTGTGAGGTGGGCAGGACAGTTGTTAGTCTATATCCATTTTTACAGATTAAAAAACTGAGACTCAGAGAGTTGAAGGGACTTGCTCTTAGATGCAAGAGTCCAATCCACAAGATGAGCTTTACTAATCATAAACTCAGCGCTTTTTCATTATCTCCCCACCTTACTGCCAGATCTGTCCCTAGATTTGAAATAATAATGCAGCTGTTTTCCCTTCATGACACCTGTGAGGAAATGGAGCTGAAATTCTCTTTGTCTACACTTAGTCCCTGATGATCTTGTGGCTTTAAATATGCACAGATGCATTTGCATCTCCAGCATGGCCTCTTTTGAACTCTAGCCTCATCTATCCAACTGACTACTTGGAGTCTCCTCTGGGATTGCTAGGAGATATTTTGAATTTAGGAGGTTCCAAACTGAAATCCTGGTATTTCCCTACCCCCTGCCCAGACAGGCCATTCTTCCAGCTGCTCTGGCCAGAAGCCCTGGAGTCACCTTTGACATCTCTCCTCTTATACCCCATGTCTGAGCTATCAGCAAAATATATTCTCCAATCTAACCATTTCGTCCCCTCCCACTCCTACCAGCCAGGTCCGAGTGGATCTCATCTCTCCCCTGCATCACTACAATCACCTCTCTGTTCCTACTGGTTCTTTCCTTTTCCCCTCAACACTTTATTCCTCCCAGAGGCAGCCTGATCACATGTGAGTCACAGCATAGCCCTCCTCTTCTCAAAACCTTCCCATGGCCCCCCAACTCACTCAGAGTAAAAGTCTCCACAGTGGCTTCTGAGGCCTTGCATGATCCAGACACCCTCTAACTTCTTTTTTTTGTTGTTGTTGTTTTTGTTTTTTTGAGACAGAGTCTCGCTCTGTCGCCCAGGCTGGAGTGCAGTGGCGTGATCTAGGCTCACTGCAAGCTCCGCCTCCCGGGTTCACGCCATTCTCCTGCCTCAGCCTCCCGCGTAGCTGGGACTACAGGCGCCCGCCACCACGCCCGGCTAATTTTTTGTATTTTTTTTTTAGTAGAGATGGGGTTTCACCGTGTTAGCCAGGATGGTCTCGATCTCCTGACCTCATGATCGACCCGCCTCGGCCTCCCAAAGTGCTGGGATTACAGGCGTGAGCTGCTGCGCCCGGCCCAGACACCCTATAACTTCTTAGACCTTCTCTCTTATTACTTTCCTTTGGCTTCTCTCTTTTTCTTCTTCTTTTTTTTTTTTTTTTTTTTTTAATCTGTCAGTGACTTGAAGCTCAATACTTGGCTATTCTCTTCACTCAAATTTCACTTCCCACCTAGCCGTTCCAGGAACAAACCAGACTGTTCCTACCTCAAGGCCTTTGTCTTAGTTGGTTCCTCTGCCTGGACCATGTACCCCCTTCACCCAGATATCATCAGGGCTACCCCCCCCCCCCCCAACTCCCACACAGTAGTGGCTTAAGACATTTTGTTGGATGGATATCTATTGAACATAGAAAGGTGGAGATAGAAAGCCAGTGAATGTCAGAGATGGGGAACTAAGGACACCAAGTCATTCAATTCATGCTGAGACCTTAGCCCCTGCCCCCAGTGCATTGTAATTTATAGGTTTGCATACCTGAATAAATCATGCTTAGGGTAATGATTAGAGACAGGATTAACAGTTGCCTCTCAAGGGCAGGGACCTGTATGCTTCATTTTTGAAACTCTAGCTACTAGCACAGCTATTAAGGTATAGTGAATGCTGAATAAAATGTTTATAGAGTACATGAAGAAAGGATGGGTGATCCCATGAACAGAAAGGGGAATTATTAACTAAAGATAAAAACGCTGGTGAGAGAGAGAATAAACATCCTTAATGATGATAATAGCAAACAGTGTGTAGC
The DNA here is from genome assembly GCF_029281585.2 of Gorilla gorilla gorilla. NCBI lineage: Eukaryota > Metazoa > Chordata > Mammalia > Primates > Hominidae > Gorilla > Gorilla gorilla. The sequence goes on from NC_073247.2 coordinate 159,948,888, forward strand.
ATTTACTCCATGTCTGACACTATTCTAAATATTTTATACATATTAACTCACTTACTTTTCATGTAACCTTCTGAGGTATATATTTCCCCATTTTTCCAATGAGGAAATGGAAATACTTTGAGGTTAAATAGCTTGACCATGACCACACAGCAACTTAAATTTAAAGCTGGGATTTGAACCCAGGCAATCTGATCCCAAATCCATGTTTTTACCTCCCACATTATACCAAATCTAGAATTTAAGATTATTATAAATGTCTATTTTAATATGCTGAGCCCTGGAGAGATGATTAAGGAGAGAATAACATTACTAGAATTCACTATTTTCCACTGTTTTTGAACCTTTATTAGACCAAACTTTTAGACTACCTTATTGACTAATGTTTAACAAGTCATATTTTAGATTATTATTCTTCTTGTTTTTTAAAAGCTCAATGTGATTTATGAGTTTGCATACCTACATGAGTCAGCTTTAGGATAAAGATTACAAATGAGTGAGGGGTTGCCCCTCAAGACCAGAACCTCATATGCTTCATTTTTGAAACTAGCTTTTAGCCCAGAAAAGATATTGTTCAAATAATATAAAAATAAAAGGTTTTGCTCATGTGCTCTACTAAAAATATCATGGCTGGGGCATGGATTGGGATGACTTTGACCTAGGCTAGAATGCCATCTATCAAAGGAAAAGAATAGAAGTTATGTGACCTTGAAAACTACTTTGAGAACCAAAGAATAAATTTCTATGGACTTGTTCTACAGTAAAGAACTCTGCCAAGATGGGTACATATTTATGCCAAGCAAGCAGAAATTAGTGTTGTTTTCATTTTGATTATTGTTCTTTGAGCATCCTGGGGAGATAGGCTAACAAGATGTGTGTGTGTGTATATATATATATGAATATATATGTATTCATCTTTGTGTCCCCAGGGCCTACCTCAGGGCCTGGCACAGAGCATGTACTATGTGAATGGCTATGTGAATGTACTAGATGAATATATATGTATTAATATATATGTATATATAAAAGACCTATATATGAATATATATATTCATACATATATTCATATATATATATTCAAAGCCTTTTAAACACATATCACTATTATTAGAATGAAGAGACTTAGAGCAGTTTGATATTGTTATCTTTAGATTACATAATTTAACATATGGGATTTAAAAGCTATATTCCTATTACACTGTTCCTTTCAGCTAGTAAAAACATTAAAATCTTTGATAGACTTTCGTCTATCAAATTGATGCATAGAACACCGCATGTCAGAATCGACTGATCCAATAACTTAATTATATTGGGACACAGATGGCCACAAAGACAGACTGTATCACAAAACTTAGGTAGCAATCTACTGGACGTATAGTTCACTGTTGTCTTCATATATTTAACAAAAAGTATTAAACTGTCTAAGAATGTACTTATTCCAGTGAGCTACGAAGAAAGATTTATGTAAGACCACAATGTTTTCATTGTATTTTTGTCAATAGAGACGTGCAGCTGAGTATATATTATGTGATCTTATTGACTCAATTTTCACTGAGATTTTAATGTTTATATATACATATATATTAATACATATATATTCATCTAGTACATTCACATAGCCATTCACGTAGTACATGCTCTGTGCCAGGCCCTGAGGTAGGCCCTGGGGACACAGAGATGAATACATATATATTCATATATATATATACACACACACACATCTTGTTAGCCTATCTCCCCAGGATGCTCAAAGAACAATAATCAAAATGAAAACAACACTAATTTCAGCAAGAGTTGAATAATCTTCTTGGATAGTAGTTGCCAAAACTTGCTATAGTCTTGCTGTTTAAGAGAAGCCACTAGACTTATGAATATATTCCATTAGCTTGGCAGAATGCATTTCTGTAACATGCAGTCCCTGATGCAGAAGTAGTCATCATAGGAATGTTGGGGGGAGGGACGGTGACATCATTCAGCACCATTCAATAGCCATTCACATAGTACATGTTCTGTGCCAGGCCCTGAGGTAGGCCCTGGGGACACAAAGATGAAGAAGTCATAGTCCTGCCCCAATTTATAGCATTCCCTTTGGCTTTGAAATAGTATCTAATAGCTTTAGCATTCAATGGGAAGCTTATTGTGGCATTGGAAGGTAAAGGTTTTGTTTGCTTTGAGGAGGAAGGCTTCATTAGGTTGTGCTGATTCAATTGCTTGACATTTTCCTTTTCACTTTTCACCAGGGAACAATGGATTTCTGTGCAGAAATCACATGGGTTGGCAGTTTGTAATTTGGGTGATTAAGGATCTTCCTAAAAAATGTGAAGCTGACAACAGCTGTAAATAAAAGTTTAACTATTCGTAATTAATTTAGTCATAGTTTATGTATTACTACAAATGTTAGTAGTATCACTTGTAAATATATCATTGACTTGGAAATGAAAATGACTTATTGAATTTTCTAGTCCATTCTCTATCAATGCAAAATTTTTCCCTGCTGTATTTTCTTAATTGCTTAAGCCAATCTGTCATGTTTTTAATGACTTGATATATTAATAAACTAAGGTTTGGGGCCCACAGAGGGAAAACGTATATATATATTACAGTAGATTATGTTCATACAGGAGGGTTATACTCCTGCCAATATCAAACTTATTTACTTTTTAGAAAGAGAAACAAAGGAGACTTAAAATCTTAAGAGAGAATGTTGAGTTCAATATAAAGACTAGCAAGAAAATTACAGTTATTAAAAGGCCTTCTATTTGAGTAAAATGATCACAATTTAATATTTAGACTCACTCTGTTGCAATATTTTTATTCCTGTTTAGTATTGTAACCATTTTGGATACCACATATTTTGAGGTTTTTCCAAAATGTCCTTAAAGAAATTAATGAACAATTGACTCTTTTGGCACAGGCTGTTTCTTCATCTCTAATACTCCTGCTTTTATCCAAGACACAGTAAGCTCCAACTTTTTCACATTTCTCCTGCTGTGAACTCCAGTACCCTATATTTTCACCTAGAAGCACGGTTCTGTTGTGTCCTCTGGTTACCGATCCCCTGCACCCCTCCCCCCGCCTCTCTCTCTCTCTCTCTCTCTCTCTCTCCCTCTCTCATTTGAAATGTAGTTTCCTTCTTTCAGTACATTTTTTCCCTTCCCAAACTGGTGCCCATGGTAGAAAAATGACATGTGATTGGGGCCAATGAAGCAACTATTATTACAAATCCGAAGAACTAGGCCAAAGAAGAAATGAATAGAAAAGCAATGACTAGACTTGAGTATAATTTAAAAAAAATAGAAAATACAAATGAATTATGACACCTGTCATCTTTTTAATATGGAATGCTGTCCAATACCCCAAATCACTTGACATTTATATGTGACTTTGTTTTCACCAACTCTTTGAGTACCAAGAGCTTTGTGATAATTACTTGGTTATTTATATTCATGTTCTATGTGGGAGTTCAGCATTATATCAAGATCTCTTTTCATTAGGGGAACTTGAAGATGACAGGAAGGCTGCTCTTTCAGCACCACTGACTCATGGGAAGTACAGAGGAAACTAAGAACAATGCTAATCTAAACAGCTCCACCTCCCAACTCGGACATGGTTCTCCCTGGGATCAGTAGTTTAGAACCATTTATTGTTCATTTCTTGAACGAAGGAACAGGCAATGTTTTTTCTTTCTTGAATTTGGAGATGGGAAACTTCATATTCTCACATTCAGATTCATGATTACCAGATTTTTAATTAATCTTACACATGTATCTTTTTTTTTTTTCTCATGCTGAAAATTTCAGTGATTTGGAAAGAGGCAGGTGGAGTCCTGGCAGAGTTTGTAGAATGGAAGGGACTGGAGTTGACTTAAATGTTGGTACTTAAGAGGCACCAAGTTAGGAAAAGTTGAAAATTTTAAAAGGAAGGGATGGTCAATAGTGTAAAATTCCTGATAAAGCAGGAAGAGGGACACTCTATCCATAATATTACTAGGCCGCAAGCAGGGTTCTAGAATACTGGTGCAGGAATCCTACAAAGTCTTTGTCACTTGGAAGGTCTCTTCCTCCTGGATTCTGCAGGAATGCATATCTTCCCCAAGTTGATCTTGTCATGACCATTTAGGTTTAAGAGAAGGCATCGTATATTGGTTCTCTAACCGTCCATAGCAACACACTTAGGAATAGAACTGGCTTGGATTCCCAGGCCAATGTTCTTTCCATACATTATGCTTTTGTTGTTGAACATAGTGTTTTTAAAAATTATATCTTCATTATTTTTAATTGCTGATTAATGATTTTCTCTGTACTTCGTACATTTTGTCTACTAGTTTTATTTAGAGCTGGTTTCTGCATATGAAGTAAATCTGAGAGAGTGGGTCCTCCTTGCCCAGATGTCTAACGCAGCCCTCCTCTCCCACTCCTCTTCTCATATCCCTCTCATCACTAAGTTCTACAGTCTTATACTACTTATTACCATTTGAAAATATCTCTTTAGGCTGTTTAATTTTTTACGATCTAATTAACTCCCCAACTGGACTTCGAGCTCCTTGAAGATATAAAATTTCTTTGTTCTGGTGCTAGAACCATACCCCAAGTTGCAAACAGTGATTATCACATAGAAGCCCTTGGATAAGGCCATTCTAGAAGTTTGTAAGAAGTTCATATTTGTCCTTTCCTCAAAAACATAATTTGTAATAAATAAATAGATAAATAATAAACTCATTAAATGGAGTATCTGCAATAAGGTAGTATGTGTTTATTCATTCTTTTTTGATCAAATATTTACCAAATTACTATTTGGGCTGTGCACTGGGCTAGGTGTTTAGAGTACAGTAAAAATGAGACATGGCTCCTGCCTTCAAAGAACGTATAGTCTAATAAAAAAAACAGACATGTAAACAAAAATATAAATATTGGGTAAAAAACCACTACATTCAAAGTCTATATAAATCATCTCTTCCCCCCTCCGCCCTGGCTTCACTGGAGTCATAAAGGGATATTTAAAAAATACTGATGCCTGAAAGAAGTCAGAGACAAAAGGCCACGTATTATTTGATTCCAGTTACGTGAAAATTTAAAATAAGCAAATGCATAGAGAGAGAAAGGAGATTAGTAGATACTGAGGGCTGAGGGGGGAGGAAGAGAAGAAATGAGGAGTGACTGTTAATGAATATGAGGTTGGTTTTTTTTTTTTTGGAATGATGAAAATGTTCTAGAATTGGATAGTGGTAATAGTTGCATAACCTTGAAAATATACTAAAAAATTCAATTTTATACTAAATGAGTGCATTATATGGTGTGTGAATTATATATCAAGACAATTTTTTTTTAAATTCTGATGCCTGACTTTCACTTCTAAAGATTCTGATTTAATCAGTGTGGAATGTAGTGTGGGCATTGAGGTTTTCAGAGGCATCTCTGGGGACCTAGGCTGAGGACCACTGGTCTGACTACAGTGGTAGGTAAGAGAAGGCAGGGACCAACCCTGTTCAGGAGAATTAGAAAGTTTTCCAGTGGCAGAAGATGGAACTAAAAGTTAAACAAGTCATTTGACTTTCATAGATGTGACTAAGACTTGATTCAACATAGAAATAGTCTATTATTGCTAATTTGCCAAGATTTTGTCAATATCTAAGCACTAATTTAACATAGTCCCTTTTATCTGCAGTGTCACTTTTCAAGGTTTCAGTTACCTGCAGTCAACCATGGTACAACAATATTAAATGTAAAATTCTAGAAATAAACAATTCCTATGTTTTAAATTGCAAACACCATTCTGAGTTGTGTGAACAAATCTTGAGCCATCCTGCTCCATCCTGCTTGGGACATGAATCATCCTTTTGTCCAGCATAGCGATGCTAGGGACGCTACTCTCCTGTTAGCCACTTAGTAGCTATCTCGGTGATCAGATTGACTGTTGTAGTATAGTAATGCTTGTGTTCAAGTAACTCTTATTTTAATTAATAACAGCCCCAAAGCACAAGAGTAGTGATTCTGGCATATTGTTAATCACTGGCTTTGCTTAATTTATAAATTAAACTTTATAATAGATATGTATGTACTTTAGAGGGGAAAAACATAGTATGTGTAGGTTTCGGTACCATCCATGGTTTCAGGCATCCATTAGGGGTCTAGAAACATATCTATCAAAGATAAGGGAGGACTACTATATTTCTGGAGCATTGTCACTATGGCTTCTAGGTGGTCAAGCAGGTGAGATTTCTTACCTTCAAATGTAGAATATGGAATTTTATTTTTCCATATCTAAGCAGTCATATATATTCTGCTTAAATATGCATTCTGACCCTGATGTAGTAAAGTTTTTGGAATTTCACAAAGGAGTTGATAAAGCCAGTGAACATAACAAATTTTGAATAGCTTGGGATCATAAAAGATTCACTCTTTGATCAGAGAGCTTTCTAAACTTTGGTAATTTTCTACCTCATAGCTGGTAAGATGGTAGATATACAGAATCAGTATACAGTTTACAAAGGAAATTTCTTACATATTAGCCTCCATTTGTGCTATTCTCAAAGTTACCTTAAAATACTAAAACAACACTAGTCAAAAGCCCTTTAATTTTGATTATTTTTGCAACAGAAAATGGCAATTTGCTCAAGGGGAGAATTAGGAAATTTGATATGAGTTAGACTCACCACCCCACTTCATGTTTCACAACCTGAAATTTAGATGACAAGGCTGAATTATCCAGTTACTGACTACAAATTCTTATCATTTCAGATGTTGATTAATGTTCTTGTGCTTCTCTGCCTCCTGTTACTTCAGCATTTAGAACATGATTATAGTAGACAAGAGCTTTCTTATTGGCTCGTGATGACTATAGAAACTCCACAGGAGCAAAATGGTCAGGAAAGATGACAAGAAAGAATAAGAGAAAGAGAAACACAGAGAAGGTGGTAGGGGTGGCAGAGCGACTGAAATGCAGATTAGAAGTGGCAGCTCACAGACTCACAAGGCAATGTATCACCACTTCCAAACCTTTGTGCTTATCAACATGACCTTAGTCTTTATTAAAAACACAGATCTCTAGTCCCACCACTAGAATTGAGTCCAGCAGATATAGGGTGAGGCTCTAGAATCTGAATTTTTACATGGTCTCACCCAGATGCAAATGGTTCCCAGCCCACAGTTTGAGAAACCCCGCAAGAGAGATGACATGACTAGTACTAGCAACAAAAACCACGTTTTGTAAATATAGAGCATTTTCACTGCATTTTTCTTTTTGCTTCTCATATGATCTTAGAAGATAGATTGGGTAGATATTGTCTTTCCTCATTTTAAAAATGAGTACACTAAAGTTCTAGGAAGTTAAATGATCTGAAATCCAACTTTTTCTACTCTTAGATGACCAATCCTTTTACTGAAGGAAGAAATATGCACTAAAATAATTCAGTAATATAGAGACATTCAGTGTAAGGGCAAGCCTGCCTCATTAAGAAAATGGTCTTTAATGTAGGGTACTATTAAAGGGTAGAAAATAATAGAATATATTTTGTGGAAAGTTTTTTTAAAGTTTTAACATGTCAAAGTTTAAGACACTTCAAGTGCTTCCTTTCTTTAATTTGAGCCTTCACTAATATAGAATCATCGAATGAAATATTTATTCAATAAATATGCTGCATAATTGAGATATTACTGGGACACAGCTTTGCATTTGAAAACATTCTCAGTTTTGTACATATTATTTTATCCTTATTATTATCCTTTATTGTTTTAAAATGTATTTGCATCTTACACATATCTATGCTATTGTGTGTGTGTAAACACAATAAGCCCATAAACAGTATTCAACAATTCCTCATTAAGTCAGTATTCTCCCATACACATTGCTGTCCTACTTCATCTACCACTTTCTAAGATGTGAATCACCCATTCAGGTGCTCACTTTTTGTTTCATCCTCAAAATTGTAATTCTTTGTTCTTGATCCTCATCCCTTCACTCTGTTGAATAAGACTCTTTAAGCTCTCTTTGTGGCCATTAACTTGTTTCTTCATTCTTCCTTACATAATCTTGGCTGAAAAGCTCTTTTATGGCACACTGTGAACCTATGTTGCTACATGGACTGGTGGGTTGGAGCTAGGCTCTAATCATTTTCTTCTGCCTTCATAAACTTGAAGAGCTAAAACATGAAACTACCACATAATTCTGTATTGATCATGTTCAGCCTTCCTTCCTCTGGTGACAAGCTGCCTTCTGACTATAAATCAAGAGGGCTATGCCAACAGTCACTTCCTGGCAGCCCTATACATTTTGAAGGGAGCCATGAAATGAACAAGAAACTAGTGCCAAAACGTTCTTGATCAAACATATAATTTCCTAGTGAAAAACTCCCAAATCCTTCAGATGGTCCCTTCCTTTATTGGTGTCTTTATTCCCATGGACCAATTTATTTTAACATCTTCCCCTTCAAACAATTGTCAAGAACCCTGATGAGCCCTTCTTCGACCTTTGTATTTTGAACCCTGGCATTTTTTTTTCACTTGAGCCCACATGTTTGTAGCTTTATGTTTTGTTTCACCAATTTTGGCTCCTGCTTCTTAAGCTTACCCTTTAGAGATTTTTAATCCATGCTGGCGTTCATCTGCTGCTATTGCCAAGTGGATATAATACATCAGCTGTATCAGCTGTGACTGGTGTGGTTGGCCATACTAGGCCTGACAGAAGAAAGCCCCAAAGTGGACCAAACTGAACACATTTAGTTCAGATAATACAGATGCAGAAAGATGGAGACTGTCCCATCAAATTCAGAAAAGCAAGAGTTTCAAGTATAAAAAAAATAAAATCACAAACATTGGGCCCAGATGATATGGCTGCCTGAATACTATATTATCTCTCATGTAAGCTGTTCCTGGGTGCCAAATACTAAGTATCTTAGTCAGTTCACACTGCTATGACAAAACACAACAGGCTGGGTGGCTTAAACAATAGGAATGTATTTCTCACAGTTCTGGAGGCTTCAAGTCCAAGATCAGTGTGCAAACGTGGTTTGATTTCATTGAGGCCTCTCTGCCTGGCTTGTAGATGGCTATTTTCTTGTGTGTATTTGAATGACAGGGAGGAAGAGCAAAAAATAGAATATGAATGCAAGCTTTCTCTTGTCTCTTATTATAAGGAAAAGTCCCATCATGAGGGTCCCACCTTCATGACCTCATCTAACCCTAATTACCTCTTAAATGTACCATCTCCAAAGACCATCACATTAGTGCTTCCACATACAAATTTTGGAGAAGGGTACACAAACATTCAGTCCATAACACAAAGGGTATGAAAGACAGCAAACCCATTTCCAATATCTCTGGCCTGGTGGACGTCTCCATGTGAGCTGCCAACACTACGGAATTCAGAGCATGCCTTTGAAAGATGCAAGAGAAGCCTGGGCAGCTAAGCCCATCCCTGCATCCTTATTTCATTTGATCTTTGGTACTGCTGATCTACTGCTTTGATAATAAACCAAAGTAAAAGTGACCTCAAACCTGGATCAAACTTCATAGTTTAGTCTCGTGCAACTGTAATCAACTGTTACTTTTTTATCTCCACTGCTCTGTAGACCTTATCAGCAGGTCCACAGGCAACACATAGAGGAAGAGGCTCTGGGAGAGGCTTTGCCTCATTCTTTGCTTCATATTCATTTCTATTCCCCCACCTGCTTTTTCTAACTTTACTGGTTATTGATCCTGACCATGTGATTGCATTGACATTGAATAAAATCATTCTTTAAAGAATTTTTTTTTAATCTTTCAGAGTTGTTTTAATAATTAAACTCATAAATATGCACATATTTTTAGATGGCAGGGCATTGTACAAAAATGTGAGAAAATGTTATTGAGAACTGCTTTAAAGAGCTTAGGACAATGATGGCACAGATGGAGCTCTTTCTCCACGGAATCTCTCATTCTGTCGTTTGTCTGCTGTGGCTAGGACACAACTGTCAAAGGCAGGTGACTGAATGCAAAAAGATATTTACAATGACTGAAACTGACAAGGGACTAATATCAAGACTAGAGAAGGATTTCCTGCAAAACAAACAGAAAGACAGCAGCCTAATATAAATATGGGGGAAACATATGAACAGGCAGTTCTCAGAAGGGAAAACCCAAAAAGCTTAGAAGCATGCGAAGAAGTGTTCAAAATCATTAGTAATCAGAAAAACACAATTTTAATGGATGAGCTGTTACTTGGCAACTATTAGGCAAAATTAGTAAGAGGCAATGCTAAGTAAACAGCAGAGACATGAGGGCAGAGGGGCCTGGGGCACTGATGATGGGAGAATAGACTTTGAAGCCCTGCAAAGGGGCCACCTCTAATATTTCTTGGAGATTCATACCCTGAATTCATACGTTCCAGCTCTCTTTTGCTGCATAGCAAGCAACTGTATACTCAGTGGCTTTAAAAAACCAATTCTTATTCTGCTCATTAGTCTTCAAATTGGGCAGTGCTTAATAGGGAAAGCTCATCTCTGCTCCTTGTGGCCAGGGTATCTCAAAGGCTGGGGCGTGACTTGATAACTGGGGGCTGGAACCATCAGAAACTCACTCCCATGCCTGGCACTTGCTTGCTGGCCATAGGCTAGTGTCCTAGTTGAGGCTGTTTGCCAGGATCCTTCCAGGTGACTTCATCTTGTGGCTGCTTGGCTGCCACTCAGCATGGTGGCTGGGTCCCAAGAGTGAGGGGCCCCACAGATCAAGAAAAAGGTGCGTGATATTTCAATGACCTAGCCTTGGCATTATGTAGCACTGTTTCAACTGGCTTTAACTCCTGATCAAGAAAAGAGAATGGGAGCCTTACCTCTCAATGAAGAGTGTCAAACTCACATTGCAGAAAGTGTGTGAGGATGGGATAGGTATGGTCACCATTTTTAGAAAATGCTGTCTTCTACATCCTAACCAGGATCTCTGCCCCTGAGTTTCTACCTCAAAGGGATTCTCATTCAGGTCCACAGGATATTTCTGGCCATGTTACTGCAGCACTGATTTTGGTAGTAGAAAGTTGGAGGTGAGCAAATGTCCACCACTGAGAGATTAGAGAGTTGAGACATGATACACAAAACAGCATTACCCTGACACAAGAGTATTAGCTCAGGTTGGTGCAGTGGCTCACACCTGTAATTCCAGAAATTTGGGAGGACAAGGCAGGCAGATCACTTGAGGCCAGGAGTTCCAGACCAGCCTGACCAACATGGTGAAACCCCATCTCTACCAAATATACAAAAATTAGCTGGGCATCATGGTGTGTGCCTGTAATCCCAGTCACTTGGGAGGCTGAGACAGGAGAATAGCTTGAAACCAGGAGACAGGGGTTGCAATGAACTGAGATCACGCCACTGCACTCTAGTCCAGGTGATAGAACAAGACCCTGTTTCAAAAAAGAAAGAAAGTGTTAGCTCATGGCAATGTCAATGGCTCATTAAAAGAGACAGATCAACTGATCAATAGATCAATCAATCAATCGATAGCTAGATATAGATAAAGACATGTAGATATCATATATATCTTATTTTAATAGGTCAGCAGTTAACACCATAAGATGTATAGTGCAACATCATTTGTATAAAGACACTTATACACAAAACAAAAATTCATCTTTTCTAAGAACATTTACAAAAGAAATGAATAGTTTCAACACATTAAAAATGGCATCTCATGTTTGAGGACAGGACAGGGGAATGGCGAAGGAAAAGACAAAAGAAGACATACTTTTTAAAAAGAAGAGGAGGAACCAAGAAATGGACTCACACAGGCATTCATTCAATTTTTAAAACACCACAGTTCCACCCCCCCATCCATGGTTTCATTCTCCACGGTGTCCGTTACCTGTGGTCAATCTTGGTCCAAAAATTCTAAATAGAAAGTTTTAGGCCAGGCGTGGTGGCTCACGCCTGTAATCCCACACTTTGGGAGGCCGAGACAGGTGGATCTCCTGAGGTCAGGAGTTCGAGACCAGCCTGGCCAACATGGTGAAAGCCCGTCTCTACTAAAAAATAAAAAAATTAGCCAGGCGTGGTGGCGGGCGCCTATAATCCCAGCTACTTGGGGGACTGAGGTAGGAGAATCACTTGAAACCAGGAGGCAGAGGTTGAGGTGAGCTGAGATTGTGCCATAGCACGCACTCGAGTGCGGGCAACAAGAGCAAAACTCTGTCTCAAAAAAAAAAAAAAAAAGTTTCCGAAACAAACCATCCTTAAGTGTTAAGTTGCTGGGAGTTCAGCATAGTGCAATGAAATCTCTCACCACCGGCTCTGTCCCACGGAGGATGGACGTCATCCCCTTGTCCTGCATATCCATGCTGTAGGTGCTGCCCACCACTAGTCACTCAGTAGCTGTCTCAGTTATCAGATTGATGGTCACGGAATCTTATCACGTAGGACTTTTTTTTTATTATTATTATTATACTTAAAGTTTTAGGGTACATATGCACAACGTGCAGGTTTGTTACATATGTATACATGTGCCATGTTGGTGTGCTGCACCCATTAACTCGTCATTTAACATTAAGTATATCTCCTAATGCTATCCCTCCCCCCTCCCCCACCCCACAAAGGCCCCGGTGTGTGATGTTCCCCTTCCTGTGTCCATGTGTTCTCATTGTTCAATTCCCACCTATGAGTGAGAACATGTGGTGTTCGGTTTTTTGGCCTTGTGATAGTTTGCTGAGAATGATGGTTTCCAGCTTAACCATGTCCCTACAAAGGACATGAAGTCATCATTTTTTATGGCTACATAGTATTCCATGGTGTATATGTGCCACATTTTCTTAATCCAATCTATCATTGTTGGACATTTGGCTTGGTTCCAAGTCTTTGCTATTGTGAACAGTGCTGCAATAAACATACATGTGCATGTGTCTTTATAGCAGCATGATTTATAATCCTTTGGGTATATACCCAGTAATGGGATGGCTGGGTCAAACGGTATTTCTAGTTCTAGATCCCTGAGGAGTCACCACACTGACTTCCACAATGGTTGAACTAGTTTACAGTCCCACCAATAGTGTAAAAGTGTTCCTATTTCTCCACATCCTCTCCAGCACCTGTTGTTTCCTGACTTTTTAATGATCGCCATTCTAACTGGTGTGGGATGGTATCTCAATGTGGTTTTGATCTGCATTTCTCTGATGGCCAGTGATGATGAGCATTTTTTCATGTGTCTGTTGGCTGCCTAAATGTCTTCTTTTGAGAAGTGTCTGTTCATATCCTTTGCCCACTTGTTGATGGGGTTGTTTGTTTTTTTCTTGTAAATTTGTTTGAGCTCTTTGTAGATTCTGGATATTAGCCCTTTCTCAGAAGAGTAGATTGCAAAAATTTTCTCCCATTCTGTAGGTTGCCTGTTCACTCTGATGGTAGTTTCTTTTGCTGTGCAGAAGCTCCTTAGTTTAATTAGATCCCATTTGTCAATTTTGGCTTTTGTTGCCATTGCTTTTGGTGTTGTAGACATGAAGTCCTTGCCCATGCCTATGTCCTGAATGGTATTGCCTGGGTTTTCTTCTAGGGTTTTTATGGTTTTAGGTCTAACATTTAAGTCTTTAATCCATCTTGAATGAATTTTTGTATAAGGTGTAAGGAAGGGATCCAGTTTCAGCTTTCTACATATGGCTAGCCAGTTTTCCCAGCACCATTTATTAAATAGGGAATCCTTTCCCCATTTCTTATTTTTGTCAGGTTTGTCAAAGATCAGATAGTTCTAGATATGCGGCAATATTTCTGAGGGCTCTGTTCTGTTCCAGTGGTCTATATCTCTGTTTTGGTACCAGTACCATGCTGTTTTGGTTGCTGTAGCCTTGTAGTATAGTTTGAAGTCAGGTAGCGTGATGCCTCCAGCTTTATTCTTTTGGCTTAGGATTGACTTGGCAATGCGGGCTCTTTTTTGGTTCCATATGAACTTTAAAGTAGTTTTTTTCCAATTGTGTGGAGAAAGTCATTGGTAGCTTGATGGGAATGGCATTGAACCTATAAATTACCTTGGGCAGTATGGCCATTTTCATGGTATTGATTCTTCCTACCCATGAGCATGGAATGTTCTTCCATTTGTATCCTCTTTTATTTCATTGAGCAGTGGTTTGTGGTTCTCCTTGAAGAGGTCTTTCACATCCCTTGTAAGTTGGATTCCTAGGTATTTTATTCTCTTTGAAGCAATTGTGAATGGGAGTTCACTCATGATTTGGCTCTCTGTTTGTCTGTTATTGGTGTATAAGAATGCTTGTGATTTTTGCACATTGATTTTGTATCCTGAGACTTTGCTGAAGTTGTTTATCAGCTTAAGGAGATTTTGGACTGAGACAGTGGGGTTTTCTGGATATACAATCATGTCATCTGTAAACAGGGACAATTTGACTTCCTCTTTTCCTAATTGAATACCCTTTATTTCCTTCTCCTGCCTGGTTGCCCTGGCCAGAACTTCCGACACCATGTTGAATAGGAGTGGTGAGAGAGGGCATTCCTGTCTTCTGCCAGTTTGCAAAGGGAATGCTTCCAGTTTAGATAGCTCTTATTATTTTGAGATATGTCCCATCAATACCTAATTTTTTCAGAATTTTTTGCATGAAGGGTTGTTGAATTTTGTCAAAGGCCTTTTCTGCATCTATTGAGATAATCATGTGGTTTTTGTCATTGGTTCTGTTTATATGCTGGATTACGTTTATTGATTTGCATATGTTGAACCAGCCTTGCATCCCAAGGATGAAGCCCACATGATCATGGTGGATAAGCTTTTTGATATGCTGCTGGATTTGGCTTGTCAGTATTTTATTGAGGATTTTTGCATCGATGTTCATCAGGGATATTGGTCTAAAATTCTCTTTTTTTGTTGTGTCTCTACCAGGCTTTGGTGTCAGGATGATACTGGCCTTATAAAATGAGTTAGGGAGGATTCCCTCTTTTTCTATTGATTGGAATAGTTTCAGAAGGAATGGTACCAGCTCCTCCTTGTACCTCTGGGAGAATTCGGTTGTGATCCCGTCTGGTCCCGGACTTTTTTTCGTTGGTAAGCTATTAATTATTGCCTCAATTTCAGAGCCCGTTATTGGTCTACTAAGAGATTCAACTTCCTGGTTTAGTCTTGGGAGGGTGTATGTGTCCAGGAATTTATCCATTTCTTCTAGATTTGCTAGTTTATTTGCGTAGAGGTGTTTATAGTATTCTCTGATGATAGTTTGTATTTCTGTGGGATCGGTGGTGATATCTTCTTTATCATCTTTTATTGCATCTCTTTGATTCTTCTCTCTTTTCTTCTGTATTAGTCTTGCTAGCGGTCTATCAATTGTGTTGATCTTTTCAGAAAACCAGCTCCTGGATTCATTGATTTTTTGAAGGGTTCTTTGTGTCTCTGTCTCCTTCAGTTCTGCTCTGATCTTAGGTATTTCTTGCCTTCTGCTAGCTTTTGAATGTGTTTGCTCTTGCTTCCCTAGTTGTTTTAATTGTGATGTTAGGGTGTCAATTTTAGATCTTTCCTGCTTTCTCTTGTGGACACTTAGTGCTATGAATTTCCCTCTACACACTGCTTTAAATGTGTCCCAGAGATTCTGGTATGCTGTGTCTTTGTTCTCGTTGGTTTCAAAGAACATCTTTATTTCTGCCTTCATTTCATTATGTACCCAGTAGTCATTCAGGAGCAGGTTGTTCAGTTTCCATGTAGTTGAGCAGTTTTGAGTGAGTTTCTTAATCCTGAGTTCTAGTTTGATTGCACTGTGGTCTGAGAGACAGTTTGTTATAATTCCTGTTCTTTTACATTTGCTGAGGAGTGCTTTCAACTGTGTGGTCAATTTTAGAATAGGTGTGGTGTGGTGCTGAGAAGAATGTATATTCTGTTCATTTGGGATGGAGAGTTCTGTAGATGTCTATTAGGTCCGCTTGGTGCAGAGCTGAGTTCAATTCCTGGATATCCTTGTTAACTTTCTGTCTCGTTGATCTGTCTAGTGTTGACAGTGGGGTGTTAATGTCTCCCATTATTATTGTGTGGGAGTCTAAGTCTCTTTGTAGGTCTCTAAGGACTTGCTTTATGAATCTGGGTGCTCCTGTATTGGTTGCATATATATTTAGGATAGTTAGCTCTTCTTGTTGAATTGATCTCTTTACCATTATGTAATGGCCTTCTTTGTCTCTTTTGATCTTTGTTGGTTTAAAGTCTGTTTTATCAGAGACTAGGATTGTAACGCCTGCCTTTTTTTGTTTTCCATTTGCTTGGTAGATCTTCCTCCATCCCTTTATTTTGAGCCTATGTGTGTCTCTGCACGTGAGATGGGTTTCCTGAATACAGCACGCTGATGGTTCTTGACTCTTTATCCAATTTGCCAGTCTGTGTCTTTTAATTGGAGCATTTAGCCCATTTACATTTAAGGTTAATATTGTTATGTGTGAATTTGATTGTGTCATTATGATGTCAGCTGGTTATTTTGCTCGTTAGTTGATGCAGTTTGTCCCTAGCATCAATGATCTTTACAATTTCGCGTGTTTTTGCAGTGGCTGGTACGGTTGTTCCTTTCCATGTTTAGTGCTTCCTTCAGGAGCTCTTGTAGGGCAGGCCTGGTGGTGACAAAATCTCTCAGCCTTTGCTTGTCTGTAAAGGATTTTATTTCTCCTTCACTTATGAAGCTTAGTTTGGCTGGATATGAAATTCTGGGTTGAAAATTCTTTTCTTTAAGAATGGTGAATATCGGCCCCCACTGTCTTCTGGCTTGTAGAGTTTCTGCTGAGAGATCAGCTGTTAGTCGGATGGGCTTCCCTTTGTGGGTATCACGACATTTCTCTCTGGCTGCCCTTAACATTTTTTCCTTCTTTTCAATTTCAGTGAATCTGACAATTGTGTGTCTTTGAGTCGCTCTTCTCGAGGAGCATCTTTGTGGCGTTCTCTGTACTTCCTGAATTTGAATGTTGGCCTGCCTTGCTAGATTGGGGAAGTTCTCCTGGATAATATCCTGCAGAGTGTTTTCCAACTTGGTTCCATTCTCCCCGCCACTTTCAGGTACACCAGTCAGACATAGATTTGGTCTGTTCACATAGTCCCATATTTCTTGGAGGCTTTGTTCATTTCTTTTTATTCTTTTTTTCTCTAAACTTCTCTTCTCACTTCATTTCATTCATTTGAGCTTCCATCACTGATACCCTTTCTTCCAGTTGACTGAATTGGCTACTGAGGCTTGTGCATTCGTCACATAGATCTCGTGCCATGGCTTTCAGCTCCATCAGGTCCTTTAACGGCTTCTCTGCATTGGTTATTCTAGTTAGCCATTCGTCTAATTTGTTTTTCAAAGTTTTTAACTTCTTTGCCATGGGTTCGAACTTCCTCCTTTAGCTAACAGTAGTTTGATTGTGTGAAGCCTTCTCTCAACTCGTCAAAGTCATTCTCCATCCAGCTTTGTTCCGTTGCTGGTGAGGAGCTGCATTCCTTTGGAGGAGGAGAGGCGCTCTGATTTTTAGAATTTTCAGTTTTTCTGCTCTGTTTTTTCCCCATCTTTGTGGTTTTATCTACCTTTGGTCTTTGATGATGGTGACGTACAGATGGGGTTTTGGTGTGGATGTCCTTTCTGTTTGTTAGTTTTCCTTCTAACAGTCAGGACCCTCAGCTGCAGGTCTGTTGGAGTTTGTTGGAGGTCCACTCCAGACCCTGTTTGCCTGGGTATCAGCAGCAGAGGCTGCAGAACAGTGAATGTTGGTGAACAGCAAATGTTGTTGCCTGATCTTTCCTCTGGAAGTTTCATCTCAGAGGAGTACCCGGCCATGTGAGGTGTCAGTCTGCCCCTACCGGGGGGTGCCTCCCAGTTAGGCTACTTGGTGTGCAGGGACCCAGTTGAGGAGGCAATCTGTCTGTTCTCAGATCTCAAGCTGTGTGCTGGGAGAATCACTACTCTCTTCAAACCTGTTAGACAGGGACATTTAAGTCTGCAGAGGTTTCTGCTGCCTTTTGTTTGGCTGTGCCCTGCCCCCAGAGGTGGAGTCTACAGAGGCAGGCAGGCCTCCTTGAGCTGTGGTGGGCTCCAACCCAGTTCGAGCTTCCCACAGGCTTTGTTTCCCTACTCAAGCCTCAGGAATGGCGGGCACCCCTCCCCCAGCCTCGCTGCCGCCTTGCAGTTTGATCTCAGACTGCTGTGCTAGCAATGAGCAAGGCTCCGTGGGCGTAGGACCCTCTGAGCCAGGTGCAGGATCCAATCTCCTGGTGTGCCGTTTGATAACACTGTCGGAAAAGCGCAGTATTAGGGTGGGAGTGACCCGATTTTCCAGGTGCCGTCTGTCACCCCTTTCTTTGGCTTGTAAAGGGAATTCCCTGACCCCTTTTCACTTCCAGGATGAGGCGATGGCTCGCCCTGCTTCGGCTCGCCCTGCTTCGGCTCACCCTGCTTCAGCTCGCCCTGCTTCGGCTCACGCTCGGTGCACTGCACCCACTGTCCTGCACCCACTGTCTGACAATCCCCCGTGAGATGAACCCTGTGTGTACCTCAGTTGGAAATGCAGAAATCATTCATCTTCTGCATCTCTCATGCTGTGAGCTGTAGACTGGATCTGTTCCTAATCGGCCATCTTGGCTAAACTCCAAGAATTTATTTAAGCTCCTACTGTATGCCAGGTGCTGTTCTGAGCACTGAATATACAACAGTGAACAATAGAGATAGAAACTCTGCCCTGGTGATGCTGACATTAAGCAGAATATTAGATCGCAAGAGGTACCAACCAGGGAATGGGGATAAGCAGTGCTAACGGCCACTTCAAACAGAAACTTGAACAAATTTATAAGAAAACAACAAACAACTCCATTAAAAAGTTGGCAAAGGACATGAACAGACACTTCTCAAAAGAAGACATACACGTGGCCAACAAGTATATGAAAAATAGCTTAACATCACTGATCATTAGTGAAATGCAAATCCAAACCACAATGAGATACCATCTCATGCCAGTCAGAGTGGCAATTATTAAAAAGTCAAGAAACAGCAGATGCTGGTGAGGCTGCAGATAAATAGGAATGCTTTTACACTGTTGGTGAGAATATAAATTAGTTCAACCATTGTGGAAGACAGTGTGCAATTCCTCAAAGACCTAGAACCAGAAATACCATTTGACCCAGCAATCCCATTACTGGGTATATACCCAAAGGAATATAAATCATTCAGTTATAAAGATACATGCACACGTATGTTTATTGCAGCACTATTCACAATAGCAAAGACATAGAACCAACCCAAATGCCCATCAATGATAGACTGGATAAAGAAAATGTGGTACATATACCCCATGGAACACAATGTAGCCATAAAAAGTAAGGAGATCATGTTCTTTGCAGGGACATGGATGGAGCTCAAAGCCATTATCCTCAGCAAACTAACAGAGGAACAGAAAACCAAACACTGCATGTTCTCCCTCATAAGTAGGAGTGGAACAATGAAAACACATGGCCACGGTGAGGGGAACAACACACACTGTAGCCTGTTAGGGTGGGGGTATGGTGGGAGGGAGAGCATCAGGGTAAATAGCTAATGTATGTGTGGTTTAATACCTAGGTGATGGGTTGATAGGTGCAGCAAACCACCAAGGTATAAATTTTCCTATGTAATAAACCTGCACATCCTGCACATGTATCCTAAAACTTAAAATTTAAAAATGAAATGAAAGAAAATTTTTAAAAATTGGATAGTGGTAATGGTTGCACAACTCTATGATAATGTATTAAAAACCACTGAATTTTGTACTTTATAGGGATGAATTTTGTGTTATGTGAATTACCTCCCAATAAAGTTATAAAATAAAGAGGAAAGCCTGGCCAACAGGGCCTCTAGAGCTTTACTTCAAGTAATAAATTGTGAAAACTCAGCATGTGATACATGTGACAGGCCCACTCTTTAGGAAAAAACATGGAGCACACTGAGAGGTGGGAGAGTGAGTGAAAGAAAGAGGATGAGTAAGTGTTTCATCTCCCCCACCCACCCCATAAGGGTGGACTTTGTGGAGAAATGGAGGTTTGACAAAAATATTCCAACCAGATTTTTGGGGAAGTTGCCAACAGAGCAGATGTATGCCATCTTCACTGTCTGAGACTCTGGAAGACCACCTTTAAGAGTGTCCCTCACCAATAAGGAGTGATCATAACAGAGGAGGAATGGATACAAAAAGAAGGCCACTTCTTCCATAGCTCCTACCTGGCATAGAGGGATCCAGAAGTCTTTACATGCTCCCAGTGAGGGACATGGAAGGTAGCTGAATGTTGAGAGCCAAGTTGACTCCATGGCAGAGGCTACAGGTGGCCAGCCTAATCCAGGGCTGGTAGAATCGTGTGGCTGAGACACAGAGGGCCTCAAGGGCAGTCATAGGATAAGGCAGGGCCTACTAGACAGGATGGAGAGCAGCATCATGCCTGGATTGAGATGACAGGACAAGCGATATTTCATTAGACCTGTACCTCATTGTTGGTTGCCAGGAAGGTGGAGTATCTGAGGACATTACTATAGAGGCCATAAGCATTCCCACAAGGATCTCCTTGCCAACCTCTGTTGCTATCTTGGGAAAAAAGGATATAGGGATGGGTGGTGAAACTCTGGAACACTCAGCATTTACCTAAAGGGACTAAGTTAACCCAGAAGAGACTATTTTTGATTGAAGGAGACTGCATACCCACTAATTAGAAGATTTTAAGATACTCCTCATTGCCATTATTTATTGGAATAGGGACTTCAGATAGAGATAAGAACACTTATCAGAGTTTCTTGACCAATCATTGACACTCTGGGCAAGATAATCCTTTGTTATGCAGGATTGTCCTGGGCATTGCAAGATGTTTAGCAGCATCTAAGCCTTCTACCCATTAGATGCCAGTAGTCACTCCACCCTCCATTCTGGAAGTCACAAAAAACCTCTCCCTTCAAGAGTAAAATTGCCCCCAGCCAAGAAACATTTCATTTTATGCATTCTATACATATCTGAGGACAGAGGGCTCATTTTTCCACCCCTCTCTCTACCTACATGTTCTAGCTCAGGCCTCAAATATTCTACATGATGTGAGACAAGCAAACTTCCTCTCCTGTGTGACTTCTTCCTCCTGTTGAACAATGCAAACAGCCTGAAAGTCATGCCCTTTCCTGCATAATACATGCCCTTCTTTGTATTCAGCTTTGTTTCTTATACTAAAATTACATCCTGTTTCTTTGCTCTCAGAGCCCCACAGGCTGTGTCTCGAGCTTCCTGTGTTCTGATATGATTGTATTACCTGTTCTGAGATGTGCTTTCTGCCACTAGTGTGATTTTAATTCATCCTTCCAGGTTTCCTTTGCCCTCCTGCATTTTTCCCCCTCCTACACTGCCTCCCATAGCGGCTACTCTTACCTCAGCACTCCTCTTTTATTTCTTCTTTTTTGAGTTGGGTCCATCTCTCTTGGCTCTACTCAGCCCTTTTACTCTTGGTTTATTTTCCAATGGATTCTGGGAGGTGCCCATCCCCTACCTGCTCCACCTCCACCCTGCTGACCTCCTCTGTAGAATCTGATAAGCCATTGCTACTGAATGAGGAAAGGCTTAACCTTCCATTCCCCACCCCATATTCCTTTCCCTGGCCCCTCTTTTTCCTCCATAGCTTCTGTCTCTGTTTTTATTCTTTGTTTCTTGTCCACCGCAAGGTAAAATTCAGCCTCTTCCTTATGTTCCTCATCTCACCCTTTCCCACATTTGTGACATGTCTGTGGTCTTCCCTTTGTCATGTGAAGAACGGCAGTAGGGTGGAGAGCCTAGTGAAGAGGATGCACACAGTGCCGGGAGTCAGTCATTCAGACAGGGACATAGATCTTGGAACTTATACATTTCTCAGCTGTGTAAAATATGGGTAATACGAGTACCTAATCCACAGGGGCACTGAAGGATTCAATGAGTTTGCATTGTACAACATTTAGTACATTCTAAACCGTATGCCCTGATATCTAGTGGATATGCAGTGAATGTTTGTCAAATGGCTAAAACTTTGCATGATATGCAGCCCAAGGCCTGGCACATAGTGAATGCTGAAAGTAAAAATGTTCTTCACCTGAACTGAATCAAACTCTCTTTTTGATATTAGATTTGATGGTCCGGACCTCAAAGCCAAACCTTACTTTCTTCATAAGTCACAGTCTTTTCTTCTTCAGGTTGAAACTTCTCCTATGTCTATAATTTGATTCCTCAAGAAAGCAAAGATGCTACCTTAACCTACTGCACAGAATCCTTCCCAAACTATTCTTACTGACTCTTCTCCTAGTGTACCCTACAAAGTAAACTCATTATTTTTCTGCTGATTTGAAGCTTATATCAAACTTTATGGGAATTTAATCACGACAAATTTGTCCCTAGGGTATATGCCAATTGGATTAGTAATCAGGATCCCCTGCACATAATCTCCGTGCAGCTTTTGAAGCAGATCCACATGCCAAATCTTCCCTTGGAGGACTCTCCCTGCTCTCCTCCTCTTCAATGTGGAAAAAAATTCTTATCTTTTCTTCTTTCTCAGCTTCTCTTCTGCCTGTATCTCTCATGGAGGGCTAAGGAGAGATGCCACTGACGTTAACTGCCTCCTTTTTACCTCCTGCTTGCTCCCCATTATTTTATTCCTCTTTCTTCCACCCTGCTGCCATTCTTCAGACTTTTTTCTTTTCCCTCTGATTATTAAACTGAATTTAATCCTGCTGGATAAATTGAGCAGGTGGTATTAGATCTGTTGCCAGATGAGGAAAGTCAGAGTGGCACATTACCACCATTGTTCAAGTGATAGAATAGCACAGCACTGCTGGAATCCAGATTAGACATGAAGGTCCCGCCTCTGAGCCTGTGGATTTTTCACTTTGTCAAAACCATATTGACTTCAGACAGAGTGTCAGTGGACATTACCAATCTCTACAAAATCTAAGATATGTTGTGTTTTTATCGTTAAAGGTTGTTACCCATAATGAAGAAAGGATTCATATTAGTCTAATACTTCTATAGAGCAGTGTTCAAAATCATTAGTGTTTTATCTCCATATTTGTCATTTGTTATTTCAAAAATTATTTATGTACATAAACAGGAAACAGTAACTACAATTTTATAGCACTTCAAATTTACAAAGTCATTTTATAACCCATTGTTTCATTTGCATCCTCAAAACAATCTTGCAAAGAGTGCATTGTTAACCCTATTTTACAGATCTTGAAACTGAGGCTCAGAAAACTTCAATAATTTAATGCAAGACACTCAGTTAGGAAATGATAGAACCTTGAGTTGGAAACTTTTCTTCCTGATTTCAAAGCTCATGCCCTTTCAGTTTGAGCATTTTACTTCACACATGAAGGGGCTGCGCTTCTAAAACCCATTTAGCTTAGTTTATGAATATTTATTGTCAAGAGTAGAAATGCGTCAAATTTACAGACAAACAATGTAAGACAAATCAGTAATGTTATGTTTAGCTATTGATATGAGATGATGCCACTTGCAGAAATAAAATTCGTTACAGGCAATAGATCTTTTTCATGACTAGGCTTTGCTAGATCTTATTATTTTGTAAATAGCACCAAAATAAAGGAGTTGGGTTTATTAGGGTAATTAAACAAGTTGATTTAGTCCCCAGTTGAGCACAGTGGGCCAAGGCTCGCCTGACTGCTCACTCACAGTGCACTAAAGGCATGTGACAGGGTATGGGGAAAACAAACTGGGCTTTGCAGATCTGCATGTGAGGCACCTGCATTTTCAGCATTGGGGGCTTGATCAGGATTTCCATAATGAAGTTAGAAGACAGGAAGTTCTGAGACTAGATTATACAGCTCGTTGAAAATTCAAACTCTGTTTCTATGAATTATTAGAATAGGTTTAATCCCCAAGTTAAAAGGTTACATGCCTGAATTCATTTTGTATAGGGAGTTGAAGTTCTCTTTCAGTTTTGAGTTTGTGGATGGACCAGATGGCACGTACATGCCCAGAAGGCCAGGTGGCACAATGAGGGGGTAGATGCTTATGTACACGTTTCTGGATAGAGGTTTTGTAACTTCCGTGAGTTTCACAAAGAGGGCAGGGATTGGTTAGCCACTGATAAAGAGGGCAGTTGATGCATTGGGAGTGAGTAAGCCCACCTGGAGGGAGTGGGAATAGAGGAAGGTCCCAGGCAGAACCTAGAAAATCGACCAACTATAATACATATCAGACATTTTAATAAAATTATTCTCAAATCAGTGTCACATGAATTACAGATGGTGTGATTGGACATCACAATGATAAAGGTGGTGGTGATTCCTGGTGACTTTTGATTTTGGGCCTATGGATGTATTATATGTGATGCATAAACCCCTTCAAATTGGATGCAAAACTTTGTGTATATGTGCATATAAGCATGTCTAGGGAGAGGAGCTCTAGATTTCCTCAAAGTCTTAGAGAGGATACTTGACCCCTTTGAAGGTTAGGAATCACTGTGGGGATGGAGCAAGATGGCAGAATAGAAGCCGCCATCATTATTCTTCCCCACTGGAACAACAAATTTTAACAATTATCTGCACACAGAAAACCAATGTCACAAGAACCGAAAATTAGGTGAGTAATCACAGTACCTAGATTTCACTTCATATTACTATAAGAGACATTGAGGAGAGCAGGAGAAACATTCTTGAATTGCCAACACCACCCCTTCCCCATCCTGCAGCAGTGGCCATGCAGCATGGAGAGAGAATCTGCACCATGGGGAGGGAGAGCACAGAGACTGGGGAACTTTACATTGAAATCAGTGTTGCTCTGTCACAGCAGAGAATAAAGCCATGCTGGGTTCAACTAGCACCTGTGCATAGAAGGATCATTTGGAAAAGACCTGGCCAGAGGGACATCATCCATCCCAGGGGTTCGAACATGAGTTTCTCAGCAAGCCTCGCCACCACAGGCTGAAGTGCTTTGGGGTCCTAGGTAAACTTAAAGGCAGTCTAGGACACAAGGACTACAATTTCTAGACAACTGCTAGTGCTAGGCTGGGCTTAGAGCCAGCGAACTAGGGTGACACATGATCTAGGGAGACACCAGCTGGTGTGGCTAAGGGAGGGCTTGCACCATCCCTCCCCCAGCCCTCAGGCAGTGCAACTCAGAGCAACAAAAGTGACTCCTTCCTTCTGCTTAAAGAGAGGAGAGCAAAGTGTAAAGGGGACTTTGGTTTCCGCCTTGGATACCAGCTCAACCATAGTAGGATAGGGCACTAGGCAGAGTTCTGAGACCCCCATTTCAGGACCAAGTTCACAGATGAAATTTCTAGTCACACCCAGGACCAAAAGGGAATCTACTGCCTTGAAGGGAAGGACCCAGTCCTGGCAGGATTTATCACCCACTGACTAAAGAGCCCTTGGGCCCTGAATAACCAGCAGTGATGCCCAGGAAGTACACCATGGGCCTTGGGCTTTAAGACCTGCTGACTACAGGTGTGACCCAGCATATTCTGAGCTGTGGTGACTATGGTGAAAGACTCCTTCTGTTTGAGAAGAGCAGAGGGAAAAGTAAAGGGGACTTTGTCATGCACCTTGGGTACCAGCTCAGCCACAATAGGGTAGAGAAACAAGCAGGCTCTTAGAGTCCCCGAGTCCAGACCTAGGCCCTTGGACCGCATTTCTAGACCTGCCCTTGGCCAGAGGGGAGCCCACTGCCATAAACAATGAGTCCCAGGTGTGGTAGCATTCACCACAAGCTGATGGAAGAAGCCTTGGGCTTTAGGTAAACATCAGCAGTAGCCTGGCAGAACCTCCATTGACCAGTGGTGGTGGCCACAGAGAGAGGCTCCTCTACCTGTGGAAAGGGGAGGGCAAAGTGGGAAGGACTTTGCATTCTGGTGTAAGTACCAG
The DNA here is from genome assembly GCF_029281585.2 of Gorilla gorilla gorilla. Lineage (NCBI taxonomy): Eukaryota > Metazoa > Chordata > Mammalia > Primates > Hominidae > Gorilla > Gorilla gorilla. The sequence continues at coordinate 159,974,679 of NC_073247.2, forward strand.
CTTAACCTCAGAATAGAACACTAGGTAAACTGCTGAGGTAAACTGCTGAGGTAAACACTAGGTAAACTCCAATAGCTGTCTCCCAGACAGCATCCCTGGACATGCCCGGGGCCTGAGGGAATGCACCACCCTGAAGAACAGGGCCTTGGGCAAGATCCAGTGCTGTGCTGGCCTCAGGTCTCACCCTGAAGCCACAGGGGTACTTGTATCACCACACCCTCAGCTCCAGGTGGATCAGTACAGACAGAGACTCTATTTGTTTGGGAGAAAGTAAGGGAAAAGAACAAGAGTCTCTTCCCAGAAATCCAGAGAATTCTTCCAGATCCTATACCAGACCACCAAGGCAGTACCTCTACAAGTCTGTAAAAACCACAGTGTTAGCGGACTTGGGCCCAATTTCCTTCAAATACCTGGGAAGCCTTTCCAAGAAGGACAGGCAAAAACAATCCCAGACTGTGAAGAATACAATAAATATCTAACTCTTGAATGCCCAGACACCGACAAACATCTACAAGCATCAACATCATCCAGGAAAACATGACCTCACCAAATGAACTAAATAAGGCACCAGGGAACAATCCTGGAGAAACAGATATGTGACCTTTCAGACAAAAAATTCAAAATAGCTGTCTAGAGGAAACTCAAAGAATTTCAAGGTAAAACAGAGAAGGAATTCAGAACCCTGTCAGATAAATTTAACACAGAGATTGAAATAACAACAACAAAATAAAGCAGAAATTCCAGAGTTGAAAAATGCAATTGACATGCGAAAGAATGCATCAGTCTCTTAATAGCAGAAGCGATCAAGCAGTAGAAAGAATTACTGAGATTGAAGGCAGGCTATTTGAAAAAAACACAGAGAAGACAAAATAAAAAATAATAAAAAACAATGAAGCATGCCTACAGGATGTAGAAAATAAACACAAGAGGGCAAATCTAAATGTTATTGGCCTTAAAGAGGAGGTAGAGAGATAGATATAGAAAGTTTATTCAAAGGGATAATATCAGAGAACTTCCCAAACCTAGACAAAGATATCAACGTTCAAGTACAAGAAAGTTATGCAACACCAAGTAGATTTAACCCAAAGAAGATGACATCAAGGAATTTAATAATCAAACTCCAAAAGGTCAAAAATAACAGATCATAAAAGCAGCGAGAGAAAAGAAGCAAATAACATACGATGGAGTTCCAATATGTCTGGCAGCATACTTTTAAGTGGAAGCCTTACAGGCCAGGAGACAGTGGCATGACATATTTAAAGTGTTGAAGGAAAAAAGTTTTACCCTAGAATAGTATATCCTGCAAAAATATCCTTCAAACATGAAGGAGAAATAAAGACCTTTCCAGATGATATGGATTGGCTCTGTGTCCCCACTCAAATCTCATGTTGAATTATAATTCCTAGTGTTGAAGGTGGGGCCTGGTGGGAGGTAATTGGATCACGGGGGTGGTTTCTAATTATTTAGCACCATCTCCTTAGTGCTATCTCATGATTAAGTTCTCATGAGATCTGGTTATTTAAAAGTATAGAACACCACCCCCTTTACTCTCTCTCTCCTGCTCCACCATGTGAAGATTGCATCTGTTTTCCCTTCTGCCATGATTGTAAGTTTCCTGAGGCCTCCCAAGCCATACCTCCTGTACAGCATGCAGAACCGTGACTGAATTAAACCTCTTTTCTCCATAAATTACCCAGTCTCAGGTATATTTTTATAGTGTGAGAACAGATTAATACACCAGACAAACAAAAGCTGTGAGACTTTGTCAATACCAGACCTTTCCTACAATAAATGCTAAAGGGACTTCTTCAGTCAAAAAGAAAAGGATGTTAATGAGCAGGAAGAAACCATCTGAAGGTACAAAATTCAATGGTAATAGTAAGCACACAGAAAAGCACAGAACAGTATAACACTGTGATGGTGGTGTGTAAACTACTTTTGTCTTAAGTAGAAAGACTAAATGATGAACCAATAAAAATAAGTACAACAACTTTTCAAGACATAGTAAAATAAGACATAAAGAGAAACAAATTAAAAAGCAGAGGGATGAAGTTAAAATGTAGATATTTTATTAGTTTTCTTTTTGTGTGTTTGTGTCTTTATTTGTAGATGCAATCAGTGTTGTCATCAGTTTAAAACAATTGGTTATAATGGTATTTGCAAATCTTATGGTAACCTCAAATTTAAAAAATGTGCAACAGATACACACACACACACACACACACACACACACACAGAGCAAGAAATTAAAGCATACCACCAAAGAAAATAACCTTTGCTAAAAGGAAGACAGGAAGGAAGAGAAACCTTCAAAACTACCAAAAAAATGTCAGGAGTAAGTCCCTACTTATCAACAATAACATTGAATGTAAGTAGACTAAATTCTCCAATGAAAAGACACAGAGAGGCTAAATAGATGAAAAAACAAGACCCAATAATCTTTTGCCTACAAGAAACACACTTCACCTATAAATATACATATAAACTCAAAATAAAGGAAGGGAAAAAGATATTCTATGCCAATGGAAAGCAAAATGGAGCAGGAGTAGCTATACTAATATCAGACAAAATAGGTTTCAAGAAAAAAAACTGCAAAGAAGAGACCAAGAAGGTTACTATATGATGATAAAAGGGTTAATTTAACAGGAGGATATAATGATTATAAATATATATGCACACAACACTGGAGCACCCGGATATATAAAGCAAATATTAGTAGAGTTAAAGGGAGAGGTAGACACCAATACAACAGTAACTGGAGACTTCAACACACACTTTCAGCATTAGACAGAAGTCCAGTCAGAAGATCAATAAAGAAATATCAAATTTAATGTGCACTATGGAACAAATGGACCTAATAGATATTTACAGAACATTTAATCCAATGGCAGAATACACACTCTTCTCCTCAGCACATGGATTATTCTCATTCTGTAACCACAATGGAATAGAACTAGAAATCAATAACAAGACAAATTTTGGAAGCTATATGAACACACAGAAATTAAACAATATGCTCTTGAGTGATCAGTGGGTCAATGAAAAAGATAAGAAGGAAATTGAAAAGTTTCTTAAAACAAATGAAAAAGGAAATACAACATACCAAAACCTGTGGGATACAGGAAAACCAGTACTAAGAGGGAATTTTATTGCTATAAATGCCTACATCGAAATAAAAAAAACTTCAAATAAATAATCTAATAATGAATCTTAAAGAATTAGAAAAGCAAAAGCAAGCCAAACCCTAAATTAGGAGAAGAAAATACATAATAAGGATCAGAGCAGAAAAACAATGAATTTGAAATGAAGAAAACAATACGAAAGATCAATGAAACAAAAAGTTGGTTTTATGAAAAGATAAAATTGACAAACCTTTAGCCAGACTACAGAAAAAAGAGAGAAGACCCAAATAGATACAATCGGAGATTTTAAAAAAGGAGATATTACAACTGAAACTCAAAGGATCATTAGTGGCCCCTATGAACAATTATGTGCCAATAAATTGGAAAATCAAGAAGAAATGGATAAATTCCTAGACACATACAACCTACTAAGATTGAACCATAAAGAAACCCAAAATCTGAGCAAACCAATAACAAGAAATGAGATCTAAGCTGTAATAAAAAGTCTCCCAATAAAGAAAAGCCTGAGACCCAATGGCTTCACTGCTGAATTCTACCTAACATTTAAAGAAGAACTGATACCAATCCTACTATAACTGTTGTGAAATGGAGGAGGAGGGAGTACTTCCCAACTCATTCTATGAGGCCAGTATTACCCTGATACCAAAATCAGAACAAAGACACATCAAAAAGAAAGAAAGGAAGAAAGGAAGAAAGGAAGAAAGAAAGGAAGGAAGGAAAGGAAGGAAGGAAGAAAGAAAGAGAAAGAAAGAAAGAAGGAAAGAAAGAAAGAGAAAGAAAGAAAGAAAGAAAGAAAACTACAGGCCAGTATGTCTGATAAATACTGATGCAGAAGTCCTTAACAAAATACTAGCAAACAAAATTCAGCAATACATTAAAAAGATCATTCATCATGACCAAGTGATATTTATCATAGGGAGGCAAGGGTAGTTCAACATACACAAATTAATCAATATGATACATCATATCAACAGAATGGAAGACAAAAATCATATGATCATTTCAATTGATGCTGAAAAAGCATTTGATAAACTTCAACATTCCTTCATGATAAAAACCCTCAAAAAATGGGTATATAAGGAACATACCTCAACATTATAAAAGCTGTGTATGACAGACCCACAGCTAGTATCATACTGAATGGGAAAAACTGAAAGCTATTCCTCTAAGACCTGAAACATGACAAGGGTGCCAACTTTCACCACTGTTATTTAACATAGTACTGGAAGGCCTAGCTAGAGCAATCAGACAAGAGAAAGATATAAAGAACATCCAAATTGGAAAGGAAGAAGTCAAATTATCCTTGTTTGCAGATGATATTATCTCATATTAGGAAAAACCTAAAGACTCTACACAAAAAAACTATTAGAACTGATAAACGAATTCAGTAAAGTTGCAGGATACAAAATCAACATACAAAAATCAGTAGTATTTCTGTATGCCAACAGTGAACAATCTGAAAAAAAAAAGATGGAAAGTAAGCCTATTTGCAATAGCAACAAATAAAACTAAATAATGGTTAATTAACTTAACCGAAGAAGTAAATAATCCCTACAAGGATAACTACACAAAGCTGATAAAAGAAATTGAAGAGGACAAACACAAAACATGAAAAGATATACCATGTTCATGTATTGGAAGACTCAATATTGTTAAAAAGACTGTACCACCCAAAGCAGTCTATGGATTCAATTCAGTGCCGTCCCTATCAAAATACAAATGACATTCTTCACAGATTTAAAAGAAACCATCCTAAAATTTACATGAAATCACAAAAGACCAAGAAAAGCCAAAGCTATCCTAAGCATAAAGAACAAAACTGGAGGAATCACATTACCTGACTTCAAATTATACTAGAGAACTATAGTAACCAAAACAATGTGGTACTGGTATAAAAACAGACACATAGACCAATGGAGTAGAAGGCAGAACCCAGAAAGAAATCCACTGCCTACAGTTAACTCATTTTTGAGAAATGTGTGAAGAACAAACATTAGGGAAAATACATTAGGGTCTCTTCAATTAATGGTGGTGCTGTGAAAACTGGATATCCATATGTAGAAGAATGATACTAGACCCCTATATTTCACCACATACAAAAGTCGAATCAAGATGTGTTAAAGACTTCACTCTAAAATCTAAAATTATGTGACTACTACAGGAAAACATTGGGGAACATCTCCAGGTTATTGGTCTAGCCAAAAATTTCTTGAGCGATACCCCACAAGCACAGGCAACCAGGGCAAAAATGCACAAATGGAATCACATCAAGTTACAACGTTTTGCGTCAACAAAATGAAGAGACAACCCACAAAATCAGAGAAAATATTTGCCAGCTACCCATCTAACAAGGGATTAATAACCAGAATGCATAAGAAACACAAACAACTCTATAGGAAAAAAAAGTAATATTCTGATCAAAAGATGAGCAACAGATTTGAATGGACATTTCTCAAAAAAAAAAAGACATACAAATGGCAAACAGGCATAGGAAAAGGTGTTCAACGTCACTGATCATTAGAGAAATGCAAATTGAAACCACAATGAGATATCATCTCAGTCAAGTTAAAATGGCTCATATCCAAAAGAAAGTCAATAACAGATGCTAGCAAGAATGTAAAGAAGAGAACCTTTGTACATCGCTGGTGGAAATATAAATTAGTACAACCAATATGGAGAACATTTTGGAGGTTCCTCAAAAAACTAAAAATAGAGATACTATATGAAGCATTCCCATTGCTGGGTATATACTCAATAGAAAGAAGATCAGTATATCAAAGAGGTGTTTGCACTCCCATTATTATTACAGCAGTAATATCCAACATTTGGAAATAACCTAAGTGTCCATTAACATAGAAAATGGGGTACTCCTAAGCTAGCAGAAGACAAAAAATAAAATCAGAGCTGAACTGAAGGAGATAGAGATACAATAAAACATTCAAAAGATCAATTAATCCAAGAGCTGGTTTTTTGAGAAAATTAATAAAATAGACCGCTAGCTAGACGAATAAAGAAAAGAGAGAAGATTCAAATAAACACCATCAGAAATGATAAGGGGGATATTACCACTGAGCCCACAGAAATTCAACCAACCACCAGAGGATATTACAAACCCCTCTATGCACATAAACTGGAAAATCTAGAAGAACTGAATACATACCTGAACACATACACTCTCACAAGACTGAACGAGGAAGAAGTTGAATCCCTGAATATACCAATAATGAGTTCTGAAATTGAGGCAGTAATAAATAGCTTACCACCACCACCAACAGCAAAAGGCCCAGGACCAGATGGATTCACAGCTAAATTCTACCAGATGTATGAAAATGAACTGGTGCCATTCCTACTGAAACGATTCCAAAATATTGAAAAAGAGGGACTCCTCCCTAACTCATTCTATGAGGCCAGAATCATCATGATAGCAAAACCTGGCAGAGATACAACAAAAAAAGAAAACTTCAGGCTAATATCCTTGATGAACATCGGTGCAAAAATCCTCAAGAAAATACTAGTAAAGTGAATCCAGCAGCACATCAGAAAGCTTATCCACCACAAGCAAATAGGGTTCTTCCCTGGGATGCAAGGTTGGTTCAACATACATAAATCAATAAATGTGATTCATCACATAAACAAAACTAAAGACAAAAACCACATGATTATCTCAATAAATGCAGAAAAGGCTTTCTGAAAAATTAATCCATTCGTGTTAAAAACTCTCAATAAACCAGGTACTGAAAGAACATACCTCAGAATAATAAGAGCCATATGTGACAAACCCACAGCCAATATCATACTGAATGGGAAACAGCTGGAAGCATCCACCTTGAAAACTTGCACAAGACAAGGATGCCTTCTCTCACCACTTCTATTCGACATAATATTAGAGGTTCTGCCAGGCACTCCAGCTGATGGGCCTCGCTGAGCTCCCAGCTGACAGCCAGCACCAACCTGCAGCAGTGTAAGTGATCATCTTGTACTTTCCTGCCCATTCAAATTTCAGATGTCTGCAACTCCAAGCACATTGAGCAAAAGGTTCACAGAGATGAGTCCAGTCCTCTGTCAACCCAGATAATCCTGAGACAATAAATAGTTATTGTTTTAACCCACTAAGTTTTGAGATAATTTTTTACACAGGAACAATCAAAATCGTTATTTTCACTTCTCGTGGGTAAGTATTAGGAGTAGAACTGCTGACAGGCCAGGCACAGTGGCTCACGCCTATAATCCCAGCTCTTTGGGAGGCCAAGGTGGGCAGATCACCTGAGGTCAGGAGTTCGAGACCAGCCTGACCAACATGAAGAAACCCATCTCTACTAAAAATACAAAAATTAGCTGGGCTTGGTGGCACATGCCTGTAATCTCAGCTACTCGGGAGGCTGAGGCCTACTTAAACCTGGTAGGCGGAGGTTGTGGTGAGCCGAGATTGAGCCATTGCATTCCAGCCTGGGCAATAAGAGTCAAACTCCCTCTCAAAAAAATAAAAAATAAAAAAATGAGTAGAACTGCTGGATCATATAATATCTGTATATTAATCTTTATAGAAAATTACCAAATTATTGTCAAAAGTAGTTTTACGTCTTCATACTCCCACTAGCAAAGTAAGAGTGCTCTGGTTTCTCCATATCCTCATCATAACTCTTTTTAAAATTTTAGCTACTGGCAATTATTCATGGTATCCCATTGGGTTTTTAATTATTATTTCATGATTACTAATAATGTTGAAAACTTTTCATTGTGTTTAATTATCACTTGTAAATCTTCCTTTGTGGAATCTGTTTACAAATCTTTTGTCTATTTTGTTTTAAATTGAGTTTTTGCCATTTTATATTTATTTGTTGGAGTTCATTGCATATTCTAGATACAAGTCCTTTGATTCACAGATAAATGTATTGTGATTCTTTATATATATATATATATATTTTTTTTTATTATACTTTAAGTTCTAGGGTACATGTGCACAACCTGCAGGTTTGTTACATATGTATACAAGTGCCATGTTGGTGTGCTGCACCCATTAACTTGTCATTTACATTAGGTATATCTCCTAATGCTATCCCTCCCCCCTCCCCCCACCCCACAACAGGCCCTGGTGTGTGATGTCCCCCTTCCTCTGTCCAAGTGTTCTCATTGTTCAGTTCCCACCTATGAGTGAGAACATGTGATACTTGGTTTTTTGAACTTGTGATAGTTTGGTCAGAATGATGGTTTCCAGCTTCATCCATGTCCCTACAAAGGACATGAACTCATCATTTTTTATGGCTGCATAGTATTCCATGGTGTATATGTGCCACATTTTCTTGATCCAGTCTATCATTGTTGGATATTTGGCTTGGTTCCAAGTCTTTGCTATTGTGAATAGTGCCATGTTAAACATACGTGTGCATGTGTATTTATAGCAGCATGATTTATAATCCTCTGGGTACATACCCAGTAATGGGATGGATGGGTCAAATGGCATTTCTAGTTCTAGATCCCTGAAGAATCGCCACACTGACTTCCACAATGGTCGAACCAGTTTACAGTCCCAGCAACAGTGTAAAAGTGTTCCTATTTCTCCACATCCTCTCCAGCACCTGTTATTTCCTGACTTTTCAATGATCACCACTCTAACTGGTGTGAGATGGTATCTCATTGTGGTTTTGATTTGCATTTCTCTGATGGCCAGTGATGGCGAGCATTTTTTCATTTGTCTGTTGGCTACCTAAATGTCTTCTTTTGAGAAGTGTCTGTTCATATCCTTCACCCACTTGTTGACGGGTTTGTTTTTTTTTTCTTGTAAATTTGTTTGAGTTCATTGTAGATTCTGGATATTCGCCCTTTGTCAGATGAGTAGATTGCAAAAATTTTCTCCCATTTTGTAGGTTGCCTGTTCACTCTGATGGTAGTTTCTTTTGCTGTGCAGAAGCTCTTTAGTTAGATCCCATTTGTCAATTTTGGCTTTTGTTGCCATTGCTTTTGGTGTTGTAGACATGAAGTCCTTGCCCATGCCTATGTCCTGAATGGTATTGCCTAGGTTTTCTTCTAGGGTTTTTATGGTTTTAGATCTAACATTTAAGACTTTAATCCATCTTGAATGAATTTTTGTATAAGGTGTAAGGAAGGGATCCAGTTTCAGCTTTCTAAATATGGCTAGCCAGTTTTCCCAGCACCATTTATTAAATAGGGAATCCTTTCCACATTTCTTGTTTTTGTCAGGTTTGTCAAAGATCAGATAGTTGTAGATATGTGGCATTGTTTCTGAGGGCTCTGTTCTGTTCCAGTGGTCTATATCTCTGTTTTGGTACCAGTACCATGCTGTTTTGGTTACTGTAGTCTTGTAGTATAGTTTGAAGTCAGGTAGCATGATACCTCCAGCTTTGTTCTTTTGGCTTAGGATTGACTTGGCAATGCGAGCTCTTTTTTGGTTCCATATGAACTTTAAAGTAGTTTTTTCCTATTCTGTGAGGAAAGTCATTGGTAGCTTGATGGGAATGGCATTGAATGTATAAATTACCTTGGGCAGTATGGCCATTTTCATGGTATTGATTCTTCCTACCCATGACCATGGAGTGTTCTTCCATTTGTTTGTATCCTCTTTTATTTCATTGAGCAGTGGTTTGTGGTTCTCCTTGAAGAGGTCCTTCACATCCCTTGTAAGTTGGATTACTAGGTATTTTATTCTCTTTGAAGCAATTGTGAATGGGAGTTCACTCATGATTTGGCTCTCTGTTTGTCTGTTATTGATGTATAAGAATGCTTGTGATTTTTGCACATTGATTTTGTATCCTGAGACTTTGCTGATGTTGCTTATCAGCTTAAGGAGATTTTGGGCTGAGACGATGGGGTTTTCTAGATATACAATCATGTCTTCTGCAAACAGGGACAGTTTGACTTCCTCTTTTCCTAATTGAATACCCTTTATTTCTTTCTCCTGCCTAATTGCCCTGGCCAGAACTTCCAACACCATGTTGAATAAGAGTGGTGAGACAGGGCATCCCTGTCTTGTGCCAGTTTTCAAAGGGAATGCTTCCAGTTTTTGCCCATTCAGTATGATACTGGCTGTGGGTTTGTCATAAATAGCTCTTATTATTTTGAGATACATCCCATCAATATCTAATTTGTTGAGTGTTTTTAGCATGAAGGGTTGTTGAATTTCGTCAAAGGACTTTTCTGCATCTATTGAGATAATCATGTGGTTTTGGCGTTGGTTCTGTTTATATGCTGGATTATGTTTATTGATTTGCATATGTTGAACCAGCCTTGCATCCCAGGGATGAAGCCCACTTGATCATGCTGGATAAGCTTTTTGATGTGCTGCTGGGTACAGTTTGCCAGTATTTTATTGAAGATTTTTGCATTGATATTCATCAGGGATATTGGTCTAAAATTCTCTTTTAGTTGTGTCTCTGCCAGGCTTTGGTATCAGGATGATGCTGGCCTCATAAAATGAGTTAGGGAGGATTCCCTCTTTTTCTATTGATTGGAATAGTTTCAGAAGGAATGGTACCAACTCCTCCTTGTACCTCTGGGAAGATTCGTCTGTGAATCCGTCTGGTCCTGGACTTTTTTTCATTGGTAAGCTATTAATTATTGCCTCAGTTTCAGAGCCTGTTATTGGTCTATTCAGAGATTCAACTTCCTCCTGGTTTAGTCTTGGGAGGGTGTATGTGTCCAGGAATTTATCCATTTCTTCTAGATTTTCTAGTTTATTTGTGAAGAGGTGTTTATAGTATTCTCTGATGGTAGTTTGTATTTCTGTGGGATCGGTGGTGATATCCCCTTTATCATTTTTTATTGCATCTATTTGATTCTTCTCTCTTTTTTTCTTTGTTAGTCTTGCTAGCAGTCTATCAATTTTGTTGATCTTTTAAAAAAACAAGCTCCTGGATTCATTGATTTTTTGAAGGGTTCTTTGTGTCTCTATCTCCTTCAGTTCTGCTCTGATCTTAGTTATTTCTTGCCTTCTGCTAGCTTTTCAATGTGTTTGCTCTTGCTTCTCTAGTTGTTTTAATTGTGATGTTAGGGTTTCAATTTTAGATCTTTCCTGCTTTCTCTTGTGGACATTTAGTGCTATAAATTTCCCTCTACACACTGCTTTAAATGTGTCCCAGGATTCTGGTATGTTGTGTCTTTGTTCTCGTTGGTTTCAAAGAACATCTTCATTTCTGCCTTCATTTTGTTATGTGCCCAGTAGTCATTCAGGAGCAGGTTGTTCAGTTTCCATGTAGTTGAGCGGTTTTGAGTGAGTTTCTTAATCCTGAGTTCTAGTTTGATTGCACTGTGGTCTGAGAGACAGTTTGTTATATTTCCTGTTCTTTTATATTTGCTGAGGAGTGCTTTACTTCCAACTATGTGGTCAATTTTAGAGTAGGTGTGGTGTGGTGCTGAGAAGAACGTATATTCTGTTCATTTGGGGTGGAGAGTTCTGTAGATGTCTATTAGGTCCGCTTGGTGCAGAGCTGAGTTCAATTCCTGGATATCCTTGTTAACTTTCTGTCTCCTTGATCTGTCTAATGTTGACAGTGGGGTGGTAAAGTCTCCCATTATTATTGTGTGGGAGTCTAAGTCTCTTTGTAGGTCTCTAAGGACTTGCTTTATGAATCTGGGTGTTCCTGTATTGGTTGCATATATATTTAGGATAGTTAGCTCTTCTTGTTGAATTGATCTCTTTACCGTTATGTAATGGCCTTCTTTGTCTCTTTTGATCTTTGTTGGTTTAAAGTCTGTTTTATCAGAGACTAGGATTGCAATCCCTGCCTTTTTCGTTTTCCATTTCTTTGGTACATCTTCCTCCATCCCTTTATTTTGAGCCTATGTGTGTCTCTGCACGTGAGATGGATTTCCTGAATACAGCACACTGATGGTTCTTGACTCTTTATCCAATTTGCCAGTCTGTGTCTTTTAATTGGAGCATTTAGCCCATTTACATTTAAGGTTAGTATTGTTATGTGTGAATTTGATCCTGTCATTATGATGTCAGCTGGTTATTTTGCTCGTTAGTTGATGCAGTTTCTTCCTAGCCTCAATGGTCTTTACAATTTGACATGTTTTTGCAGTGGCTAGTACTGGTTGTTCCTTTCCATGTTTAGCGCTTCCTTCAGGAGCTCTTGTAGGGCAGGCCTGGTGGTGACAAAATCTCTCAGCCTTTGCTTGTCTGTAAAGGATTTTATTTCTCCTTCACTTATGAAGCTTAGTTTGGTTGGATATGAAATTCTGGGTTGAAAATTCTTTTCTTTAAGAATGTTGAATATTGGCCCCCACTCTCTTCTGGCTTGTAGAGTTTGTGCTGAGAGATCTGCTGTTAGTCTGATGGGCTTGCCTTTGTGGGTAACCCGACCTTTCTCTCTGGCTGCCCTTAACATTTTTTCCTTCATTTCAACTTCCATGAATCTGACAATTATGTGTCTTGGAGTTGCTCTTCTCGAGGAGTATCTTTGTGGCATTCTCTGTATTTCCTGAATTTGAATGTTGGCCTGCCTTGCTACATTGGGGAAGTTCTCCTGGATAATATCCTGCAGAGTGTTTTCCAACTTGGTTCCATTCTCCCCGTCACTTTCAGGTAGACCAATCAGACATAGATTTGGTCTTTTCACATAGTCCCATATTTCTTGGAGGCTTTGTTCGTTTCTTTTTATTCTTTTTTCTGTTAACTTCTCTTCTCGCTTCATTTCATTCATTTGATCTTCCATTACTGATACCCTTTCTTCCAGTTGATTGAATCTGCTACTGAGGCCCGTGCATTCATCACGTAGTTCTCGTGCCATCGTTTTCTGCTCCATGAGGTCCTTTAAGGACTTCTCTGCATTGGTTATTCTAGTTAGCCATTCGTCTAATCTTTTTTCTAGGTTTTTAACCTCTTTGCAATGGGTTCGAATTTCCTCCTTTAGCTCAGAGAAGTTTGATCATCTGAAGCCTTCTTCTCATCAAAGTCATTCTCCGTCCAGCTTTGTTCCATTGCTGGTGAAGAGCTGCATTCCTTTGGAGGAGGAGAGGTGCTCTGATTTTTAGAATTTTCAGTTTTTCTGCTCTGTTTTTTCCCCATCTTTGTGGTTTTATCTACCTTTGGTCTTTGATGGTGGTGACGTACAGATGGGGTTTTGGTGTGGATGTCCTTTCTGTTTGTTAGTTTTCCTTCTAACAGTCAGGGCCCTCAGCTGCAGGTCTGTTGGAGTTTGCTGGAGGTCCACTCCAGACCCTCTTTGCCTGGGTATCAGCAGTGGAGGCTGCAGAACAGCGAATATTGGTGAACAGCAAATGTTGCTGCCTGATCGTTCCTCTGGAAGTTTCATCTCAGAGGGGTACCCAGCCATGTGAGGTATCAGCCTGTCCCTACTGTCGGGTGCCTCCCAGTTAGGCTACTCGGGGGTCAGGGACCCACTTGAGGAGGCAGTCTGTCTGTTCTCAGTTCTCAAGCTGCGTGCTGGGAGAACCGCTACTCTCTTCCTTGCTGTCAGATGGGGACATTTAAGTCTGCAGAGGTTTCTGCTGCCTTTTTTTCGGCTATGCCCTGCCCCCAGAGGTGGAGTCTACAGAGGCAGGCAGGCCTCCTTGAGCTGTGGTGGGCTCCACCCAGTTCGAGCTTCCCGGCCTGCTTTGTTTACCTACTCAAGCCTCAGCAATGGCAGGCGCCCCTCTCCCTGCCTCACTGCCACACTGCAGTTCAATTTCAGACTGCTGTGCTAGCAATAAGCGAGGTTCCGTGGGCGTAGGACCCTCCGAGCCAGACACGGGATCTAAGCTCTTGGTTTGCCGTTTGCTAAGACTGTCAGAAAAGCACAGTATTAGGGTGGGAGTGAGCCGATTTTCCAGGTGCCGTTTGTCGCCCCTTCCTTTGGCTAGGAAAGGGAATTCCCTGACCCCTTGCACTTCCCGGGTTAGACGATGCCTCGCCCTGCTTTGGCTCACGCTCGGTGCCCTGCACCCACTGTCCTGTACCCACTGTCCAACAATCACCAGTGAGATGAACCTGGTGTCTCAGTTGGAAATGCAGAAATCACCCATCTTCTGAGTCACTCATGCTAGGAGCTGTAGACTGGAACTGTTCCTATTTGGCAATCTTTGAACTGCCATATTGTGATTCTTTACTCCAGTCTATAGCTTGACTTTTTACTTTCTTAAGAATGTCTTTGAGGAAGAGAAAGTTTGAATTCTGATTAAGTCAAATTTACCAATTTTTAAAATGATTAATAATATTTTATGTGTGTTCTCTCTAAGAAATCATTGTCTACCTCCAAGGTTGAAAGATATTCTCTTACAACTTTTCTTAAAGTTTTCCTTTACCTTTTATATTCATGTATATAGACCATATTGAGTTAATTTTTTGTGAATGGACCAAAATAGTAATTGAGATACATTGTTTCATTTTTAATATAACTATCCAATTATTATAACAAGATTTTTGAAAACTTTATTCATTAAATTTACTCAGAACCAATACATATATATGTGTATATATACCTGTATGTGTATATATATATATATTTATGTGTGTATATATATGTGTGTGTGTGTGTATATATATATATATATGGTTCTGGCTAGAGAAATCAGGCAAGAGGAAGAAATATATAAATAGGAGGACAGGAGGTCAAAGTATGCCTGTTTGCAGATGACCTAGTCCTATATCTAGAGAACTCCATCTTCTCAGCCCAAAAGCTTCTCAAGCTGATAAGCAACTTCAGCAAAGTTTCAGGATACGAAATCTATGTGTAGAAGTCACTAGTATTCCTACACACCAAAAACAGTCAAGCCAATAGCCAAATTGTGAATGAACTACCACTCACAATTGCTGCAAAAAGAATAAAATACGTAGGAATAGAGCTAAAAAGGGAAGTAAAGGACAAGTGAAAATGTGGTACAGATACAGCATAGATTACTATGCAGCTATATAAAAGAATGAGATCATGTCCTTTGCAGGGACATGGATGAAGCTGGAGTCCATTAATAGCAAATAATGCAGGAACAGAAAAACAAATACTGCATGTTCTCACTTATAAGAGGGAGGTAAATGATGAGAACAGATGGACACATAGAAGGAAACAATGGATACTGGGGCCTACTGAAGTACGGAGGGTGAGAGGAAGGAGAGGATCAGAAACAATAATGAATAATAGGCTTAATACCTGGGTGATGAAATAATCTGTATGATATACCCCCATGAAACAAATTTAACTATGTAACAAACCTGTACCTGCTCCACATGTACCCCTGAACTTAACAGTTATAAAAAAAAGAAAATGAGGTGCTTATACACAATGGAGTACTATTCAGTCATAAAAATGGATGAGATTCTATCATTTTCAACAACATGGAAGGAACTGGAGATCATTACGTTAAGTGAAATAAGCCAGGCACAGAAAGACAAACTGGATATTCTGACTTATTTGTCAGATCTAAAAATCAAAACAATTGAATTCATGAACAGAGAGTGTAGATGGATGGTTACCAGAGGCCGGGAATGGTAGTGGGGATCAGGGAGTAATGGTTATTGGGTACAAAAAATAGTTAACAAGAATGTATAAATCTAGTATTTGATAGCACAAATACTAGAGGGATAGCACAAATACAGGGAGACTACAGTCAATAATAATTTCCTTGTACATTTAAAAATAACTAAGAGTATAATTGGATTATTTGTAATACAAAGGATGCATGCTTGAGGGATGGATACCCAATTTTTTATAATATGATTGTTACACATTGTGTTCATGTACCAAGATATCTCATGTACCCCATAAATATATACATCTATGTCCTCACAAATATTGCAAGTAAAATAATTTTTTTAAAAGAATCACTACAGTGGAAGAAACATTTGTGAAGCTTTGAACTCTGACAATAACAGTGATTCAGCCTCCTTCCTATGTCAGACTCTCAGATTTACATTCCTTTCCATCTCTCTCTTTTTTGTTTATTTGACAGAGTAGTGCATTAAGTTCAGAATAATGCAGTCCAATCTGAATACATAAGAGCTGAAAGGGGAGAGCTGAAAGGAGTGTATCTGAAGGGATTACTCCAAGAAGACTCCCCCAGAAGAGGTCTCTCTTAAAGTGAGATCTAGCAGGTCTGTTTAGCACTTGATTCTTGAGCTGGCATGCAGGAACAAGGCTGCTTGGGCAGAAAGGCATGGACAAGAGGGCTTTGGATGACCACACAATTGAGTATTGCGTTCACATGCAAGACAAGGTATTTCCTTTTTGATTGTGTAAGACTATAAATGAGGAAGGTCATTGCCAGACAGAAAACTTCATGGACTATTTATCATTATAAAGTGGGCAGAAGATATTGGCTGACCTGGTGGCTTAATCAGAATTCTGAGCAAAAGCTTCATTAAATGATAATTCAGTGCATCAGATTTATATAGTCCCTGTCCTCATTAACAATATAAATATTTATTTAACATAACATTTTGGAATTGAACACAGTATGGTAATAAGTTTCTTCCCTCCCTAAGCTGCTAGCAATTGATTCTCACCTAGTTGTGTGGGTGACACTTAGGCTTTAGCCTTCTCAAGAATAATCCATGAGGCATGAGTTACTGTGCTATAATTCATATTTTGCCAGGGTTTTTAGATTTTATAAAGGAAGCTGTCCTTGGCATCAGTGGGAATTCTCCAGGAACAGACTGGATCTGTGATAGGACAGCCTCAGAATATTCTAGAATACAAATGGTGCTCTTGAGCTCCCCACTTTATTCCCAGCAAGAGGCTGAGGTTTTTGCAGGTATGCCCCCATTTATGTAATAGGTGTGCTTCTGAAAATCACTGTGTAAACACATCCACATACATAAATAATGAAGCTTTAAATTAACAGTATATGGTCACTATTGAAGAAGAAGTTTTTGCAAAGTGAAATATCTTTTTGTAATGTGAATATCATCACTGGTTTTATAAGCATGGTTTCTGGTATATTGAGCTTCTTTAGAAGTGAAACCTATTCATATGTAAGCCCAGGGAACTAGTAATTGCAGTCTTCATGTGTTCAGGCTGACTGGGTCAATATTTTTACAGGGTCTCCCTAATTCTTTTAAGTTGGGAGCAGATGGCCCTATTACATGAATGATAAATTGTGAAAATTGAGCATAGAAGAAAAAATAGTGTTAGAATCAAATAAAACTTGTTACAAAGTTAAAATGAGACATGTCTAATGATTTGTGTGGTAATTGGGCCAAAATATTAAGTGGTTTCTATAAATGGTTATAATTAGTGTGACTCTAGAAGGCCAGTCGAACATTTCTAGGGACAGAGGATGTTGAAGAGAGTGTTAAAGAAAAGTGACCAGACCTTTTTGAGAGCCCCTACAGCCGTAACTCAGAAGGACTCAGGGCTTTCCCCACTTCAGCTAGGCATGCCAATAGCTCAGCTTTCAAGGAATTCCTGACTGATAGAGATTTATTATGTCAGACCCAAACCTGTAAGACCAAACCAGGCAGGTCATACTTATCGTGGACCACTTGTTTCTCAAGTTGAGCATGACTCAGAATCCCCTGGAAAGCTTGTAAAAGCACAGAGGACTGAGACCCATTCCCAGTGCTTCTCGTTCAGTAGGCCTAGGATTGGGCTCAATAATTTGTATTTCTAACAAGTTCTGATGTGATGCTATTCCTTTGGGGGGACACTCTTTGAGAATTACTGGCTTAGAGAAAGGGTGCACATCTTAGTCTGTTTTCTGCTACTATAGCAGAATACCTGAGACTGGATAATTGATAAACAGTAGACATTTATTTGGCTCATGGTTCTGGAGGCTGAGTCAGCATCCAGTGAGGGCCTTTATGCTGCACCATTCCATGGTGGTGGGAGGAGGGGCAAGAGAAGGCAAGAGTAAAAAAGCAAGAGAAGGCTGAACTTGCTTTTGTAACAACCAGTTCTCACAATAACGAACCCACTTCTGAGATAAGGACATTAACCCATTCATGAGAGTGGAGCCCACATGGCCTAATCACATCTTAACTGTCCTACCTCTTATCAAAATGGCTATTAATGTTCAACATGAATTTTGGAGGGGACCTTCAAGCCATAGAAGTGCCACTGCAGGAACCTCAGGAACAAATGGCTAATCAAGAGAAGAAGCCCAATAAGTTGCATTTTTACCTCATGACATGGAGAGAGAACTGGGTCCAGGGGTGGGTAGGCTTCAAGAGCTATCAGCTCTCCTCAGTATCCCTCTCCCCAGGGTCTCACTTGCATTCATGGATTCATTGGAGACATATCAGTCATGGGAACTGCAGCAGAGAAGATTACAGTCCAGAAGGTATGATGAAATGTGCACACTGGATGAGAATCTAAGTTGACAATGCTATGTGCATACAAGAGGTACAACTCCTAATACAACTACACTTTTCGGTTTCATTCACCTCCTATTCTTCAATATGACAATTTCCCACACTCCCTCTCCACAATCACCCAACACATCTTGCTCCATTCTCACTTAGGGGATGACCTTACATTTTACTTCATGAAAAACACCAAAACAATACAAAGGGAATTTTCACAAGCTTCCACATCTCTCCAACCACCTTCACCTGAGCCATGTATTTGGTCTTCTGTTCCATTACACTGGGTTAATTTGAGTTCTCCAGAGAAACAGAACCAACAGGATGTGTGTGTATGTATATGCATAGATAGATAGATAGATAGATAGATAGATAGATAGATAGATAGATAGATAGAACCAACAGGATGTGTGTGTATGTATATGCATAGATAGATAGATAGATAGATAGATAGATAGATAGATAGATAGATAGATAGACAGACAGACAGACAGACAGACAGATAGACTTTAAGGAATTGGCTCACACAATTGTTAGGGCTGGCAGGTCTAAAATCTGCAGGGTAGGTTGGCAGGCTGGAGACCCAGGAAAGAGTTGATGTTGCAGTTCAACTCCAAAGGCACTCTGGAAGCAGAATTCCCTCTTCTTTGGGGTACTTCAGTTTTCCTTAAGGCCTTCAACTGATTGCCTGAGGCCCACTCATATTATAGAAGGGAATCTGCTTTACTCAAACTCTACTGATTTAAATGTTAATCACATCCAAAACACCCTCACAGAAATATTCAGGATAATGTTTAACCAAATATCTGGGTAATGCAGCCCAGCCAATTTGACACATAAAATTAACCATCACACTGGGTTAATTGGTCATGTTCTTTCCTTGGCCAGTCCTTGCAGTGGTGCCCTACCTAGATCCCATGCCCCTCACACATTCATGAGCTTTCCTGCCATCTGTCCTTGTTTTCCTTCCTGATCATTTTTTTCTACTTGATCTTTCTCATCAGCTATAATATCTCTCAATGTTATAAATTTTCCCTTGACCCCCATATCCTCCTCTAGCTACTTCCCAGTGGCTCTGCTCCCCTTTACAGCAAATCTTCTCCAGAGAGTTGCCTATAACTGCTCTCTCAATTCTTACTCCTCCAATTCTCCATTGAACTCACTACAGTGAGTTCAGTTGAATGCCTTAGGTGAAGGCTTAAGTGAAAGCAGTCAGGCTTTCATCCCCAAAACTACACTTGTCAAGGCTACCAGTCACTCCATTGGTGTCAAATCCAATGGATGTTGCTCAGTCCTCATCAAGCAGCAGCATTTGGCACACTTAGTTTCTTCATTTTTCTTCAAATATGTTCTTCAGTTGTCTCTCAGTACACCACACTCTGGGTTTTGCTTTACCTCATTGGCCACTAATGTATCAGTCTTCTTTTCTGGTTTCTCCTCATTCTCCTGATTTCTAAATATCAGAGTACTCTTGGGCTAAGTCCTTGGCTTTCTCATCTTTTCTATTTATGTTCACCTGCTAGGTGATCTAATGTGGCCCCATGGCTTTAAATACTTTGGATATTGTAGCCTTGTAGTATAGTTTGAAGTCAGGTAGCGTGATGCCTCCAGCTTTGTTCTTTTGGCTTAGGATTGACTTGGCGATGCGGGCTCTTTTTTGGTTCCATATGAACTTTAAAGTAGTTTTTTCCAATTCTGTGAAGAAAGTCATTGGTAGCTTGATGGGGATGGCATTGAATCTATAAATTACCTTGGGCAGTATGGCCATTTTCACGATATTGATTCTTCCTACCCATGAGCATGGAATGTTCTTCCATTTGTATCCTCTTTTATTTCATTGAGCAGTGGCTTGTAGTTCTCCTTGAAGAGGTCCTTCACGTCCCTTGTAAGTTGGATTCCTAGGTATTTTATTCTCTTTGAAGCAATTGTGAATGGGAGTTCACTCATAATTTGGCTCTCTGTCTGTTATTGATGTATAAGAATGCTTGTGATTTTTGCACATTGATTTTGTATCCTGAGACTTTGCTGAAGTCGCTTATCAGCTTAAGGAGATTTTGGGCTGAGACGATGGGGTTTTCTAGATATACAATCATGTCATCTGCAAACAGGGACAATTTGACTTCTTCTTTTCCCAATTGAATACCCTTTATTTCCTTCTCCTGCCTAATTGCCCTGGCCAGAACTTTCAACACTATGTTGAATAGGAGTGGTGAGAGAGGCCATCCCTGTCTTGTGCCGGTTTTCAAAGGGAATGCTTCCAGTTTTTGCCCATTCAGTATGATATTGGCTGTGGGTTTGTCATAGATAGCTCTTATTATTTTGAGATACGTCCCATCAATACCTAATTTATTGAGAGTGTTTAGCATGAAGCGTTGTTGAATTTTGTCAAAGGCCTTTTCTGCAGCTATTGAGATAATCATGTGGTTTTTGTCTTTGGTTCTGTTTATATGCTGGATTACACTTATTGATTTGCGTATATTGAACCAGCCTTGCATCCCAGGGATGAAGCCCACTTGATCATGGTGGATAAGCTTTTTGATGTGCTGCTGGATTCGGTTTGCCAGTATTTTATTGAGGATTTTTGCATCAATGTTCATCAAGGATATTGGTCTAAAATTCTCTTTTTTGGTTCTGTCTCTGCCCAGCTTTGGTATCAGGATGATGCTGGCCTCATAAAATGAGTTAGGGAGGATTCCCTCTTTTTCTATTGATTGGAATAGTTTCAGAAGGAATGGTACCAGCTCCTCCTTGTACCTCTGCTAGAATTCGGCTGTGAATCCACCTGGTCCTGAACTCTTTTTGGTTGGTAAGCTATTGATTATTGCCTCAATTTTAGAGCCTGTTATTGGTCTATTCAGAGATTCAACTTCTTCCTGGTTTAGTCTTGGGAGGGTGTATGTGTTGAGGAATTTATCCATTTCTTCTAGATTTTCTATTTCTTTTGCGTAGGGGTGTTTGTAGTATTCTCTGATGGTAGTTTGTATTTCTGTGGGATTGGTGGTGATATCCCCTTTATCATTTTTTATTGCATCTATTTGATTCTTCTCTCTTTTCTTCTGTATTAGTCTTACTAGCAGTCTATCAATTTTGTTGATCCTTTCAAAAAACCAGCTCCTGGAACAGCATGGTACTGGTACCAAAACAGAGATATAGATCAATGGAACAGAAAGAGCCCTCAGAATTAACGCCACATATCTACAACTATCTGATCTTTGACAAACCTGACAAAAACAAGCAATGGGGAAAGGATTCCCTATTTAATAAATGGTGCTGGGAAAACTGGTTAGCCATATGTAGAAAGCTGAAACTGGATCCCTTCCTTACACCTTATACAAAAATTAATTCAAGATGGATTAAAGACTTAAACGTTAGACCTAAAACCATAAAAACCCTGGAAGAAAACCTAGGCATTACCATTCAGGACATAGGCATGGGCAAGGACTTCATGTCTACAACACCAAAAGCAATGGCAACAAAAGCCAAAATTGACAAATGGGATCTAATTCAACTAAAGAACTTCTGCCCAGCAAAAGAAACTACCATCAGAGTGAACAGGCAACCTACAAAATGGGAGAAAATTTTCGCAACCTACTCGTCTGACAAAGGGCTGATATCCAGAATCTACAATGAACTCAAACAAATTTACAAGAAAAAAACAAACAACCCCGTCAAAAAGTGGGCAAAGGACATGAACAGACACTTCTGAAAAGAAGACATTTATGCAGCCAAAAAACACATGAAAAAATGCTCACCATCACTGGCCATCAGAGAAATGCAAATCAAAACCACAATGAGATAGCATCTGACACCGGTTAGAATGGCAATCATTAAAAAGTCAGGAAACAACAGGTGCTGGAGAGGATGTGGAGAAATAGGAACACTTTTACACTGTTGGTGGGACTGTAAACTAGTTCAACCATTGTGGAAGTCAGTGTGGCGATTCCTCAGGGATCTAGAACTAGAAATACCATTTGACCCAGTCATCCCATTACTGGGTATACACCGAAAGGACTATAAATCATGCTGCTATAAATACACATGCACACGTATGTTTAATGTGGCACTATTCATAATAGCAAAGACTTGGAACCAAGCCAAATGTCCAACAATGATAGGCTGGGTTAAGAAAATGTGGCAGATATACACCATGGAATATTATGCAGCCATAAAAAAGGATGAGTTCATGTCCTTTGTAGGGACATGGATGAAATTGGAAATCATCATTCTCAGTAAACTATCGCAAGGACAAAAAACCGAACACCGCATGTTCTCACTCATAGGTGGGAATTGAACAATGAGAACACATGGACACAGGAAAGGGAACATCACACACCGGGGCCTGTTGTGGGGTGGGGGGAGTGGGGAGGGATAGCATTAGGAGATACACCTAATGTAAATGACGAGTTAATGGGTGCAGCACACCAACATGGCACATGTATACATATGTAACAAACCTGCAGGTTGTGCACATGTACCCTAGAACTTAAAGTATAACAATAATTAAAAAAAATACTTTGGATATACTAATGACCCGAAAGTTACTCCAATAAATGTGTAACTGCATGCTGGAATCAATCCAATGAAAGAAAGATGCACTGTGGTATGAGATCATATGCCAGGGGTTCTCGTCCCAATCTAAAACAGGTGTTTGCAAACTTTGGCCTGTAGGCCAATATTCAGCTTGCAATCTGTTTTTGACAATAAAGTCTTATTGGAACAGAGCTACACCCATTTGTATACTATAAAGCTGCTTTTTATACTACAATGGCAGAGTTTAATCTTTGTGACAGAGATTATACTGCCAGCAAACCTGAAAATATTTACTGTTTGGCCCAGAAGTTTGTTGACCCCTGGCTGGGAGATCAAGGAACACATGATATTTGAATTGAGGTCAGAAATATGAATAGGAGTCATCCAGGCAAAGGAGAGACAAGAGCATTTCAAGGCACTAGAACAGCACTGTACAAGCCTTGAGAGGGAAGGGAGCATGGGGAATCAGAGGACCTAATGGAAAGCTAGTATGCCTGGAGAACGGGTTCAACATACCAAACAAGGCTGATTAATGGTGGAGGCAGTTGTGTACCTCACAAATATTGCATAAACCAGTGCTTCCAAAACTTTATTATGTGTTAAAATAAAAACACCTGTTAAAATGCAGACTCTGATTCAGTAGGTCTGGGATGGGTCCTGTGATGCTGCATTTTAAGCAAGGATCAGGGGACACCTAAGTGGTATGTCTTCAGATCACATTTTGAATAGGAAGCCATGCTGAGTGGTTGGATAAGAGGCATGGGCGGGGGAAGAAGGAATAAAGGATGATTCCAAATTTCTAACTTGAGCAACCAGGTAATGCCACTCACTGGGATGAGAATACTGGGGACCAAGAACGTTTGAAGATGGAGACACTGAGTTTAGTCTTGGATGAGCTAAATTTGTGGTGCTGATGGGGACATTTAGGTGTAGACCAGCAGGTAGTTGAATATTGAAGGTTGAATTTAAAGGGGGAAGTTGGTACTAAGGGAGGGTTTTTCAAAATTAGATGAATGAGACTTATGCATTTTGATAGGCTGGGGAAAGGAAGGTTTAATGGGGATGTATCCAGAGGAATTGCTCCCCTTGGACAGGAAGAGGTGGGTGTGTGAAAGGTAAAAATGTTTGTTTCTGTAGATGTGGTGGGTGGAGGGGAGCTTGAAGGCACTCTCACTGTTTGCCCCTATTTCTCTTGTGAAAAAGGAAGCAAGGCCATCTGCTGACAATGGAGAGATAGAGTTGAGAATGGAAGAAGGGGGACACATTTATGATATGTGTATGTGAAACGTCAGTAATTTGTGTCTTCAGATAAAATTGTATTTTATTTTAAGCAGTGTGGCTGTATGGTGTGGTGGAAAAAGCCTGAAACTTGGATAGAATCAAGAAACCAGGGTTTTAGTACCAGCCCTGGTATTGACTTACTATTTGACACTTGACAAATCGTTTTCCCTGTCTGGGCTTCAATTTCCTTATTTATAAAATGAGAGGAGTGGGAATTTATCTCAAGGTGTCATGCAGTTTGATGGTTCTGAGTCAATACCAAAAAATTTAAATTTAGCATATAAATGAAAACAAACATTTACATTATATATAGAATCGTAATGAGAAATACTATGTCAAAAATTGGATGCAATTCAAATATACATTTTATTTTAAGTCACCCTAAAAGTAATTGATGCATTAGAAAAGATAAGAAATTCTATAAAGATTTAGGTCTGTTAGGATTTCTGACTAAGGGTGTACAATAATATATAACACTCATAATCTTTAAACTGTTTGGTAGTCATAAATCTGTCTTCACAAAATACCCTGGGAGACTGTTTCCCTTTTAAGATGGTATGGAAACTGAGGCAAGGAAATTGTGACTTGTCTAGAGCTTTGAAGGAATCTTGCAGTCCTGTTTATTAAAGCCAGGACGTGAGAAGGGTCATATTTGGCTGATTTTCTTTACTTGAAATGAAAAGGCTCTGGAGGAAGCTTGTAGGGAAACTGGATCATGTCACCTTCACCTAATGACAGGAAGCATATCCTATCAACAAGATTATCTTCTTTTAAGGGATACTTTAGAAGCTTCTTGAGAGCAGAAAACTATATACAACCCGTCTAGATATTTTTTACAGTTTCTAGAACGCGTAGTAGGAACTAAATATGTAGTAGTTGAATAAGATTTTCTTTTTAAGCATTGTGTTTTAGAATGAGAAAATTAGACTTTTCCCAGTAATGCTTGGCCATAATCAGAAAAGTAATGGCTGATCCTCAGGTTCAGAGTTTTGCTCACAGAGAAGTGAGCTCTTATACTTTGTTCCTGGCAGGAAATTTGTTCTTGCCCAACTTGCTCTCTGGAATGAGAAAGTGGACTTTGGCCTTTTACTAAGCTCCTGTGTCCCAGTGTAACTGAAAATTTTCTTTACTGTTTTCCCATCTAGATGTTCAAAGCAATGGTGCCTCCTCCTATCTACCCCAAAAGTTTTTGTAATGATAGCTCTTCAGGACACTGAGCTCTTAGAAGAAAGGTATATATATATGAAAAGTATTATCATATACAAAACAGATACTTTTCAGCCAAGATACATTTTAAAACCAAAATGAATACAGTTTCTGGAGTGTCAGTTAATAAATATAAATGAATATACTGAACTTATCTGCATCTTAGGGGAACTGAAAGAAGCAATTGATGCTTATAAACTTTCTGGAAGTCTTTGAATTAAAGAGTCTAAAATGTGTAAGGTATGATTACCTTCCTTATTATGAAAGTTATAATTAATACACACGCACATTGTTCAATTCAGATTCACAGCTAGGACTTGTTTAAATTGAACAAACCCTTTAAAATTAATATTTGGGGAGGTAGTCTCTATTCCCTCTAGAGTTCTAACTCATTTGGGTGGGGACAAACTTATACAGATTCTAGTCTCACCCAAGTACATTCTGCCACCTGTATTTTTTTTTCTTTTTTTTCTTTTTTTTTTTTTTTTGAGATGGAGTTTCACTCTTGTTTCCCAGGCTGGAGTGCAATGGAGTGATCTCGGCTCACTGCAACCTCCACCTCCTGGGTTCAAGTGATTCTCCTGCTCAGCCTCTGAAGTAGCTGGGATTACAGGCACGCGTCACCACGCCTGGCTAATTTTTGTATTTTTAGTAGAGAGGGGGTTTTACCATGTCAGTCAGGCTGGTCTCAAACTCCTGACCTCAGGTGATCCACCAGCCTCGGCCTCCAAAACTGCTGGGATTACAGGCGTGAGCCACCGCACCCGGCCCTGCCACCTGTATTTTATAATTTTAGTAATCTGCCTTGCATTCATGGCAGGAAAAACTTAAATAACCCTGTGTTATTTATTCGAGTTCACAGAAATCAGGAGCCAAATAAGAGGGAGGAGAGATATTTCTGCATTTAGCAAGGTTACTTCAGATGGCTGGACGTTCTCTGTGACATTTGCTTTAAAAATATTCTTCCAGTTTCATTAAACTGTCTTTGATAGATATCAACCAAATATTCCCTGTAGTCTAGTTTTTCACATTCCTAAATGATTGGCATTAGAGTTAGAAGGGGAAAAGGGATATACGAGTAAATGGGCTGAGACGGGGGGCAGACAGTTGGAAGAACTCATGGGGCAGGGCAAAGGAGTGACCAGTATTCATTAAGCAACAAAAAGCTGTGGAACTTTTTAGAAGTATACTGTATTTTCATTCATTTGCTGAGAATGTAGATACAATTTGTTCAGATTACGAAGGAATGTCCCACTTAGGAACATACTGTTCAGAAGGACAGAGAACAAAATGTTTCTGCCCAAGCTCACTTGCTCAGGGTGTGCTAGGGAAAAGAAAAAAATTACCATTTTTATAGTTCAAAAACACTTGAATACTCTCCACTGTAAAATTCTTTTAACTTTGCTGTGGATTTGAATTTTCTACAATAAAATGTCAGAGAAAAAAATAGAAATGTCTCTTTACTCCTATTCCACTACCACCCCTCCCTACTTCAGGCATCAAGCACACAGAATCAGAGCTCAGTGAATCTATCTAATTACTTTGTAAATTATATATTCTAGAATGTTCTTTGCCATTCTAAGGTGAAATTTAGGCATTCCTCTCTCATCACCTAAGGAGACGACAATAATATTATCAGAGCCAAACTATAGTAAGAGGTCTTTAAATACATTGAATCATACAGGACATAGAAAATGTGGTAATAACAGACCCATACACACACATTATTAATACCCAAGTAGCCAGAGGTGATCTGAGGTTTTCCTCTTTGGAGGTGACAGACCAAGAGGTACACAGGGAAACAGTTCACAGTAAAAGAAAAGAAAAAAGCAGTGGTCTTCATTATGTGGTGTACCCTGTAGGTTCTTTAAAAAAATGTGGATTGACTGTTTAAAAAGTGAAGTAACCAAATCTTATTGTTCAATTACTGTTGCAATTATGAGGATTGTATTTTCCAAACCCAAACTGGGACATACACTTTGAAACTGGGACTGCCTAGAAAATTCAGAATGTGTGATATATCCAGCAGTCTGATTCTGCTCTCTTTCTTTGTACTCCATAGAACTGAAGGAAAACATTTGAGACAAAATTCTATGAAGGTTTGTTATGAATCTCATTTTATGTTAAGGGACAATTGGCATTTTTGAATTGGAGTCCTGGGGCTGAAAACACATGTGCATAATGTAAATATCTTAATTATCATTCATTATCCATCTTCAGAGGTACATTATTATGCATAATTATGCATATGCCTCTAAAGAGGTATGGTTTTTACCTACAGTGACCACAGTTCCCAAATCCCAAACCAAGAAGCATAATCAGCATGATTTAACAAGGAGATTGGATTTTTTGAAATCTGGGCTGTCCTGAAAAAGCTCAAATATCCCTTGGCAATATCTGTGTCGAATATGCATGCACCTTTTAATAAAGCAAGGCAGAACAGGCCTGTTGTTCAGAGGAAAAAGGTCAGAAGAAGGTCATGGGTGGGTGACCTTGGAGCCATTTGGTCATATCTCTTTTGCAGCTGGGATGAGTGAGGAAGGTTAACAGCAAAAGCTCTAAGAAAAAAACAAAAAACAAAAAACCAAGGTCTCCATTTGGCATTAGAGTAAAAAGAGAAAAAGAAACTAGCATTTTGAAGGGCAGGCAGTACCCTGGGAGGATTCTCTCTTAGACTGGGGACTTGGACCCTGGGCTCACTGTGTGTGAGCATAAAAGCTGTGATGGGCTGAATTATATACCCCAAAACTTATATGTTGAAATCCTAACTCCAAGTACATCAGAATGTGACTGTATTTAGAAATAAGATGTTTAAAGAGGTATTTATGTTGAATGAGTTTAATTGGCTGTGACATAATCCAATCAGATTGGTGTCCTTATAAGAAGAGAAGATTAGGACACAGACACACACTCATGGAAGACCATGTGAAGACACATGGAGAAGATGGCCATCTACAAGCCAAGGAGACGAGACACAAAAGAAATCAAACCTGCAGACTTCTAACCTCCAAAACTGTGAGACGGTAAATTTCTGTTGTCTAAGCCACCCAGTCTGTGGTACAGTCAGTCCTCTTTTCCATGGGTTCAGCATGTGCAAATTCAATCAATCATGGATTCAAAATTTCTAAAAATAGCAATGCAACAGTAACAATAACACAAAATTTTTAAAAATACAGTATAACAACTATTTACGTAGCATTTACATTACATTAGGGATAAGTAATCTGGAGATGATTTAAAGTATATGAGAAGATGTGTGTAGGTTATATGCAAATACTATACCATTTTAAGTAAGGGATTTGAGCCTCCAAGGATTTTGGTATTGTGCAACCAATCCCCATGGATACCAAGGGACGACTGTACTTTATTACAGTAGCCTGCCAAACCAGCACACCAACATAATGTTGATGCACATCAGGGACTCCAACAGGAAGGGAGCCATGTGGACCTGGAAGGGAATAGGTCCTCTGGAAATTTCTTGCCCTTGGCATTTTATTTCTCTGGTTCTTGGAGAAAGCCCCAAAAAGAAACTTAGAAAATGTGACACACTCTGAGACCTATCGTTGTGAATTTTCTACCCGTTTCCAGCCTTTTCAGAGTGATTTGGGCATCACATATAACCAGTGTGAGGCTTTACCAGTACTTGTATGAAATCAGCTTGCAAAGACACTGAGAAGGCTGGTATCATCAAAAAGATTCCTCATGATAGCACTGATGGATGTTACCCTCTAGTTCCCCCAAAGAGAGTTACAATGTCATGAGATGGCATCATCTTCAGCTGATAACTCAATAGCTATTTGAATTTGATCACGTGCAAGGACAGTATTTGGTTGTAGTTGTTAACAGTGCCCTGGGTTATTGCGATCTCCCAGGATAGAAATCAAGAGAGATTACCAAACATAGCAGCAAAGGAAAGTTTATTCAGCTTGTGCAGAGGGATTCAGCACCAAGAAGGGGAAAAGGAATGGGCTGCTTCTTGAAGGTAGTCTGTGGGTTAGGGCAATAGGGATTTTCTAGAGGAAACTATTACATCAGGGCATGTAGGAGGGGTTTTTCTAGTGCTTGTGCATTAGCTCAACGTGCTCCTTCATATATCATGTAGCATTAGCATTTTAAATCTCCACCCTAGGCATAACTTTTGGCATTAAAATGAGGAGGGGTTAACCATAGTTTGGAGTTTAAGACTAAGTGTACATGAGGGGCCCCAGGGAAATCCCTAGCCTCCTGAAGTAGAAACTTTCTATTAATAGCTTCTTGGATCTTTTGTTACTGATTGGCTGAAAGTTAGGTAAGCTACAGCTTGAGTAGTAGATTCTTGTTATTTTCCTCTAGAGCATATTAAAACATGAAACCCTTAGGCAAAAAATTCATGACCAAGAACCCAAAAGCAAATGCAATGAAAACAAAAATAAATGGGAACTAATTAAAGAGCTTCTGCACAACAAAAGAAATAATCAGCAGAGTAAACGAACAACCCACAGAGTGGGAGAAAATCTTCACAAATTACGCATCTGACAGAGGTCTCATATCCAGAATCTACAAGGAACTCAAACAAATCCGCAAGAAAAAACAAATAATCCCATCAAAAAGTGGGCAAAGGACACAAATAGACAATTCTCAAAAGAAGATACACAAATGGCCAAGAAACACGAAAACAATGCTCAACATCACTAAAAATGCAAATTAAAACAACAATGAGATACCACCTTATTTCTTCAAGAATTGTTATAACTAAAAAATCAAAAAGTAGTAAATGTTGGCATGGATGTGATGAAAAGGGAACACTTTTACACTGCTGGTGAGCATGTAAACTAGTACAACCACTATGGAAAACAGAATGGAGATTCCTTAAAGAACTAAAAGTAGAACTACCATTCAATCCAGCAATCCCATTACTGGGTATCTACCCAAAGGAAATGAAGTCATTATATGGAAAAGACACGTGTACACACATCTTTATAGCAGTGCAATTTGCAATTGCAAAAATGTGGAGCCAACCTAAATAACCATCAACCAACAAGTGAATAAACAAAGTGTGGTATACATACACCATGGAATACTACTTAGCCATAAAATGGAACAAAATGATGGCCTTTGTAGAAACTTGGATGGAGCTTGAGGTCAGTAATCTAAGTGAAGTAACTTAGGAATGGAAAACCAAATATCATATGTTATCACTTATAAGTGGAAGCTAAGCTATGAGGACACAAAAGCACAAGAATAATATAATGGTCTTTGGGGACTCTGGGGGAAGGGTGGGAGGGGGTGAGGGATAAGAGTACATACTGGGTATAGTGTACACTGCTCAGGTAATGAGTGCATCAAAATCTCAGAAATCACCACTAAAGAACTTATCCATGTAATCAAAAATTACCTGTTCCTCAAAAACTTTCTAAATTAAAATTAAAAAATAAAATAAATCAGGGAAGCAACCAGCCTGCCTATTTCATTCCTCCCTGAGAGATTGTATGCTCCTTATTCTTAAGAGGTTCTGGGTGAAGGTCTTTTTTTCTGTAGCTACTTTCTGCTGAGCATGGGCATACTCCCTATCTTTATCCCTGGGAGGAACAGTCATCTCTCATAACTTGGTAAAGAGGCCAATATGGTCTGGACTGGCGGCCTCCAGAATTGGCTGGAAGCCTTGTATGACAACTAACTTGACATAAAATTGTTATCTGGAACACAAAAATTTTACTAGTAGGTTAAACAAACATTAAACAAACAACAGCCCAGAAATTAATAGAAAAAGCATGGCCAATAAGGGCCCCAAGAAGGGAAGAAACCAAGTTATATAGGGTAAGGCTGATTTTACAGCATTCCATATTGAGTCAGCTGTTGGATTTCCTTTACCTAAAGAGTGTAGCCACTTTGCCTGATTACAGATTGTTTGGATGTTAACTTCTACTTGCCCTGTAGTATTTATCCAAGTACAGCAGGAGGTGTTGGCGACAGTGCATATGCCTCCTTGTTCTGCCAATAGATAGTCTAGGTCTAAGTGGTTATCCAACACCACATTAGCAAGAAAATTGATGGAGGTCTTCAGAACTTTCAGAGCCTTTCCTGTCTTGTCTACTATATGACCAGTCTGTCATTTCAGATTACATAAGGTTACCTCACAGTAAGTGAAGACTCCGTAAAAGGCTGCTAGTCCAATATTTAAGCCTATTCCCACTGTGACCATGCCGAGGCCTCACCTTGCTCAACTAGGGGCCTGATGTTGGCAGGTAGAGTTACAGAAGATTACTTCATTTATCATTTCCAAGGCACATTTACCCACGAATTGTATATTGTCTATGCAAGAATAGGCCTGAGCCAGTGGAGAAAATGTATAAGAGAAGTAGGACGTGACCCATGGGAGGTGGTTATTAGGGTGACCATAAAGAAAAACAATTCTGGGAGGAGTGCAAATGCAAATGTCCTCCTGGGTGTTATTGAGAATTGTGAGGTTCAGGTTATTAATTGTGCAACTGGGGCCTTGATAATTGTCTGTGTATTGCTCCATGATTTAATGTACTAGGTAGTCAGGGATGACCTTTGAGGTACCTTGGAGTATGGCAGATCTGCCCCCGTAACTGAGCTTGTAAATTGCTGTGAACCCTTGGGGCAGTGTAAAGCCGTATTTCTAAAGTGGTGGGATGTTACCCTGCCAGTATTCACATTGCTCTGAGTAATCAGAAAGCGTTTTGCTAGCAGGTTTGGGCCCATATATTTTTAGTAATTCTATAGGGCACCAATGAGTTAACTTATATGTGCAGAATTTTAAGTTAGAGATGGGGTATCAAGTAAAGTTGTAATGAGAAGGAAAATTGCAAGGAATACATCCTGCTCAGGTGTAGTTTAATTCCTCATTTTCTATAGCGAGAGAATAGTTTTTAGCTGGGGGAAGGGTATAACAAGGAACTTGATGGGTAGGAAGCAGTCTGGCAGCTAAAGGATAGGGTTTAGATAGCTGGCCTCTATTCAAGTGATATATGATCAGGTTTAGGGTAGACAGGTTTAAGGATCTGCAAAAGGAACACCCAAAGAGAATTGGGGGTGCCTGTGACAGATCCAGCAGTTAGAAAGGGATTCTCCTCTACTGATGATTTTGGAGAAGCTGACTAGGCTATTGCGATTCCAGGGGCCTTGCACCCAGACTAAAAGGAAGAGGGTATAATGAGACCATGATTAATATTCAAGGCAGGATGCCAGTTTGGTTAATAATTATGCACTTGTAAGTGACTTGATTCTAGCCAATAGGGAGCAGACAGAGTGATGTCAACCAGTAGATTATTAAGAAAACACTAACAATTAACAGGAAGAGTAAGCACACTCGTATCAGTTATTTATTTAAGAGTATTGCTTAGTTTTATTGCTGCCTTCCAGAGGCAGCTTCCTGAACAAATACTTGAGGTCCTCTGTAGGCTTCCCAGAGTAGACTGTTTCCTCTGAAAAGGCCTGTTCGTCAGGAGAAGCAAAAGGTTTTATTCTAGAGACATGGACTCAAGTCAGAAGTCCTTCCAACGTTATGACTGTTGGAGTGGACAAGATAACCTGGTAAGGACCCTTCTATTTTTCAGTTAACTGATCTTCCGGGTTTCCTTCTCACCATGTCTTGAGTAGGACCTGTGAACCTGGGCTAACATGGAAATGATCTGAAATCCCCTTTCCTAGCTGAGGTAATCTTATTACTATATTGAATGATTGACTGCTGAACTCGTCCCAAGTTAATGATGTATTTTAGAGCCTGATTTAAATCTTCATCTAGCAGAAAGCTTGTTTTGAGAAAAGGCCACCCATAGATCATTTCAAAGGGGTTCAGCTTTATGTTTCCCTTTGGGACAGCTTTTAATCTTAGTAAGGCAATAGAAAGAAAATCTGTGATTCCTCGGTGTTTTGGCATAGTTTAGCCAAGGTTTTTTTTTTTGTTTGTTTGTTTCTTAAAGAGTTTGGTTTATTCTTTCAACCTTCCTGGAATACTGAGAATGTCAGGTGGAGTGAAGTTTGTACTGGATGCCAAGACTGCTAGACAGTCCTTGGGTGACCCAGGTGATAAAAGATGGCCTGTTGTCACTTTGTAGGGAGGCTGAGAGCCTTAACATAGGAATTATTTTTTTTAAGCAGCCATTTACAAACTTTGGTTACTTTCTCTGTCCACATGGGAAAAGCTTTCCCCCAGCCTGTGAAAGCATCTGCCAAAAATAAAAGATATTTGAATCCCCCTTTGGGAGCATCTGTGAAAAATCGGTTTGCAATCCCCTCCAAGACAGGTCCCCCATTGTTGCACTAGAGCAGTCAGAGGTGGAGCCAGTAGATGGGCTTGGGGATTATTTCTAAGACAAATTTCATATGCCTGAATTACCTGATCCACTGCGGTTTTTAAAGCCTTGCCCAGTAGGAGATTTTGAATTAAATTTCATAGTGAGCCCCTCCTATAATAAGTTGCCTCATGAAGGCCCTTTATGATTTTTCACTGGTCAGCTTCTGGTAAGAAGAGGCATCCTTGCTAATCTTCTAGACATCCCTGACCATTTAAATTGTATCCCTCCTCCTCTGGCAATTTCTGTTTTAATTGGCTCTATTGGGCATTTGAAGGCAAAGTGGAGGGTCTTATTACAAGGGCCAAAGTGTCAGGTTACCCTATCCACGCTGCCTGTTTGGCACTTTATCAGCCTGGTTGTTTCCTTGGTTGATTAAAGAACTGTCCTTTTGGTGCCCTTTACAGTGTATAACAGCTATTTGATCAGGGAGTTGAACTGACTCAAAAAAGGATAGAATCACTTCCTTATCAGGGAGCTCCTAGCAATCAATATTAACCTCTCTTTCTAGATGGCTGCATGAGCATGGAGCACCAGGAATCTATACTTAGAGTCAGTAGATACATTAAGTCTTCTTCCTTCCCCAAGCTGAAGAGCCCTGAGTAGGGCTCTGAGCTCTTTTCCTGAGCTGAAGTGCTTAGGGGAAGTGCTTTGTTTCTATGGCTTAGTTTAGGCTGACAGCATGTCCTGCCTTCCAGACTCCATTCTCTACAAAGGTACTCCCATGTAAACCATTCTTCATCTGGATTTTCTAAGAGGGTGTCCTGCAGGTCCATTCAGCTAGAATAGGTCTTCTCTAAAGTCTCCAAACAGGTGTGTTCGGGTGTCTCGAAAGTGAGTGAGGGAAGCAGGGCGGCAGGTTTCAAGGTCTAACATAACTTTAAAGTCTGGGGTGTCCAGTAGCAGGGCCTGGTATTGAGTTAACCTCCCCCCAGTCAACCAGTGGTGCCCTTTTATTTCTAACACATCCTGGACCTGGTGAGGAGTGTAAACGTCAAGGAGTTGGCCTGTGTGAGTTTGGAGACCTCTCTAACCAGGAGTCTAGGGGCTGCCAGTGCTCTAAGGCAGCTGGGCCACCCCTGGGCTATTGGGTGTAATTGCTTTGAAAAGTAAGCCACTGGCCTTTGAAGAGGCCCTAGCTTCTGAATTAGGACTTCCAGGGCTTATCCATACCTCTCATGTACAAAAAGAAAGAAAGTCTTCCACAAATCTGGGCAAGTTCCACACATCCCAAGGCAGGAGCCTGCCAAAACTCAGATTTTAGAGTTTCATATGCTTGCTAGAAAACCTTTTTCCCAGTGGAACAGTTCTTTTTCTCCACCCTTGAGTACCTCATAAAGGGGTTTAACTATGAGGTCAAAGTTTGGGACCCAAATCTGACAGAAGCTGGCCATCCCCAGAAATCCCCATAGCTCTCTTCTATTACCAGGGACCAGTAGGAAGCAATTGCCTTCTTTCAGTCTGGGGTGAGTATTCTGGCTCCTGCAGTAAGTATGAATCCTAGATAGTGAATCTGTATCTTGGAGATCTGAGTCTTTGAATAGGAGCTCTTATATCCCTAGTCAGCCAAGGAACCTAAGATTTTAGTAGTATTTTATTGAGAATCATGGAAGTCCTCACTAAGAATAAGCAAATTGTCCGCATCTTGCATACACCCTTTCAGGACTGAGCCAGGAAGGAATTGATTCCCTAAACAGACCAATAATGAGCTCTGAAATTGAATCAATAATAAATAGCCTACCAACCAAAAAAAAAAAAAAAAACACCTGGGACCTGATGGATTCACAGCTGAATTCTACAAGATTTACAAAGAAGAACTGGTACAATTCCTACAGAAACTATTCCAAGAAAATTGAGGAGGATGGACTCCTCCCCAACTCATTCTATGAAGCCAGAATCATCTTGATACCAAAACATGGCAGAGACACAACAAAAAAAGAAAACTTCAGGCCAATATCCTTGATGAACATTGATGCAAAAATCCTCAGCAAAATACCTGCAAAACACATTCATCAGCACATTAAAAAGCTAATCCACCATGATCAAGTAGGCCTCATCCCTGGGATGCAAGTTTGGTTCAACATACTCAAATCAATAAATATGATTCACCCCATAAACAGAACTAAAGACAAAAATTGCATGAGTATGTCAATAGCCGCAGAAAAGGCTTTAAATAAAATTCAACACCGCTTCATGTTAAAACTCTCAAAAAATTAGGAATTGAGGGAACATGCCTCAAAATAATAAGGGCCATCTATGACAAACCCACAGTCAATATTCATACTAAATGGGCAAAAGCTAAAAACATTCCCCTTGAAAACCAGCACAAGGCAAGGATGCCCTGTCTCACCACTTCTATTCAACATAGTATTGGAAGTCCTAGCCACAACAATCAGGCAAGAGAAAGAGATAAAGGGCATCTAAATATGATGAGAGGAAGTCAAACTATCTCTGTTTGCAGATGATATAATTTTATATCTAGAAAATCACATAGTCTCAGTTGAAAATCTCCACCAGCTGATAAATAATTTCAGCAAAGTTGCAGGGTACAATATCAATGTACAAAAATTACTAGCATTCCTATACACCAACAACAGCCAAACCAAGAGCCAAATCAGAAAAGCAATCCCACTCGCAATTGCCACAAAAAGAATAAAATACCTAGGAATACAGCTAACCAGGGAGATGAAATGTCTCTATAATGAGAATTATGAAACACTGCTGAAAGAAATCAGAGAAGACATAAACAAATGGAAAATCATCTCATGATCATGGTTAGGTAGAATAAATATCATTAAAATGTCTATACTGCCCAAAGCAATTTACAGATTTAGTGCTATTCCTATTAAACTACCAAGGCCATTCTTCATAGAACTAGAAAAAAAAACTATTTTAAAATTCATGTGGAACCAAAAAAGAGCCTGAATAGCCAAGGCACTGCTAAGGAAAAAGAACAAAGTTGGAGGCATAATGTTACCTGACTTCAAACTATACTACAAGGCTATAGTAACCAAAACAGCATGGTATTGGTACAAAAACAGTCATGTAGACCAATGGAACAGAATAGCCTAGAAATAAGGCCACACATCTATGACCATCTGCCCTTCGACAAAGCTGACAAAAAGTAGCAATGGAGAAAAGACTCCCTATTCAATAAATGGTGCTGGGATAACTGGCTAGCGATGTGCAGAAGATTGAAGCTGGACGCCTTCCTTATACCATACACAATAATCAACTCAAGATGAATTAAAGACTTAAATGTAAAACCAAAAACTCTAAAAACTTGGAAGACAGCCCAGGCAATACCATCCTGGACATAGCCATGGGCAGAGATTTCATGATGAAGACACCAAAAGCAATCATGACAAAAGCAAAAATTGAAAAGTGGGATCTAATTAAACTTAAGAACTTCTGCACAGCAAAAGAAACTATCAACAGAGTGAACAGACAACATAGAGAGTGGGAGAAAATATTTGCAAACTATGCATGTGACAAAAGTCTAATATGCAGCATCTATAAGGGACTTAAACAAATTTACAAGACAAAAACAACCCCATTAAAAAGTGGACAAAGGACATGAAGAGACACTTCTCAAAAGAATACATTCATGTGGCCAAAAAACATGTGAAAGAAAGCTCAACATTATTGATCATTAGAGAAATGCAAATCAAATCCACAATGAAATACCATCTCATGCCAGTCAGAATGGTGATTATTAAAAAGTCAAAAAGTAACAGATACTGGCAAGATTACCAAGAATAAGCAACACTTTTACATTGTTGGTGGGAGTGTAAATTATTTCAACCATTGTGGAAGACAATGTGGTGATTCCACAAAGACCTAGAAGCAGAAATACCATTTGACCCAGCAATCCCATTACTGAGTATATACCCAAAGGAATATAAATCATTCTATTATAAAGATACATGCATGCGTATGTTCATTGCAGTGCTATTCACAATAGCAAAGACATGGAAGCAACTTAAATGCCCATCAATGACCAGATTGGATAAAGAAAATGTGGTGCATATACACCTTGGAATACTATGCAGCCATGAAAAAGGAATGAGATCATATCCTTTGTAGGGACATAGATGGAGCTGGAGGCCATTATCCTTAGCAAAAAAACACAGGAACAGAAAACCAAATACCACATGTTCTCACTTATAAGTGGGAGCTTAATGATGAAAACACATGGACACATAGATGTGAACAACATGCCCTGGGGCCTATCAAAGAGTGGAGGGTGAGAGGAGGGAAAGGAAAAGAACAATTAACTATTGTGTACTAGGCTTAATACCTGAGTGATGAAATGATATCTATATCAAAGCCCCGTGACATGTGTTTACCTATGTAACAAACTTTCATATGTACCCCCAAACCTAAAATAAAAGTAAAAAAAAAAAAAGGCCGGGTGCAGCGGCTCACACCTGTGATCTCAGCCCTTTGGGAGGCTGAAGTGGGCGGATCACGAGGTCAGGAGATTGAGACCATCCTGGCTAACACGGTGAAACCCCGTCTCTACTAAAAATACAAAAAAAATTACCTGACGTGGTGGCAGGCACCTGTAGTCCCAGCTACTCAGGAGGCTGAGGCAAGAGAATGGTGTGAACCCGGGAGGTGGAGCTTGCAGTGAGCTGAGATTGCGCCACTGCACTCTAGCCTGGGGGATAGAGCGAGACTCTGTCTAAAAAAAAAAAAAAAAAAAAAAAAAAAAAAGATATTAAAAGACACACTACAGACCGGTAGAAAATATTTGTGTATTATAAACTTGCTAAGAATTGTATTTAGAATGTATAAAAAACTCATTCAACTCAATAATAATAAAAGTTAAAATCTATTTTTTTATTTTATTATTATTATACTTTAAGTTTTAGGGTACATGTGCACAATGTGCAGGTTAGTTACATATGTATACATGTGCCGTGCTGGTGTGCTGCACCCATTAACTCGTCATTTAGCATTAGGTATATCTCCTAAAGCTATCCCTCCCCCCTCCCCCCACCCCACAACAGTCCCCAGAGTGTGATGTTCCCCTTCCTGTGTCCATGTGTTCTCATTGTTCAATTCCCACCTATGAGTGAGAACATGCGGTGTTCGGTTTTTTGTTCTTGCGATAGTTTACTGAGGATGATGGTTTCCAATTTCATCCATGTCCCTACAAAGGACATGAACTCATCATTTTTTATGGCTGCATAGTATTCCATGGTGTATATGTGCCACATTTTCTTGATCCAGTCTATCATTGTTGGACATTTGGGTTGGTTCCAAGTCTTTGCTATTGTGAATAGTGCCGCAATAAACATACATGTGCATGTGTCTTTATAGCAGCATGATTTATAGTCCTTTGGGTATATACCCAGTAATGGGATGACTGGGTCAAATGGTATTTCTAGTTCTAGATCCCTGAGGAATCGCCACACTGACTTCTACAAGGGTTGAACTAGTTTACAGTCCCACCAACGGTGTAAAAGTGTTCCTATTTCTCCACATCCTCCCCAGCACCTGTTGTTTCCTGACTTTTTAATGATTGCCATTCTAACTGGTGTGAGATGCTATCTCATTGTGGTTTTGATTTGCATTTTTCTGATGGCCAGTGATGGTGAGCATTTTTTCATGTGTTTTTTGGCTGCATAAATGTCTTCTTTTGAGAAGTGTCTGTTCATATCCTTTGCCCACTTGTTGATGGGGTTGTTTGTTTTTTTCTTGTAAATTTGTTTGAGTTCATTGTAGATTCTGGATATTAGCCCTTTGTCAGATGAGTAGGTTGCGAAAATTTTCTCCCATTTTGTAGGTTGCCTGTTCACTCTGATGGTAGTTTCTTTTGCTGTGCAGAAGCTCTTTAGTTTAATTAGATCCCATTTGTCAATTTTGGCTTTTGTTACCATTGCTTTTGGTGTTGTAGACATGAAGTCCTTGCCCATGCCTATGTCCTGAATGGTAATGTCTAGGTTTTCTTCTAGGGTTTTTATGGTTTTAGGTCTAAAGTTTAATTCTTTAATCCATCTTGAATTAATTTTTGTATAAGGTGTAAGGAAGGGATCCAGTTTCAGCTTTCTACATATGGCTAACCAGGTTTCCCAGCACCATTTATTAAATAGGGAATCCTTTCCCCATTGCTTGTTTTTCTCAGGTTTGTCAAAGATCAGATAGTTGTAGACATGCAGCGTTATTTCTGAGGTCTCTGTTCTGTTCCTTTGATCTATGTCTCTGTTTTGGTACCAGTACCATGCCGTTTTGGTTACTGTAGCCTTGTAATATAGTTTGAAGTCAGGTACCACTTCTATTTTTCTTAAAAAAAGAAAAGGGTACATGTATCCAAACTGTCCTTCCAGTGCCATCTGTTACCTCCCAGAGGGGAAAGTATCTCTGAGCTGGTGGAGAAGTAAAGGAAGGTGCAAGCTTGGAACCTGATCAGAGCCCCATTGGGAATAGCATTGGAGGTTGTTGGGAAGTGGAAGGGGAAGTCCTTCCTGACCCAGCCCAATATGGAGGAGGCTGAGAGTGAGAGGAAGGAGGACCCACCAGGGCAGAAGGACTCATTGCTCCTGCCTTCCCCTGGAGAGGTGTTGAGAAGACAGCATCTACAGGGTCAAAGTCTAAAGCAGAAATTGGCTCCTTTTTCAACTGTTTAAGAGATGCCACACAGACTCTGCAGGAGTCCCGGAGTTTTGGATCCTGGTTTAATTTTATAAAGGCCAGCACATATGGGATCTCAACACATTTATTAGAATTTCTGCAATACAAATTCAATTGTAAATAGTGTTATAACTCAAAGACCCCATTCCTAGGCTGTGTCTCTTTGTCCCCCTGGGGATTCCAAAGCCAAGCAACATTACAGAGAAACATCAGCTTCTTTTTCTTTAGATTATCCAATTCAAATTCATCTCAATTACTCAGGGTGCATCCTAGGGAGAAATCTTTTGGTATGCCTGCAGTGTTTTCCGTGGTAGACCTGGTGTCCTATGATTAAGTAGCCTGGTGAAGGATGGAACCCTTGGCTCTGACAAACCCCTCTTCTTCCCACCCAACCCAGACCCTCAGAAACCTGGTGAGAACCAGGCAAGACAAGGAGGACAGAGGGAAGGGAGCTGACTGAGGGAGCCTGAGAGACTCTAGCTCTCAAATTTTCTGGCCACAGCCCTCAAAATCTAATAGGTTGTAGATTTTGCACAGCTCTAAGTAGAACCTACTGTATATTTACATTCATTGACACTGACTCTATCAAAAGATAAGATGATGGACTAGACAAACAAAAAAAGTAAAGTGGTGATCTGGTCTAGTGAGTAAGGCCTTCTCCCAGGAATTGTGAAGGGTCAGGCTTACATGCAACAAAGACCATCAAAGGAAGTACATTTTCACTTAGACAAATGACAAAACAGATTTCCAGTTTCCAGACCCCTTAAAGAAGCCAAAAATTGAGGAAAGTACTGAGAAATTTCAAAGTCTGAGACAAAAGGGAACTCCAGGTTGCTTTTTAGCCAGCTCAAGAACAGGGGACAATTTTTCAGTTCAATACCAGAAAGCTGAGCCAGATTCACTCCAGCTACCCAAACAGAATACCAGATGGGTAAATAGGAATCACTCCCATTGGCCAAACAGAAACTGAAACCAGGGTTCCAAGAGCTGATTAATTAAACACCAGGACTCCTGAAGAGTCAAAACAGACTGAAAAGGAAGAAGGTGAAGGGAAAAAAGGAAAGGAAAGGGAAGATAGAAGATGAATGAAAGGGAACGGGGACACACTCAGAGTCTGGATCTGATTCACCAAGGCGCTAACACTGAAACAGCGGTCCAGAGTGCCAGCTTTTGTTCATGTCTGGTCAGACACCTCCATCCTCTGGGCAATCTCACTCACTCTCCTGGGACCTAAAAGGAGAGCCTCACCTGGGTGCCACAAAATGTTACCAGCATCATGGATTCTTGTGATTGCCCAGGATAGAAACCAAAAGAGATAACCAAACATAGCAGCAAAGGAAAGTTTATTCCACTTGTGCACAGGGGAGTCAGCACCAAGAAGGGAAAAGAAATGGGTTGCTTATCGAGGGTAGTCTGTGAGTTAGGTTTACAGGAGTTTTCTACAGGAAAGTATTACATTCGGGCATGTATAGGAGTAGGAGGGATTTTTCTAGTGCTTGTGCATTGGCTCAACATGCTTCTTCGTACATCATATGTAGAATTAGCATTTTACATCTCCACCTCTGGGCATGATTTTTAACATTAAAATAAGGAAGGGGTAACTGTAGTTCGAAGTTTAACTCTAACTGCACATGCAGGGCCCTGGGGAAGTCCCTAGCCCCCGAAGCAGGAATTTGTGGTTAACAGCTTCTTGGGTCTTTTATTACTGATTGGTTGAGAGTTAGGTAAGCTACAGCTTGAGTAAGGAACTTGCATTCTTTTACTCCAGACCATATTAAAACAGGGAACCAACAGCCTGCCTGTCTCATAGCTAGTTTGCTTTAATCTGTTCCCAGCTTACCTTCCTTTTCTCAGATGAAATGAGACTTAGGTTAACCAAAATGCCATCCTACCTTTTGTCTTTTGACTAGACACATTGTAGAGGTTTGGATTTGTTAACCTGGAATGGGAAAGGCTGAGAGGGGAAATGATCCTGGGTATGCTAATGAGCAGAAAGCAAACAAGGATGGCACAGATACCTCTCTCTCCCCCTTCTATGTGTGTCCTCTACCTGTTGTACATTCGTATGAGATAGGTATTAATATAACCTACACTTCGTAGGTGACGAAACAGTCTCAGAGAGTGAAAGGGACTTGACCAAAGTCACAGAGCCAGTGAGTGACAGGGTCAGGGAGAGAAGCCATGTCTGCGTGACTCAAAGCTTATGTCTCTAATTACCCTACATACTACCCCGCCGCCTTTGCAAGTTATAAATAG
The DNA here is from genome assembly GCF_029281585.2 of Gorilla gorilla gorilla. Classification (NCBI taxonomy): domain Eukaryota; kingdom Metazoa; phylum Chordata; class Mammalia; order Primates; family Hominidae; genus Gorilla; species Gorilla gorilla. The sequence goes on from NC_073247.2 coordinate 160,017,284, forward strand.
GTCATGCTGGCTTTACTCATTAAGTCCTGGGTTGCTAAAGTGAAAGAAAAACTTCCTTCCCAGTATGCCTTGTACACATCCTGAAACTGAAAGAAAGCACTTTAGAACAAATTAAAGGCAGTTGTCTTCTGTGTCTTAGGGAACAAAAATACTAATTGTATTTTTAACCTCAAATTGTACAGCCTGAAAAGACTGGCTTGAGAAGGAGCCTAGATCATTCCCTGGACACCTAGAGGTCTAGAGGGCATAATAGAGGTCCACAAGTTTTTCTCAATGTGAAACAAACAATAATCCTCCCAACCAGACAGAGAATTTACATATGTTCCCTTTCAGACCGGGCAGGCAGACAAAGTCACAAGTGCTTTGACTTTGGGCTAAGGATTCTGTCAGGTCCATCAATCCTTTAACCTCACCTTCACAGCCGTGATAGCTAACCCTGACTGAACACTTTCTGTGTGCCAGCCACTGTTCCACTTCCTTTACTCTTCATAACAACCCTGAGGTTATGACTAGTATCACCTCTATTTTGCAGAAACTTGAGGGCATCTCATGCTGACAAGAAACTGATTGGGAGTTACCCAATCCTTTCAATTAATTCTTTAAAAGGGAAAATTTATTTAATTACTCCCTCATAAATGCAGGTGGTAAAGAAGGCTATTCAAATAAATAAATGCTGTTTGATATAGCAAAATATTTCAAAATGTGTAGTCCCCAGTGAGGAGAGTTCTTTATAAAGGTGGCCTTGATGATGGGAAGCTTTGGGCTGTCGACTGGCTTAGATCATATAATGAGTGATAATCTTACTGGGCTCTCAGAGAATTCCAGGAAGTCTAATGTAAACCTTAACCTTTGGGGGCCCATCTCAGGAAGATCAGTGACCATTCTTGCTCAAATTCATCACTAGAGTCTCTGGGCTGGGTCATCGGAATGACCCATTTCATATGTAAAGTCTTTGAACACAAGAAATCAGTCATCTTGTAACACTAAGATAACTCAAAAACCCAAAAACATGCAAAAAGGGACACACGTGTATGATAAATCTGTGGCTTAGGCCCCATTTATACTCTAAAATACATCACTCTTGCTTTCTGTTCTACTTATTGTCACTGGCTGCACTTTGCTAGAATGGTCAGATCCATTGGGGGTAAAAATCCCAAGCATAGCAACAGTGTCCAAGCAGAAGCAGCAGTCAAATGTTTTTAACTATCAGAGGGAAGGCCTGTGTACCAATAATCAACTCAGAAGCCAAATCAAAGTGGGTTCCACTGTAGCAGAAATGATGTGGAGTAGAACTAGCAAGGAAGGGCAAGCAGGCCCCATCTTTTAGAATTTTGCACCAGAAATCTCAGTCCAGCAAAATGCATCTCAGCCAGCTAGAAGAAAACCGCTGGCTGAAAGTTTAGTGGCAGAAAATGTGACCTGATTTTCTTCAGAAATAACAATGATGGTCATTGAGTGATAACTAACTACACGCCGGATACTATTCTAAGTGTCTGTTATCTCATTTGATTTTGTGAAGGGATACACAGCAACCCCATTTTGCATGGAGGGCAAAAACCTCTTCTGTGTACCTCACTGGAATATGTGTTTTCAGGAAGATAGGGAAAACATGGATGGCCTGCACCTTGACAAATGTAATTGCCATGTAAATCTTATGTGCTTACTTTTCCTTATACCAGGGAGTGGTTACCTGGAGCCCTAGTGTCTTTGGAAGGAGCAGATACCCCATAGCTTTTCTGCAGAAGCAGGTGAGTCAGGGGCACTTGCATACTCCTGTGAAACTCGATTCCTATGGCAACAAACAGAAACAGAAGCAGCTCCCATGCTGTGCAAAAGAACAATGGGAAGACAGTAAACTAGAAAGGGAAAATCAGACAAGATATGGAATTGCAAGAATTGTCAGTTAAGCTCAGCTTGAGTGGCTAATGCTGATACCCAAATAAACTGCTGATGTTGATAATGTACTGTCTCTCTCAGTGATAGGGAGTGTTTACATTGCATGAGAGAGAGCTCTTGCCTTGTTGAAGCATGTGTTTGTGACACCATTTAACAGTTAAATAATATACTCCTTCCTGACAAGGGGCTTTTCAGTGCTCTCACATCTGGGCACTGAGAAGGAGCTTTCCAATAAATCCCAGAAACTTCCACCCGTAGAAAGAGGCTGCAAGGAGGACGAGTCACTCAAGCTGAAATGGCCTGTACAGGGTATTTGGTCCAGCTCTTCATGCTTCCAATAGGGAAACAGACCTAAGAGGTGGCCAACTGAAGGTCCTTAGATGTAAATACCAAGACCTGCACTAGAACCTGCACAAGACCTGACTCTTTTGCCCAGTGAGTCATCCCATATTTGGAATTTGAAATGTCTGCTTCAATACGCTGCTATGTATTACCGTTACTTTCATTGAAATACCCTGATATTGGCAAATACGCCCAAGGCAAGAATTTCCTTGCTGATTATTTTTGCAAATCTTCAGTTCAAAGCCAATTATTTGGCCTCCTTCATTCCAAAGCAATAAGGAACAAGGCCCTCTACACCTCCGTTTTCCCATGCAATAATTTAAAAAATTAGGTGATAGTCAGTAGCTTGCTGTTTTCTCTTAGTTCTAGTCATTATTACTTAGAGTCACATTGTAAATAGTCAATACTGATTTTCAGTATGTTTTAAGAGAATAAGTGGTATCTATTGTAAGACAACATTTTTTCTTTCTTTCTTTCTTTTTTTTTGAGATGGAATCTCGCTCTGTCACCCAGGCTGGAGTGCAGTGGCGTGATCTCGGCTCACTGAAACCTCTGCCTCCCAGGTTCAAGCGATTCTCCTGCCTCAGCCTCCTGAGTAGCTGGGATTATAAGTGTGTGCCACCACACCTGGCTGATTTTTGTATTTTTAGTACAGACGGGGTTTCACCATGTTGGCCAGGCTAGTCTTGAACTGCTAACCTAAGGTGATCCACCCGCCTTGGCCTCCCAAAGTGCTGGGATACAGGCATGAGCCACCATGCCTGGCCAAGACAACTTTTTTAAAGCTTTCCTTTACTAATAATATCTAGACCCAACCACTGTGTACTATCTCCTAATAAATATTTTGTAAATTTTACCCTTAAAGTTACCAAAAAATAAAATATTTTAACTTTGCCAGTCTAGGAAAACCTCAAACAACAAAACCTCTGGGTCCCTGGATGTGAGAGTTATTTTTTCCTTAATTAGCTTTTAGATATCTGCACCTATTTGCAGAGAGTTTTGTATTTTTATAATGTTTTCAGGTAAGGTATTTCCTCAACTTTGCCAAGGTGTTTAATTTTATCTTATGCATTGTACACATGAGGAAACATTGGGGCAAGGAGAGTTTAAATATAACAATAAAAACATGGGATTTGGAGTCAGTGAGATTCAACCCATAGCTCCTTTATATTCTAGTTGTATGATCATGGGATAATTACCCAAACTCTCCATCCTCAGTTTTCTCATCAATAAATAGGGAAAATAATGGTACCTGCCTCCTAGGATTGAGTTCCAGGTGAAATGAGCTAATGCAAGTATGCTTGGCAAAGATGTGCTCAATAAGTGTTAGCCATTATTTCCTTGGGGATCCTGGGAAGTTTATACCACTTACATTCTACGATGCAGGATAAAAATGTGAAATATTTATTTTGAAGCCATGAATAATGTTAAATAAAAATGCAGAAATGCCAATTGTTAGTGCTGACATACACGCACCTTCTATGTTAAACCAACTTAAACTCAATTTCTCCATCAAAAATTCCATGCTGTGAGAAAATTTTTTCTGTCACCCAAATGCTTTCCCATTTTGAATGTAACTGGTATGTTTTATTAATGCTACATTATTTCCCACTGAACCGTTTTTCCTCCAGAGCATGTGATGTCATTTATAGCCACTGGCACACACATTTCTTCCATATTTTGTCAATTAAGTATGTCATAGAATTTAATATTTACAGTCTTATATGGTTCACTGAACTAATTGCGGGAAAGAGAAATAATGACATGGGGAACAAAATAAGACATTCTGCTTTCATCAAAGAACTGGGGATAGAATCCTACCCTGTTGATTTTATTAGTGAATATTAAATATAATTATGAGGCTTATAATGAACATACTAATAACTTTGTTAAGCGTTTCAAAGAACAAATTAATATTTAAATATTTAATATCTGGAACTCAAACTTTCACACTGATGCTTGCCAATTTTCTCATAACAGACGAGATTTGCCTTAGGAAGCAGATGGTACAGCTTGTTTGTGGAAGGTAATGTTGCTTGTTGCCAAAACCTAGGTAACACAGAGGCAATCTCATTTGTGTCGGTGAGATTTGTGTGGTAGCATGGGCAGGCCACAGAAATTTTTGGTTTTGGCATAAGCAATTATGGGCAGAAATGTGTTACCCTAAAATTCCTGTGTTGAAGTCCCCCATCTACCTCAGGATGTGACTGTATTTGAAGGTAGGATCTTTAAAGAGATAATTAAGGTTAAATGAAGTCATAAGGGTGGGTTCCTAATCCAATGTGACTGGTGTCCTGATAAGAAGAGGAGATTTGGACGCAGACACACAGGGAAGACCATTTAAAGAAGCAGGGAAAAGGCAGCCATCTACAAGCCGAGGAGAGAGGCTTCAGAAGAAACCAACACTGCTGATAGTTTGGTCTTAGACTTCTAGTCTCCATAACTGTTAGGAAATAAATTTCCATTGTTTACGCCAACCAATCTGTGGTGCTTTGTTATGGAAGCCTGAACAAACAAATATATAAGCCCAGTCATTGATGACTTGATCCCCTCAGCTGAGGCAGGGAATCATAGTAAGTTCATATATGTGTATCCTTCCACCTCATTGACTCAATGAGTGAGGAGCAAAGCTGTCAAAACACCCAGAAGGCCCTGTCTAAAGGCCTGCCTCTCAGGTAACAGAAGAGCTGGAATTTCCAAACAGAAGTCAGGCATGGGACACCAGAGTACAGTCAGGGGTTCAGAAACTTAAGGATGCAAAGCACAGGTTAAAGAGACAGCACAGTGTCAGGAGCCACAGCAGACAGAAGGGCCATAATACAGGCTGATAATAAATCTAAGCTCAAGTAAATGGCTCAAATGCCAAGATGTGAACCTGATTCAGACAGTGATTTCTGCTTTTGCAAGTGGTTTTCTTATATGCTTTCTGAATATGCATGAACAAGTTCTGAGATGGTTAGTGTTGAGCTGGAAGAAAAAGCATGGTACAGTGAAAAAGACATTGGGCTTCCAGTAAGGAAGTCTGAACTCACATTCCTGGTTTCAAATTATTCTGGCAATTCATTGTTCTAGAATATATTAGGTATTTATTTACGGTGTGTCAAGTGCTGAGCTAGGTGCTAGGGACACAGAGGAATAAGTTATCCAGAGGGAAAGGAGAGGGAGATAAGGGAAATTGCGGCAGAGGTTAGTTACGTTAGAGCTGTAACAAAGTATGCGGTGAGGACTTTCATTTAAGTTTCATCAGAATAAACACTCTGATGACAATTCAATACTCAGGATAAGGAAGGGGCCTCAGGATAGCTGACTAGATGCATCTGGTACTTGCCTTTCCCGCAGAGAGGAATCAAAATAGCCAGTAGATAATCACACTTTGAATATATCATCTAAGAGAGAACACTGTAGTTCAGCAGAGAAGTGATGGGAAGCACTGAAAGCAAGGAAGGAGAAGAAAGCCAGGAAGCCTGTTTGGCTGGAATTAGCAGAGAGTCTGGAGAGATTCCTCAATGTGGGGAAAGGGTAAGTGAGAGACCCCCAGCAGTCCACATTTCCTTTGCAGATAATCCTAGCCACAGGAAAGCACCTTGACCCTCACAGGCCCTGAGACACACACAGGGATCTGCCTGGAGACTTGTGAAGGCATTGCTCCAGAGAGAGGGCTCATACTGGGTCCCACAAAACCTGAGTCCCAAGAAGCTCCAGCATGGCACCATTTTGAGAGATCAGCCCTCACCAGACAGTGTCCTTCCCTGGGGCTCAACAGCCCCTGCATCTCCACATACCTGGAGCCCTACTGATATTCCCTACTCATAGCCACCACCACCAGGATTGAGATGAGAGCCACAGTCAACGACTCCAAACACCCCAGCAAAGGGGTGGCCACACATTTTCACTCACCCAAAGGACAAATATGACTGGGCTTTGCTTATGCCTTGGCTCTGCACTGGCGGCAATGCCCATACCCCCAGCTACCTGCCTACCTCTGTTTTCACTTAAAGTAACACTGCCCTCCCCAGTAACAGGGCCACTATACAGCTGCTGCTGCCTCTACCTGAGAATTCTTCTGGGGGCCTGTGGATCACCCACCCTTGCCAACCATAACCAGTGCCTGTACACACCAACAGGGACTCTGAGGGAAGGTCTGTTTGGATCAGCTTTACCCACTCCCAGTATTCAAACACACCATCTGGGGGCTTGGCGATGGCCAAGCCCAGTTCACCACTGGGGGCACCTGAGCACTCCTCCTGGGGTCTGGCATCAGGCCCATCCAACCTGCTGCTACCATCACAGCCGAAACTCAACTGCACAGGCCATATGGAGAGCTGGGGACTGACCCACCCAACACCAACACAGGCAACCACCAACCCCAACATGGACCGCTCGGATCCCAGAAGGTGTCTTACTACTGCCACTGCCATTGCTCAGGCTGCACCTGCTGCCCAGGAGCTGGAAATCTCTCTCACCTACTTAGCCCCCTACAGCCACTCCTGGCACATGATCAAGCCATCCAGAGGCCCCCAAATCAGCCCACCTAGACTTGCTAGCACAGGTGGCAGCATATGCCAACCTGGGACCCAAGAACAGGAATGCGTAACCCACTAGTGCCACCACTGGGGCCCAAAGACTAGCCCAGCTGGTGTCACAGTCCACAGGAAAACTTTACCACCCCCTTCATTAACAACCATGCCCTAAGCCATGAAGTAAATCACAGACACTATTGGCAGTGTTTACAGCTGAAGAAATCATACAAAGAACACACTACTGTATGCATGTAGAATCAAAGCCAAAGTGCCCTCCCAAACCAATACCATAGATACCTCTTCAGGAAAAAGTCCTCCCACATAAAAATAAATTTTAAAAAATAGGAAGAAGTGACTGTTATACCAGATATGAATATATTAATGTAAGGACACAGGAAATATGAAACAGCAAAGAAATATATCATCTCCAAAGTAAAATAATAATTCTTCAGCAACAGATTCCAATCAAAAAGAAACTTACAAAATTTAAGGAAAAAATCAAAATATTCATAGTAAAGAAGCTCAGTGAGATATAAGACAATTCTGGAAAACACAAATAAATTAGAAAAACAATTCATGATATAAATGAGAAATTTACCAAATATAGATACACATCAAAAATGAACCAGAAATACCAGAAGTGAAGAATTCATCGGATGAAATCCAAAATACATTTGCTTCAACAATAGACTAGTTCAAGCAGAAAAAAATAATCTCGGAACTTGAAGACACTTCATTTTAAATAGCCCTGTAAGAAAGAAATTAAAAAAAATACAAAGTGACCAAAGCCTCCATAACATATAAAATACCATGAAGAGACCAAGCATTCAAATTTTGAAGGCAAAGAGAAAGCAAAAGGGTTAGAAAAGCTATTTAATGCAATAATAGATTTAAAAATTGCAAAGCCTAGCAAGGGATTCAGACATTCACATACAGAAGTAGATACATGTCAAAAAGATCTTCTCCACAGCACATTAGTCAAACAGTCAAAAGTCAAAGAGAAAAAAATGTATAACATTAAGAGAAAAGCGGCTGGGCACGGTGGCTCACGCCTGTAATCCCAGCACTTTGGGAGGCCAAGGCGGGTGGATCACAAGGCTAGGAGTTCAAGACCAGCCTGACCAACATGGTGAAACCCCATCTCTACTAAAAATACAAAAATTAGCTGGGCGTGGTGGTGTGCGCCTCAGAAAGCTGAGGCAGGAGTAATCGCTTGAACCCAGGAGGCAGAGGTTGCAGTGAGCCGAGATTGTGCTACTGCACTCCAGCCTAGGTGACAGAGTGAGACTATGTCTTTAAAAAAAAAAAAAAAAAGAGAGAGAGAGAGAGAAAAGCATCTAGTCACCTATAAAGGAATCTCCCTCAAAATAACAGAAGATTTCTCAGCAGAAACCATATAAGCCAGAAGAGAATAGTGTGATATATTCAAAGTACTGAAAAAAAAAAAAAAAAAAAAAAAACAGCAGTCAGGGATCCTATACCCAGCAATACTATCTTTCATAAATGAAGGAAAAAGAAAGTGTTTTCCAGACAAGCAAAAGCTGAGGGAATTCATCACAGCTAGACTGATTCTACAAAAAGTGTTTAAGAGAATCTTAAAGCAAGAAATGAAAGAGCAATCATGAAAATATAAAAACACTGGTACAGCAACCACTAAAAGAAGGAAGAGAAACAACTCAAATGTTACTATGACAGAATACTACCGAACCACAATGATAAACAAAAGAGAGAAAGAAAGGAAAGACGGAAATACAAAACAACCAGAAATTAATCAGTAAAATGAAAGGAATAAGCCCTCAAATAGCAATAATAACCTTGAATGTAAACAGATAAAACTTTTCTCTTAAAAGATATAGATTGGCTAAATGGATAAAAAAATGACCCAACTATATGTTGCCTACAAAAACTCATCTTACCTGTAAAGACACATACAGTCTAAAGCAATGGAAAAAGATATTCCATGCAAATAGAAACCAAAAGCAAGCAGTAGTAACTAAACTAACATTGAATGATAAAAATGAATAATAAGTCAAAAACAGTAACAAGAGACAAAAAGGTTATTATATAATGATAAATTAATTCATCAAGATGATAAAACAATGCTAAACATATATGCACCCTACACTGGAACACCCAGAAATATGAAGCAAATATTATTAGATTTAAAGAAGTGATAGACTTCAATACAATAATACTTGGGGACTTCAACACCCCACTCTCAGCATTAGGCAGATTATCCAGACAGAAAAATAGACAAATAAAAGTTAGATTTAAACTGCACATTACATAAAACTAACTTAACAGACATTTATAGAACAGTTTATTCAACAGCTACAAAATAAGCATTTTTCTCATTAGAACATGGAAAGTTCTTCAGGATAGATCATATGTTAGGACACAAAACAAATCTCAACTAATTTTAAAAAAATGGAATCATAATGAGTATCTTCTCAGACAATAATGGAATAAAACCAAATATTAATAACAAGAGGAACTTCGAAAATTGTACACATACATGGAAAGTAAACAACATGCTCCTGAACAATCATCGGGTAAAGCAAGAAATTAAGGAGGAAATAAAAAAAAATTTTTGGAAAAAAATGAAAATAAAAACAAAACATCCCCAAATATATAGGATATAGCAAAAGCAATGGTAAAAAGGAATTTTATAACAATAAATGCCTACATCAGAAAAGTAGAATTATTTCAGATAAACAATCTATCAATACAACCCAAGGAACTAGAAAAGCAAGAGAAAACAAAAACCCAAGTTAGAAGGAAAAAAATAATAAAAATCAGAGCAGAACTAGACAAAAATGGAGATTAAGAGAATAATGCATAGGTTTCATTAAATAAAAAGTTTTTTTCAAAAAAAATAAACAACATTGAAAAACCATTTCCTAGGCTAACCAAGATTTAAAAAAGAGAAGACCAAAAAAAATAAAATCTGAAATGGAAAAGAAGACATAACAACTAATACCATGGAAATACAAAAAAATCATCAGAGTCTATAATCAGCAAGTATACACTAAGAAACTAGAACACCTGGAGAAAATAGATAAATTCTGAGGTACACACAACCTACCAAGATTGAATCAGAAAAAGATATGAAAACTGAACAGACCACTAATGAGTAATGAGATTGAATCAGTAATAAAAGGCCTCCCAACAAAGATAAGTTCAGAACCTGGTGTCTTCACTGCCAAACTCTGCCAGACATCCAAAGAAGAACTTACACCAATTCTCAAACTATTCCAAAAAACTGAAGAGGAGGAAATTCTCTCTAACTAATTTTACAAAGCCAGCAATACTCTGAATTGACAAAACAGACAAGAACACAAAAAAGAAAACTACAAGCCAATATTCCTGATAAACGTAGATGTAAAAATTCTCAACAAAAAACTAGCAAATTAACCCCAACAGCACATCAAAAAATAATATACCATAATCAAGTGAGATTTAACCCAAGGATGGAAGGAGGGTTCAACATACACAAATCAATAAGCAATATATGTCACACCAAAAGAATGAAGGACATAAACTATAGGATCATCTCAATAGAAACAGAAAAAGCATTTGATAAAATTCAACATCTCTTCATAATAAAAACTCTCAACCCACTAGGCATAGAAAGAATATGCCTCAACATATTAATGACCATATATGACAAACCTACAGCTACCATCATACTAAATAAGGAAAAGCTGAAAACCTTTTCCCTAAGAACTGAAACAAGACAAGAATGCCCATTTTCACCACTCTTATTCAGCATAGTACTGGAGGTCCTAGCCAGAGGAATTGGCAAGAGAAAAAAAAAAGACATCCAAATTGGAAAAGAAGTCAAATTGTTACTCTTTGTTGATTATATGATCTTATATCTAGAAAAACCTAGAGACTGCACCAAAAAACACTTAGATCTGTTAAATAAATTAAGTTGCAGGATACAAATCAACATATGAAAATCAGCAGCACTTCTATATAGCAGCAATGAAATAGCTGAGAAAGAAATCAAGAAGGCAACTCCATTTATAATAGCTACAAAAAAGTAAAATACTTAAGAATAAATTTAACCAAGGAGGTGAAAGGTCTCTACAAGGAAAACGACAAAACACTGATAAAAGAAATTGAAGAGGACACAAACAAATGGAAAGACATCCCAAATTCATGAATCAGAAGAATTAATATGATTAAAATGACCAAAATGCCCAAGGCAATCTAAAGATTCAATGTAATTCCTATCCAAAATACTAATGTCATTTTTCACAGAAATAGAAAAAACACTCCAAAAATTTGTACAGAAACCAAAAAAAAAAAAAAAAAAAAGAGGCAAAATATCCAAAGCAATCCTGAACAAAAATATCAAAGCTGGAGGCATTATACCATCTGACTTCAAAATATATTACAAGGCTATACTAACCAAAACAGCATGGTATTGGTAGAAAAACAGATGCATAGACCGATGGAATAGAATAGAGAACCCAGAAATAAATCCATTTATTTACAGCCAATTAATTTTCAACAAAGGCATAGAGAGCATACATTGGAGAAAGAATACTCTCTTCAATAAATGGTTCTGAGAAAATTGAGTGCCCATATACAGAAAAATGAAACTGGACCCCTATCAAAAATACACTCAAGATAGACTAAAGACTTGAATGTAAGAACTGAAATTGTAAAACTACTAAAAGAAAACAGGGAAAACACTTCAGAACATTGGTCTAGGCAAAAATTTTATGTCTAAAACTCCAAAAGCACAAACAGCCAAAACAAAAATGGACAAATGGGACTATATTAAACTAAAAAGCTTCTACACACCAAAGGAAACAATCAATAGAGTGCAGATACAACCTGTAGAATGGGAAAAATAACTTCAAATTATTCATCTGACAAAGGACTAATATCCAGAATATACAAGGAACTCAAACCACTCAACGGTAGAAAACAACAACAACAACAACAACAACAAAACCCAAATAATCCTATTAAAAAGTGGGCAAAGGACATGAACAGACATTTCTCAGAAGGTATACAAATGGCCAGAAGGTATGTGAAAAAAATGTTCAGCAGTACTAACCAAGGAAATGGAAATCAAAACCACACAAAATAACATTTTATTTGAGTTAGAATGGCTATTATTAAAAAACAACAACAGTTGCTGGTGAAGATGTGGTGTAAAGGAAATTCTTGTGCACTGTTAGTAGGATTTTAAATTAGTACAGCCACTATGAAAAACAGTAGGAAATTTCTCAAAGAAAGTACAAATAGAACTACCATATGGTCCAGTAATCCCCCTACTAGGTACCTATCCAAAGACAAGAAACCAATATATCAAAGGGATACCTGTACTTGCGTGTTTATTGCAGCAGCAACCACAATAGCAAAGATATAGAATCAACCTATATAAATGTCCAACAATGGTTAAATGAATAAAGAAAATGTATGTGTGTGTGTGTATATATATATGTATATATATGTGTGTATATATGTATGTGTGTATGTGTGTGTATATATGTGTGTGTGTATATATACGTATATACGTATATATACACATATATACATATATACACACACATACATATATACACACACATACATACATATATATATACACACACATACATGTATATATGCACACACACATACATATATCTATATACAAATGTGTATGTATACATACATATGTGTGTATATATACAGCTATAAAAAGAACAAAATCATGTTATTTGCAGCAATATGGATGGAACTGGATGTCATTATGTCTAATGAAATAAGCCAAACACAGAAAGACAATTTTCTCATGTTCTTACTTATATGTGGGATCTTAAAAAGTTGATTTTTGTGGATGTAGAAAAGTAGATACCAGAGGCTGGGAACAGTGCATGGGTGGAATGAGGGAATGAAGAGTGGTCAGCCAATGGGTACAAACATGTAGTTAAATAGAAGATATAATTTCAAATGTTAGGTAGCAGAGTAGAGTGATTATACTTAGCAACAGTGCGTTGTATGTTTCTAAATAGTTAAAAGAGAGGACTTGAAATGTTCCCAATACATAGAAATGATAAATACTCAATGTGATCAACACCCCAAATACCCTGACTTGATCATTACACAGTCTGTACATGTAACAAAATATCTCATGTACCTGATAAATATACATAAATATTATGCATCAGTAAAAGAAGTCCACAGCTATATAGAATGTACATTCTTCTAAAGCACATGTGGAAAACTTTAAAGCTTTTACAACACCTTGCGCCAAAAGCAAGCCTAACATCTTCTAAAGTATAATAATCAGCTCTCTGCAGTAAATAAAAATTAATACAAAAAATACAGCTAACACAGCCCCATTTGTTTGTCTTTTTTATTTTTTCATTGCTTAACTTTAATTGAAAATATAGACCTTAAAATATGGCACACTTTGTACTCTTTTGAAATTTCACTGTCAAACTTGTTTTGCTTTAAGTATTGTTTTCCTGATTTTGTATAGTTGTCTGGCTGTGTTCTCTTGTAGCTCATTGAGCTTCTTTAATATAATTATTGAGAATTCTTTGTTAGGTAGTTCATCAATCTCCATTTTTTCAGGGTGTGTTACTGATGATTTATTTACTTTCTTTGATGGTGTACATTTTCCTGCTTATTCGTGATCCCTGTGGCCTTGATGTTAATTTCTCAATTTTAATTAATTTATTATGATTATGTAAGATATTAACATTAGGAGAAGTGGGTGAAGTGTATACAAAACATTTCTGAATTATGTTTGCAACTCTTTTATAATTCTAAAACTATTTCAAAATAAAATATTTTTAAAACATTGATAATACCAAGGGTTGGCAAGGATACAGAACAACTGGATCACTCATATATTGCTGGTGGGAATCAGTCTGACACTCTGGAAATAAGTTTGACAGTTTCTCATAAAACTAATCATACACTAAGCATGCACTAATCAGGCAAATCATCACTTGCACTCATGGGCATTTACCCTAGGGAAATGAAAACTTATGCATGCACAAACAAATGTATAGGAATGTTTATATAAACCTCATTAATAAGAACCAAAACTAAAAATAAAATTTAGATGTCCTTCAACAAGCAAATCATTAAATAAAAGTCCTGTGATATATCCATACCACACACTGCTAGTCAGCAATAAAAAAGAATGAATTGTTGATGCACAAAACAATTTACATGGACTTAGAGGGATTTATGCTGTGTAAAACACCAATATCCAAAGGTTACATGTCATATGTGCATTTTAATGATATGTTGATGGCATTCTGAAAAGACAAGACTAAAGCTATAGTGATAGATAACTAATCAATAGTTGTCAGGGGTTAGTGGTAGGGTGATGGGACAATTCTGTATTTTTATTGTCCTGGTGGTTATATGAATTTATACATGGGATAGAATTCATGGAACTACACACCAAAAAGTAAAATTTACTATATGATAATTCTTAAATAAATAAAATACCTACATCAAAAATTAGTGCATTTCGTACTTTTACTGTATTTATATTATAAACTTATGGAAAGGTGAAATAATTTCATTCATGGTGTTGTGTGGATTAATAGCTTATTCCTTTTAATCACCGAGTAGTATTTCATTGAATGAATAAACCATAGTTTATTTATTTATTCAGCTATTGAATGATGTCTTTATTGCTTCAAGTTTGGGGTAATTATAAATAAAGCTGCCCATAAACATCTTTATACAGGTTTTTGTGTAAACATAGTTTTTTTTCAATTCACTTGAAAATACCTTAGAGTGGCATTATTGGATTATATGGCAAGCGTATGTTTAAATTTATAAGAAACCGCCAAACCGTATTACAAAATGACTATATCATTTTGCATTCCCACCAGCAACGAATGAGAAGTATTGTTGCTCTGAATCATTGCCAGCAATTGGTGTTGTCTTTTTAAATTTACTTTAGCCCTTCTAAATAAGCATGTAGTGATTCTTACCAAGGTTTGATTTGCATCTTTCTAATGGCTAGTGATGTTGAACATCTTTTCATGCACATATTTGTTTATATCTTCTTTGGTGAAGTTTTAGTTCGAGTTTGTTGCTCTTTTTAATATTGGGCTATTGTTTTCTTACTATGGAGTTTTGAGAGATTTTATATATTCTAGATACAAGCCATTTGTCAGATATGTGGTTTACAAATATTTTCTCTTAATCTGTGATTTGTCTTTTTATTTATTTGACAATGTCTTTAACAGAGCAACATTTTAAAAACTTTTTTAAGGACCCATTTATCTTCTTTTGCAGAATTATGCTTTGGATGCCATATCTGAGAACCTATATCCTAACCCCATGTCATGACGATTCTCTCCTATCTTATCTACTTAATATCTTACAATTGTATGTCTTACATTTAAATCTATCATCCATTTTGAGTTAATTTTATATAAGGTGTGAAGTTTAGATAAAGAGTCATTTTGTTGTTGTTGTTGCTGTTGTTGTTGTTTAGGGATATCCAATTGCTCCAGCGTCATTAGTTGAAGACTATTCTTTCTCCATTGAATTGTTTTTGTACCTTGTTAAAAGTCAATTGGTAATAGTTGTTTGGGTCTATTTCTGGGTTTCTTATTCTGTTCCATTCATCTGTGTGTTTAGCCCTCAGCCAACAGTAAACTGTCTCAAATACTGTAGCATTATAATAAGTCTTAAAATCAGGCAAAATAATTTTTCCAAGTTTAGTCTTCTTTAAGTTTTTTTTTTTTTTTGCTATTCTAATTCCTTTACCTTTCAATATATATTTTAGAACCAAACTGTCTATATCTGCAAAATGATCCTGCTAGGATTTTGATAGGGATTGTGTTAAACCTGTATATCAATTTGGGGAGCATTGACATATTTGCTATGTAGAATCTTTTTATCCATGAACATAGTATGTCCCTCCATTTATTTAGGTCTTTGATTTCTTTCATCATCATTTTGTGGCTTTCAGATTACAGATCCTGTGCATTTTTCAATTGTTTTTCTGTAGAGGTGGGGTCTCACTATGTTGCACAGACTGGTCTCAAACTCTGGCCTCCAGCAATCCTCCCACCTTGAACAGACAAAGTGCTGAGATTACAGGCAGGAGCCATGATTCCAGGCCTTTGTGTATTCTTTAAATCAAATGTATACCTAAGCATGAAAAAGAGCAGGATAATGGAGGCAGGGATTGTAATTTCAAGTAGGGTAGTCAAGGTGATAGTTGAGAAAAGACCTAAAAGACATGAGAGGATTAGTCATGCTAATATCTTGGAGAAGATAATTTCCAGTACTGCCAAAGCTCTATCAGTGAAAAGCCTTTAATGCAGGAGCATTCTAGGCATAGGAAGAGGAAGGAGGCTGGTTGACTTGTGTAGGGCAAATGAAGGGGAGAGTAATAGGAGAGGAGTAAGAAAGACAGAATAGATGGACAAGGCTGTATAGGACCTTGTAGATCAGGCCTTACACAAGACTTTGGCTTTTATCCTGAGTGAAATGGTGAGCTACTAGAGGAAAGTGTACAGAGAAGGGCCATCATCTTGTTTTGATTTTAAGAGAACCCCTCTGGCAGCTATGTTAAGAACAGACTATGAGTGATCAAAGATAGAAGAAGCCAGTCCAGCTTAGTTGACTATAGAGTAAACCAGAAGTGGTTGTATTCTAAAGAACTTGTTCATTCAACAAATAAGCATTGAGCAATGGTGGAGGTTGTGGGAAGTTATCAATGATGCCACCAAAATCTCAGGCAGTTATCTGGAAAGTGACAACTGTGAAACCAAATTTGGAAAAGAAAAGTACATTACAACAGCATGTATAAACCATCTAATTATGAGTGTTAAAATCTAATTAGTATTCAGTTTATAACACCTAAGGTGCAAACAGCAGTGTGTGGGAAGGCTAGGATGCTGTTGGACCTATCCTCTTTGCATGGATGAACACTCTTATTGTCTACAATAAGTCTCCACATAAATATGTATGGCATATCTACCAGCTTTGCAAAAGTTATAAGAACTCAGTATTAGGCATTGGGGAATTTGATACAGCTGAAATAGTACTGCATGGTAGGTTTATTCCTTAAGGAACCCAAAACTTGAATTAAACTGTCAGTCTTGTTGATTGGGAAAGAGAAGCAGATTTTTACTTAGTGTTGTTTCTTCTGCTTAGCCAATAATATGTGATCCCAAATCACACTTCTAGTTTTTGATGTGTGCATTCATAAGTGTTTGTCATGGGGCCTGATATAATTAAATGAATTTTCAAGTGTTTTTCGAGGTACATTGCCCTCCATCCTCAGAGTACTATGGCCATTATGCTGTAGATCTTCATTAGGCAAAAGCTTATAAATGTTCAGTGGCTTCATAAGGATGGATTAAAAATTAACTCAGGGTTTTTAATGTTGAAACTTATGAGCTGTTATTTTATTAGGGCATATTTTATTACTCCTACTGCGCATATCTACAAATAGCATATACCCTCAGTATAATCCCCGTATTAGTAATAGACTGTTCACTTGTTTTAAAAAGTAATTTAGACTGGAATGAGTAACTATGCCCTAATTTATATAAAGCAGGTTGAAGTTACTTCTTTGATTAGTTTATCATTTTTTGGCATGGGATTATCCATAATGTGAGTTATAACCTAATGGAAGCCTCCTGAAATAAATAGTAAATATAGATCTTCTAGCTTGTTATAAAGTCATTGGGTAATATAATCTTAGAGGTAGAAGGATCCCTATCTTCTAAAGGAGGAAATTCTCTCCCCCGTCTCCGTAAGAATTGGTTATCGAGCCTCTGCTCAGACAATTTCATCAATGGGGAGCTCCTTCATTTTGGAACAACCCAGTTTTATCAAATCTGTCTCTCCAGCCCTTCTATCTACTGGTCCCACTGGAATAAATCAGAACTGGTCTACTCCTTCTTCCACTTGAGAACCCTTCAAATACTTGAATCCCACTGTCCCTGTCCCTGTCCCCTATACCTTTCCCTGGTCTGGTTTTCTTCCTCTGGATGTCCATATTCTTCCTCACTATTGACATCCTTGGTTCTGAATACCAAACACTTTGGCACCCCAGCTGGGCCTTTCCTGGAGTCTCTTGAGATTTCTGTCTCAGCTTGTCATTTACTTTAACAAGAAAAAGAATTCACAATATTTCTGGGTCTGAAAAGGAGTGCTAGAAGGGGAGAGAGCCCAACCATCTGGATGGCAGACTCTCTCAGAGTCATACAGGACACTCTTCAAGTGTGGTAAGGAGGCCAAAGAATGCAAACATCATAAAATTTGGGGGTCGTGCTGCACAGTCCTGCTCCCTAAGTATAATCAGCCAAAAGTATTTGTTGGGTTCTACTGAAACCTCGCTATTCATCCTGTTTCCCAATAATTTAACTGATTAGTTGCTAGCAGGTACATTGGATAGTAGTGAATTAAACCACTAAATGCCCCCGTTTGATTAGTAAGGTGATATAACTGGCTGACAAATAGAATAAGGTTACTTTGGATTTCTCAGGGACCTAACTAGGTCAATTAATCAACTATTTGATCTACTGTTCAATGGCTGACCACCAGAAGCAAATGCTAATTTGCCTGGATTGGGATCACTAATATTACCTAATATTGGCTGGGCATGGTGGCTCATGCCTGTAATCCCAGCACTTTGGGAGGCCAAGGCAGGTGGATCACCTGAGGTCAGGAGTTTGAGACCAGCCTGATCCACACAGTGAAATCCCATCTCTACTAAAAATATAAAAATTAGCCGGGTATGGTGGCAGGCGCCTGTAGTCCCAGCTACTTGGGAGGCTGAGACAGGAGAATTGCTTGAGCCCAGGAGCCGGAGGTTGCAGTGAGCTGAGATCACACCACTGCACTCCAGCCTGGACGACAGAGAGAGACTCTGTCTCAAAAATAATAGTAATAGTAATAATAATACCTGATACTTATTTATTGCTTATTATATGTAAGACAGTGTGTTAAGCATTATGTAATTTAATCCTCATAATAACTTCATTAGGGAGGTTTCATTATCCACATTTTACAGATGAAAAACTGAACATCCAATAGAGCTCAAGTGACTTGCCCTGGGTTACACAGCCAGTAAATAGTGGAGATGCGATTCAAATACAAATCTGTCTCACTGCAAAAGCCCAAGCTCTTGGTCATAATATTATTGGTCTAAAGCTCTGTAGTTGTAACATCAGGCTTAGTGCTCGTCATGCAAGTCTAGAGAATGAAGATATGCTCCATGTGGTGAGGTTAGAAGTTGAAGAGCTCTGGTGGGTAAGTAGGCCATTTCAGCAGAGATGCTATTCATCTATTATTATTTATCCCTCAATATTTATGCTCAATATCATTATCCAGGAGTGGCCAAGGCCTCCTTTCCAATCCCTCCCCCTGATTCCTGAACCTCATCCTTCACAGCAAAAGAGTTATCTCTGGATTCCAAGCTGTCAAATATCTGATAGGATAAACAAATTCATCTCAATATGTGAATAAAACGAGACTAGAGCACCTATGCCCCAGACTATTCCTTTATCTCTCTAGTATTATAACACATTCTCATTTAATGGAAGACTTCTGTATGCATTCTTCTGCATTAGCTGTCAAACCTTGAAGAATCACTGAAATAATGGGGGTTTCAGAGAAACTCCTAGATAAGCAGGTGGAAGACACATGTTGGATAAGGTATAACCTTGGCGAACTTCATTGATTGCAGCTCTCTGCAGAGTTAATTCTATAGATGCATCATGAAGGCTGCCAGTTAAGAATTGAAATATTACATTTGCTTTGCATAAGAACGTACACTTCATAGGCAGAGTGGGGGCAATGTTTTCATCTGCAGTAAAACCCCTGGTTAAGCCACGTAATTAGGTTAATCAGGTGCTTTGGTTTCCTAACACAAAAAGTTTTACTGAATAGTAATACTAGATTCTTGGCAGCATTGTCAAAGATAAGCTGGTGTGTGTGTGTGTGTGTGTGTGTGTGTGTAAATGCATTTCAGATAAGATAATCAGATTACTGTCACAAAATTCTAGAGTCTCTTGGCTGTAAAGTGACATACTAAATATTGCTTTCTAATTTTCCGTTGTAATGCATGAAAGAGATAAGCACATACTTTTATCAACAGCAATGAAAAATGCAAATCTATTGGAATAATAATAAGATCTACTTAATGTTAATTAAGAGATAACTTTTTAAAGGAAATAATTTGCTGTTTGGAACTTTTTGATATCAAGGATCTGCTTCAGAAGGTTAAAGGTTAATTTTTGCAATTGATCCCATGTAGAGAACTGTCTTCCAGGAATAGTTCTCATATTGTTCCAAAGTGAGCACAGAAGGAAATGTAGAAGCCAGGAATCAAAAGAAACCAAGCAATGTGAAAATGATAAATCAGTGGGGCAGATGGAATTAATTTAGCAAACAGCAAATATGTTAACTTGAGTGTCCATTTTGCACAGTGGATATCTATAGATAGCTTATTATGAATAAACAATACACCATAATGAAAGTTTCACCATAGTGTTTTTGAAAAATGGTGTAGTTACTCATTTGGAAGTATCCATCCAGAATGGATTATTATTAGTACTCAATTCTGAGACAGAAGAACTGAAAAGTTTGTTCCTTGGAGGACTAACTTTATTTCATAAGGTAACCCAAAGTAATACTGTCTTTATTAGTTTCCTGGGACTATCATAACAAATGACCACAAATTTGGTGGCTTACAACAACAGGAATGTATTGTCACATTGTTCCAGAGGCTAGAAGTCTGGACTCAAAATGTTGGCAGGACCATGCTCTCTCTAAAAGCTCTGGTGGTCTATCCTTCATTATTTCTTCCAGCTTCTGGTGGTTGCCAGCAATCCTTGGCATTCCTTGGCTTGTAGAAGCATCATTCCAATCACTAATCCAACTGTATTAGTCCATTTACATACTGCTGATAAAGACATACCCAAGGCTGTGCAATTTACAAAAGAAAGAGGTTTATTGGACTTACAGTTCCACATGGCTGGGGAGGCCTCACAATCATGGTGGAGGGCAAGGAGGAGCAAGTCACATCTTACATGGATGGCAGCAGGCAAAGAGAGGAGCTTCTGCAGGGAAACTCCCATTTTTAAAACCATCAGATTTCTTGAGGCCCATTCACTGTCATGAGAACAGCACAGGTAAGACCCACCCCCATGATTCAATCATCTCCCACCAGGTCCCTCCCACAACACATGGGAATTATGGGAGCTACAAGATAAGATTTGGGTGGAGACACAGAGCCAAACCATATCACCAGCCTAATCCAGTATGACATTATCTTAACTTGATTACACCTGCAATGATCCTGCTTGCGAATAAGGTTACATTCACATGTATCTTTATTAAGACTTTAATATACCTTTATGGAGGACACAATTCAATTCATAAGAGTGTCCTATAAAAAGCACTAAATTTTTAAAAATCTCTTGATTAAAGGAAGAGATTCCAACCAACTACACTTCAATGATGCTATATCTTTAGTACCGAGTGTAGAAACTTGAATGAGAAACTAACAATGGACAAAATAAAAAACTCAAATACTCTTTTTAATCCTGGGTATTAGTCTGTTCTCACACTGCCAATGAAAACATACCCAAGACTGGGAAATTTATAAAGGAAAGAGGCTTAATTGACTCACAGTTCAGCATGGCTGGGTAGGCCTCAGGAAACTTACAATCATGGCAAAAGGGGAAGCAAACATGTCCTTCTTCACATGGTGACAGGAAGGATAAGTGCTAAGCAAAGAAGGAAAAGCCCCTCATAAAGCCATCAGATCTCATGAGAACTCACTCACTATCATAAGAACAGAAGCATGGAGGTAACTGCCCCCATGATTCAATTACCTTCCACTAGGTCCCTCCCATGACATGTGGGGATTATGGGAACTTGCAATTCAATATGGGATTTAGGCGAGGACACAGCTGATATGGTTTGGCTGTATCCCCACCCAAATCTCACCTTGAATTGTAATAATCTTCATGTGTCAAGGGTGGGGCCAGGTGAAGTTAATTGAATCATGGGGGCAGTTTCCCCCACATTGTTCCCATGGCAGTGAATAAGTCTCATGAGATCTGATGGTTTTGTAAATGGGAGTTCCCCTGCACAAGCTCTCTTGCCTGCTGCCATGTAAGACATCCCTTTGCTTTTCCATCATCTTCCACCGTGACTGTGAGGCCTCCCCAGCCATGTAGAACTGTGAGTCTATTAAACCTCTTTCCTTTATAAATTACCCAGTCTTTAGTATGTATTTATTAGCAGCGTGAGAACAGACTAATACAATATCCAAACCATATCATTCTGGGAAGCCCTTTTCCTATCTACCACCTCTGCTTCCCAATATATACCCAGAGTTAGTGGGGAGGGTGGGTGGTATCTTCAAAGTGACCATACATCCCATTCCTGAGCTTCATCTGAACTCCATTTCTCACATCATTCTTGATTAAGAGCACAGGCTCTAGAATCTTATTATTTACATTCAAATTTCAGTTACCCGCCCCCCCTCCACTGGACCGTAACTTGCCAACTGGCTCCATCCCTCAGTACCAACTAACACACAAATTGAAGGAGCTGTAACCATTTCTTTAGCTGAGTTTCTTACAGTGAAGTTGCTTAGTGAATTCCATCATTTGATGTCAGACTCCCTGCCACAACCCTATTAACTTTGAAAATCTTTTTTTAATGTTTTCATTAAAAGAAAAATATCCTTCTCAATGCATTACATTATTTTATTCATACATAACTAGATATCTAGCTCTTCATTTTGAACCTAATGCTCATCGTGGGATTTGCTCCTTTGACCTTTATGATCTTGTGGAAATCAGCATAAAAAATGTTCTGGGAATTCTTTTTCTAAATATTATTTTTGACAAGTGCTGGATGTTTTAACTGATCTTTGACTTAAACCCTGGCAGTTTTATCTTTTATGTCTTCCTTTGCTCTTGTGGATGGGTTAGGGTGGTTTTTCTGAAAAGAATGTCAAAACACAGCAAACGGTTTAGAATAACTCTGTTTATAACCCTTGGTGAGAGGGGAAAGGTCTTGGGAGAGAATTAATAATGTCCTATTGCTGCTCGCAAAGGACATCAAACAAATTGGTAGTGATCTTGTTTTTCCTGCAAGATAGTACTGAAATTCATAAGGATGAACTAAAGCTGAAGAGCCTAAAGCCTGGACCAGATGAAAGGGCTATTCTGTGCAGGTCTGGGTTGTTCATTAGTGCAAGATGAGAATTCAAAGACAAGATGGCTGGTCAGTAAACTCACAGGAGAAATGCATTTATGGATGGAATGAGGGTGTAAGAATTTATAGTCAGAAGCAGTATATGTTTGCTTTTGTCTATATTGTAAAATTATTCTGAACAATTTTGAAAATCACTTGCTTCCATCTGCTTCTCAAGGGAATTCTGCCAGGCTACAAGATTTCTCTCTTTCTTCTCTCAGGTCACTGGGTATCAATGGGACAAATAATCACTCCATGGCATTAGCGTATATATCAAGAAAGAGAAAGTCACTCTTTAATAAAGCTAGAACACACCAATATTTTCTCAGGAGAAATTGCAATTTTCATTTTTAATCTGCCTTGATAAAGTTGTACAAGATTCAGGACTTTCATTTTTCTCAGGTAAGTAAGGCTCCTTAACTATTATTTCTAGGGCTTTGGTGGAGCCCTTCACCTCTTGGCCTCCCAAAGAACCCAAGCTACACCCAGGCTATCATATATCACTTATAAAACACAACATGCAATGAAGGCTTAACTTCTAGGGCAGGAAGTGGCATGAATATACCTGCAGTTTGATGCAAGTATTCTAGGAGGAAAATAGTTCTCATTTACAACCAAAACGTGCACCCAGGAAGGGACAAATTTTCAGAGCCCCAGATAAGGAGGCAAGTGGCCAGGGTTCCTGACCCAGCTGTCCCACAAACTCTCTATATGACCATGAGCAGGCAGCCTGCAATTTCCCCATCTCTAATATGAACAGGTTTGACTAAGTGAAATCTAAGGAGCTTTCCTGCACTAAAGTTGAGGTGCTTCCCTACACACTATGCAGCCGTGTCCCAGTGTGGCTTTTGGGATGCATTTCTGTGTCCAGGCTCTTTCCATACTTCTGCACTATACATTTCTATTTACTCCCTTCCTCTGCACCTTACTCATCATTTTTCTTTTTCTCTTTGTTTCTCTAACCCCATTTCTTCCCTTTCCCCTCACCCTACATTAGGATTAAGTAAATTCCCTTTGGGATCTTTTTAATGTTCAAGTGGCATTTAGATGTTAACAAAGCTACTAACCTCTGTTCTCTTAACAAACCAGGCTTTTTTATTTTAAATCAAATTTCAAAATATATGCAAGAAGCTCTTAATACCCACAGGTTATGATGAGGCGTTCTAGAGATCCTGCAGTAATGCTGTTTCCATCTGGCACTCAGGGACTCTTTCACCAGGCTGCTGACATCTTGTCTGCATTCAGCAGTTCCCCTAACCTCATTGTTCCCCCTACCCCAAGGAGTTTCCCAGGGCTAGAGAGACAAGCTGATTGTATGTGGCCCTTCTGGAAACCAAGATGCTCTAACTTGAAGAGAGTACAGCTGTTAGTTACTTGGCCAGGACCCACTCAAACAGTCATGGTGGACCTCTCCACAAGGTGGCCCTTCTAGCCTTGTGTGGCCACTATTTGAACAACTTGCAATGCTCCATCTCTCATGTACATGTGGAGTAAATCACTTTCTTATTTGTTTTATAATTTGCACAGAAGATATCTACAGCCCTTTAGGTCCTCCACAATCACAAAATATTCCTTTGCCTCTGATCTGGGACATTGGGAAATTAATATAAGCTAACGTCTATTTGCCAAGCGCTCAGTCCCTCCTCACCATGACTCCATGGGGTAGATGCTATTATTAACATCCCTATTTTGCAGCTGAGGAGATTGAGGCATGGAGATGTTATGCAATTTGCCAGAACATATACAGTTAAGCAAGGAGCTGAACTGAGTATCAAACCAAGGTAGCCTGGATGAAAGCATAGGTACTTAACCACTATACCATGTTCACATTTTCTTTTCCCCAGTTCCACAGCCAGTCAGTGGTAGGGACTAGAAAAAGAATCCATGTCTGTCTGGGGATAGAGCCCACATCCTTAGCCAGTATGTCCTGTGGAGGCATGGTGGGGTTATGAAGCAGGCTGACCATGATGTGCCTTCTTTCTTGTGATTCTGATGCTGTAATAATTGAAGTGGGGTAGGAGAAACACAACCAACAGTTGTAGATATTCAGGCTTTGGGGTATCACTTTGTAAAGGAGAAACCTGAAACTAAATGCGTACCATGAGAATTACAGAACAACCAAACTAAAATGGCAGGGAAATTGTAATATCTAAAATCAGCTTGAGGCAGAATCTAATAAAGAGGGGTGGGGGTTCAGTAACTTTTTGCATTCACACAATAAACTAATAAACTTGGCAATTGTCATAATATTTGGTTTCATCGAGAACAGAGCCTGTTTGCAATAGGGAATAACTTAATCTGTTAATTAAATACAAAATTCGGTTCTCATAAAAACATAATAATTAACCTTTTCTTACTTTAGGATAGCTGCATCAGCAAATACTGGAATTTCTCAAGAAAGGAAATAAGGGGGTACTTATGTCTGTAATGCTCACTATTGCTTTGTCACTATAGATTTGCAAGTTCAGCACTCAGGAGACTTTTTTTTTAACTTTTAGATGTTTTTTATTTATTACAATTAGTGTATGCTGCTATCTGGCAACAGTAGATGACTCAGTTAAATTCATGTTACTTTGGATATATACCCAGTAATGGGATATACCCAAAGGATTATAAATTATGCTGCTATAAAGACACATGCACACATATGTTTATTGCGGCACTATTCACAATAGCAAAGACTTGGAACCAACCCAAATGTCCAACAACGCTAGAGTGGATTAAGAAAATGTGGCACGTATACACCATGGAATACTATGCAGCCATAAAAAATGATGAGTTCATGTCCTTTGTAGGGACATGGATGAAACTGGAAAACATCATTCTCAGCAAACTGTCGCAAGGACAAAAAACCAAACACCACATGTTCTCACTCATAGGTGGGAATTGAACAATGAGAACACGTGGACACAGGAAGGGGAACATCACACACCAGGGACTGTTGTGGGGTGGGGGGAGGGGGGAGGGGGGAGGGATAGCATTAGGAGATATACCTAATGCTAAATGACGAGTTAATGGGTGCAGCACACCAACATGGCACATGTATACATAGGTAACAAACCTGCACGTTGTGCACATGTACCCTAAAACTTAAAAGTATAATAATAATAAAAATTTAAAAAAAAATTCATGTTACTTGAGCTACAAAAGTTTCCTAGAGGAGTGTCCTGCTGTGAATTTCTACTTCTTCAAACCCAACTAACCCCTCCACCCCCAAAATTCATTTTTAACACTTTAAGAAGCAAATTAATTGATCATTAATTGATATGGTAGATAATTAAATAGAACAAGATTGAAGGGATTAATGCTTGAATATAGGGCCAATCACAAACCTCTGTGCAAGTAGGATGGTGCAGTAGTTAAGCACCCAGGTATTCCAATAGACCAGGCTTGATAACCCAGCTCTTCCACTTATTGAGCTGCAGAACCATAGGTCAGTTACCTAACATCTCAAAGGCTCCTTTCCTTGTTTGGGGTTAATGATAGGTTCCTATTTCATAGTACCACTGATGTAAAGATTAAGCAACACAGCAAGACTGAAGAGCTTGGCCCAGAGCCATCTACATTCTCCCTTTGATAAGCTAGGCTGTACTAAGCCTGTGGTTTTCCAGAAGAGCCAGGCTCTCTTTGGTCTCCTTTAAGGGCTTATAGTCCCCTTCACTTGGCCAGAAACACAACCTGCCGTGTCCATTGCCTTCTCTTGGCTCCCTCCTGCATGTCTTCCAGGCATGTATTCAGATGTGACTTTCCTTAAGAAGTCTTTCTTATTGTTAATTGTGTTAACATAACTGTGATAACAGTTATGTTGAAAACAAGTTTTTAAATTTAAAGATGTGCAGGAAAGTATGTATGGGTGAAATGAAATAATGTCCGATTTGCTTTGAAATAATACTTCAGGAGAAAATGGGGAGAAGAAAATAAATGAAATGAGGTTGGCAAGATGCTGGTAACTATCGAAGCTGGGATATGGGTACACAGGGATTTAATATAGAATTCTCTTTACTTTAGGGTATATTTATATACAGATCCCCAGTAATGACTGTAGCCTCCAAAACTATCATTATCTGAATAAATGTAAAGATGTTTTTGAGTATATATTTAAGATATATTTTTAAAAAATCTTCCTTAAATCCCCTATTCAGCTTATTTAGGTGTCCCTCCTAGATAATCCTTAACAGCAGTATTATATCATCCCATTAGTGCTACCCTAATTATCTGTTCCCTGGATGGTCCCCACTATTAGACCATGAAATCCTTGAAGGTAAGAATCTGTGTATTATTCATTTATGTATCACCACACCTGAAGCAAAACATATAAATGTAAGATGAACACTATGAAAAAAATATTCATTGAGTTAAATAAACATTTTATTTAGAATGCCTCTTTCATGCTTTGAAAGCTTGTTCTCCAAGGAGCTTGTTATCAGGACCTTCCTAAAGGAGTCTTAGGTGCTGAGAGTTCTGTCCTATATCAGGCACTGGCTCTTGGAACTAATTAAAGAGAAAAGCCACTGTAACACATCCTTATGCTAAGAGTCAAAAACTCTCTGTCACTAATTGTCTTTAGTAAGAAAGAGGTGAATTTCCACTTTGTCGAAAGAATGCAACATTCACTTTCTCCCAACAGCTTTAAGCTGTAACTTTGACTTAACAAATGTGTGCATAACACTTCCTTAACAGTTCCCCAGTAATGCCGGTAGCCTCCAAAACTATCATGATCTAAATAAATATAAAGATGTTTTTGAGGATATATTTAAGATATATTTATGATAGCATTGATGGTACTGCTCCTGTCTCCAAAACATTTACTTTCCTGTCACTTTTACATTGTGTATACAGGTAAGAACATATTTTTAGAAAATATGGTATGTTTCTGAAGATCAAAATATGATGTTAGCATACATCCCACTTAATTGTCAAAGCTTAATAACATGGCAGGGGTGATGGGAGTTTGGGGAGATGTTGGTTAAATGATACAACATTTTAGTTAAATAGGAGGAATAAGTTCAAGGGATCTATTGTACAACATGGTGACTATAGTTAATAACAACGTATTGTCTTTTAAAAATTGCTAAGAGAGTAGATTTTAACTATTCTTACCACAAAAAATAAATATGTGAAGTAATACATGTGTTAACCAGCTTATTTTGGGTATTCCATAGTGTATGCATATTTCAAAACAACATGTTGTGCACAATAAATATACACAATTTGTATTTGTCAATTAAAATAAACAAATGTATGTGTTAAAAAAAAAAAAAAAAAAAAAACTCCGTAGCACTATTCAGCCTATCTTGAAGCACTGGGGCCATTCATTGTTAAGTAATTAGAGGCAAGTTAGTCACCCATTCAATAAATATCTGTTAGGATCTTTTCATACATGCCAAACCATCTTTTAGGCACTGGGAATACATTGAAGAACAAACCACATAAACACTCCTGCCATCATGGAGTTTACATTTTAGAGAATTCCACTAGTCCCATGTTAGAGATGCAAACAACTAGTGTAGGAAGTTCTCACTGGGAGCTATTCACTGAGGAGCTTGTTGCACTATACTCCTTCCGCCTCATCTACTAGTCAAGGACCTTGTCCTAATCATTCTCCTATCTGTCTCCTGAGTCTTCAATGTTATTTTCTCTGCTAGATCGTTTTCACAAATGTATACACATAATGTATCCCAATTAAGAAAAAATGCTCTTGACCCCACATTTCTCTCTAGTTACCACTCTACTTCTTTGTCCCTTTATAGAGTAAAAACTCCTTTAAAAAGTTGCCTGTATTGATTTTCTTTACTTTCTCTCCCCCTAAATGGTCATTTTATCTCCTTTCATTCTCTCTGGAACCTGTTCATATCAAACATTCCCTTCCACCAGTATGGCTTTTGTCAAAGTTACCTATGACCTCTACTTTGTTAAACCTGATGATTGACTCCTAGTACTTACGTTGCCTAACCTGTCAGAAGCATTTATCTCAGTTGATCAATTTCTTCTCTTTGAAAAATGTCTGGGACAGCACGTTCTCCTGAGCTTCCTCTTCCCTCACAAGCCATTCCTTCTCAATCTCCTTTGCTGGTTTTCCCTCTTTCTTCCACCTTTTATCTTTACTCCATCTACACTCACCCCTATGTTGCTATTGCCAAATTTCCTGGCTTTACTGTCTATATGCCAATCACTGCCAAATGTCTATCCCCAGCCCAGATCTCTTCCCTGAACTCTAGGCTCCTACATCCACCTGCCTACTCAACATCCCTACTTGGCATCTTAAAGTTCACATAACCCAAACTGATCTCCTCATTCTTCAGTCCCCAAATATGCTCCTTCTAGAGTGTTCTCTGGATCAGTAAATGGCAACTCTAACCTCCCATTTTCCCGGTCAAAAAATCTCAAGCCATGCTTCACTACTCTCTCTTTTTTTTCACCCTACATGCTATCCTCTAGCAAGTCCTTTCAGCTTTACCTTCAAAATTTACCCAGACCAGAATAATTTCTCCTAACATCTACTGATCCCATCTTGGTTCAAGCCACCATCATTTCTTGATTGAATGTTCTCTACAGTAGCCTCCTATGTGATTTCTCTACCTCTACTCTTGCCCTCTACAGTCTATTTTCTTCACAGCAGCCTGAGTAATTATGTTAGAATACAAGTCAGCTCCTGTCATTGTCCTCTTTAGAGCTTTCCAATAGCTTTCTATTTATTTTCGTGTAAAAGTCAAATTTCTACAGCCACCTATAAGACCCCCAAACTTATTCTTTTTGCCTGAAATAGTCTTCTCACAGATATCCACATGGCTTGCTCTTGCCCCTCCTTCGGCTCCTTGCTCAAATATCACCTTCTCAGTAAGACCTTCCCCAACTGCCCTATTCTCCACACCCTACCTCTCACCTATTTTGTTTTTATCCATAGAACTTTGTCATCATTTAACATATTGTGTATTTTACTTTCTTGTTTATTGTCTACCCCTCTGCTGCTCACCCAGAGAATACAAACACTAAAGAGAATCAGGGATTGTTGTCTGTTTTATTCATTGTTGAATACCTAGTATATAAAACAATCCTGGACACATGGTAGGCACTCAGTAATATTGTTGACTACTTGAATGAATGAATAAATGAAAATTTATTCTTATACAGGAATAGGAGACACACTAAACAACAAGACATGGTCCTTGCCCCAAAAAGTCCATGGTGGAAAGTAGAGAAATATAAAAGTTAACAGAATTTCTATTCAATATGTTGATTGCAGTCCTAGGTATGAATGTCAAGAAGGCTATGGGAACACATGGTAGATAATAAATGCTTACCACAGTTTTAATGAATGATTTCCAGTTAGTTTTACTAAGAAGAGAAACACTTCTCTTGAGACACTGACAGTCTCCTAATGACTCCTGTCCTTTACAATCCCTGAGGAAGGACTGTAAACTAAAGAGAAACTGTTGATATTACAGTGTCTAGCTTTACCATTGGAAATGTAAAGCATTGATCTTTGCTACTTGTTAAAATCACAAAGTAAAAACGATGTTAAACTGAAAGCAAACGGCAAAAATGTGCCAGGATAGGTAGTACCCAAGAGGATTCCGATGAGACTTATTACTCTGCATTAAGATGTAAATTGCATAGTCCTTTGAGTCAATATTTGCCGATTGTATATTTCCTTTAGCCAAAGGTGAGTCAGTTTGAGGAGTAAAAATAAAATAACAAAAGCATGAATTGCTGAAATGAACCTTCGCCCTGCTGCTAAAACTTTGCACTGACACTGTGTCTGACAACAAAGCAATAGATTGGGAAATGAAAAAGTGAGTCAACCAGTTGTTCTGCCCACATGACATAAATGCTTTGACTTCTTTACCCACTGAATTGATACTGTGTATGTGTGGTTTGAAGAGTAGAAAATGGGGCAGTGGAGGGGAGGGTATTTTGAAAAGCATTTGGTTCCACATCATTCTCTTTCTCATAATCTGACTTTTCCTGGGTGGTGAATGATTGAGAGTCAGCATAAACTGTTCTGCAGCTATCCCAAACATAGTTTGCATACTGTGGTTCCAAATACTCCTGTTTCATTTTTCTTCACATCCAGGGAATAGTACATTTTGATCTGTACTAGAAGCAGACAAAGTCATCATAGGGGCTATTAGTAATTGGTACTATGGAGTAGGTATGCTCACTCAACTAAGCGGAGTGCAGAGAATGAGAAAACCAGATCAAGGCTGGGCTCTTTGGAATCCCTACTTTGAAGGAGCCCATGAAAGAGAGAATGTAAGGGTGGTGGTCAGAGAAGTTGGAATAGTGGTCCATTTCAGTAGTGAAGGAAAGAAAGGATTTATGATAGAGTTCTGCAATGCCACATGCCTCTGAGAGGTCAAATCAGTTGGGAACTAACCACAAGGTGGAAGCAACCTAAATGCCCATCAACTGATGAATGGATAAGCAAAGTGTGGTAAATCCATATAATGCAATATTATTCAACCTTCAAAAGGAATAAAGTACTGATACGTGCTACAACATGGATAAAAAGTATGCTAAATAAAGGAAGCCAGTTACAAAAGACCACACATTGTATAATCCCACTTTGATGAGATGTCTAGAAAAAGCAAATCCATAGAGACTGAAAGCAGATTAATAATTGCTAGGGGCTGAGGGGATTGAGGGGAAATGGGGAGAGACCCTGATTAATGAGAACAGGGTCTCCTTTTGGGGTGATGGCAATATTTTAGGACTAGAGGTGATCATCGCACAGCAAGTGAATGTACTAAATGTCATTGAATTATACACTTTAAAATGTTAATTTTATGTTAATGTGAATTTTACCTCGATAAAAAAAGACAAGGACTGAGCATGACCCTTGGGTTAAGAGGTCATTAAGATTTCCATAAGAGCAGTGTCAGTGGTGCGGTGAGGAAGAAGTCAGACTCTAGTCAGTTGAGTAGTGACTGAATATTGAGAAAGGGGATGCAGGGAGTATACAGAAATCTTTCCAGAAGTAGAAAGATAAAGTTAGAGTTGGAGGGTTAAAGGAGGATATTGTTTATTCACTCAACAATGCAGGAGACTTAGGCCGTTGTATTTACTAAGGAGAGGCAACTAGTGGAGAGAAAGGGGCTGAGAATACAGGAGAGACACTGGCTGGCAAATAGAGTGAGTTTTCTACAGAGGCAATTGGGATGGGAGCCAGAGATAAAGAGGTTCACTTTAAATAAAAGATGGAACTATGCCTCCTATGGGAGGCAGGGAAAAGTGATGCTAAGGCAGATGAGGGTATGTAGAGGAAGTTGAAGATTTTCCAATCTATTCACATTCTCTCTATGAGATCGGAAGCAAAGGCAATATATAGAGGAATGATTAAAACTGGCTAGTTGAAATAGCCCCTGTGTGATTACCAGAAATTGACTGACTTTTCCTTTCCTATAACCCTTAATGAGGGAACAAAGACTGTTCTCAAGAGTCTTTCATTTTAATTTATTTCAGTTGTCTATATTGGGCTCATTTTAAAAAAATTCTATAACTCCTCACTCCCCACCACACACATGAATTTAAATTTTGAATTCCATTTGTCTAATGAGTAAATATATTTATAACATTAAAATAACAGTAAACCCAGTGAGCCCTCCAATTCTAATAATCTTAAAGTACAGTGTCTGAGGCATCTAAAGTTCAGTGCCTTAGAGAGTTAATTAAATCAAGTTAATTGGAAAAGATCTAATCTCCAGATAGGTAACATGGTTGATTATCTTGTTTATGCTTAAACAGAATAACAGAGGTCATTACAATACTTTTTAGAACATTATTGATTGATACATAATTTCTTAATTAATTTTGATTGACAATATCTTGCCTCTTGAATTTACTCTTTCATCAGAATGTCCTTAGCACAATTGATCTATTGAAATCATGATGATTTAGCAAATGATCATTTGTATAATTTAGTTTTAACATACAAAATACCCTGGCATTTGGCATTTTACTGACACTCCGTGTAAGCCAGCACATTCACACATATGTGTGGCATGCTACCAAGGGCCAAACTGAAAGGATGAAAGTTTCTGGGAGCAGTAGAGGTACCAATGAGTAGTTTGGACAAGATTTTTAGCACCCCCCCCACCCTCCTTAATCTCCATAGCTTTCCCCCACTCCGAAGCTACTTCAAGTAAACATATGCTCTAGGTAAAAACTATGGGCTTGGTCAAGTGCAGTGGCTCACGCCTGTAATCCCAACACCTTGGCAGGCTGAGGTGGGAGGATCGCTTGAGCCCAGGAGTTTGAGACCAACCTAGTCAACATAGCAAGACCCCATCTCTACAAAAAATGTAAAAATTAGCCAAGTGTAATGGTGCATGCCTGTAGTTCCAGCTACTTGGGAGGTTGAGGTAGGAAGATTGCTTGAGCCCAGGAGGTTGGGGCTGTAGTGAACCATGATTGCGTCACTGCATTCCAGCCTGGGCAACAGAGTGAGACCATCTCTCAGGAAAAAAAAAACAAAACGTATATTTGCTTGGCAAATACAACTTCAAGACAAGTTTTCTAACCCATTCTTCCAACCAGTTTGCAATCCTCAAGTCTCTGCTCTATAGAAATGAATAAGAAGAAATGCTGGAGCTCTGCATAAGATAGTCATTTCTCAAAATGAAGCTGGGACAGGCTGCTTTGTGACTGGAAGGTACTGTAGGGGAATCTGCTCGAGAGACTGTAGAGGGAGTTTCTAGTTTCAATAGAAGTTCAGACTAATATGATCTTCTAGGTGCATTTAATTATAAATTCTTAAATTCCAAGCTTTGCAATAAGGTTGAACCCCAAAGAGCTACCAAAGATACCTTTAACTCATTCGGGTTTTAACTATATATGCATGTCAGCATATAGTTAAAACATGAATGTACATATATACATATGCAAACATGCACATACATATATACAGTATATATATATATGTATATATGAAGTATATAGATATTCTGTATATATGTATGTATATATACTGTTTGTGTATGTATGTGTATGTTTGTGCTGAATATGTATGTGTGTGTTTGCATAAGTATATATATGTACAATTCACGGAGATCTCAGTTTTACAATATTACAACTATTAAAATAGTTATCTATAACACTGTATTTCTCCCCAAATATTAATTATCAGGAAACTTAGTTACAGCAGTAGCCGTTTGTAAAAAGATATCCCCAAATAAGTTCTGAAGGCAAATTATCTTTCTTTTCTGCAATATTCCATCAATTAAGGCTAATGATTTTAGAGCAATTATCTGGGACAAACCATGGACTTTTAGAGAAAAGGAATTCATATGGATTCTATCTCACTTTGGAGTGTTCACTTGCACATTTGTGAGTTACCTTCATCAAATGTCTACTGTTCTGACCATTTTAGAAACATAAAAGATGGAGTTCAAAGGTTCAAACTGAAGAAAATGGAGAAAATTGACAATAATACATAAAGCAGCTGTGTTTAAAATAAATCTTCAAATATTCTCTACCTCACCACTGGCACAGCTGTAGGGGAAACTGCTGTAAATGAGCATGTTTTACATTTGGACAGTATAATGAATTTTCCCATAATACTTAAGCAATTAGCTAAGCGTTAGTGTTTTGCATAGAATTTTGTCCTTGTTATAATAATTTCTTACATGTTTATATCACTTTAGAGTTTGTAGTGTTCTTTGATGTATATCCTTTTGCTTCAACAAGTTACCCAACAGTTCCTCTGTGCTAGGCATTTGACACGTTCTACAGTCTAGCTCATTTAGCCTTCACAAGAGCTTCATACAGAAGGGCCTATGATCTCAGCTTGTGGATGAGCAGCCTGAGGCTTGGACTGAGTAAGTACCTTGTGCCTGCTGATGCACCTTCAAATTAGAATATGGAGCCTGGCTTCCACCTCAGATCCAAGTTACCTGGAGCCCAAGCTCTTTGCCATCATCCCTTGTGGCTTCTGAACTTTGCCTTCCCTTTATTCTTGTTTCACTTCCACCTCTTACTTATGTGTGGTCTCATATTGTTTAAAACCTTTATTGGTAGTTACTATGGGGAAGTAGTTATATAAGATAGAGCTGCTAAACAATGACAATCATAACAATAACAATAATAACACTAGTTGCTAATATTTATTGAGCTAAACCGACTGTGTCTGGCACTGACTAGGGGCTTTTGATTCCTTATCTCCTTGAATCCCCACACATGTATCATGTGTTGCATTTAAAACTTACTCAGTCCTGGGAAGCTGGCAAAACTAGCATCCATATCTATGGTTCTTTGAGGCTAAGAGACATGTCTAAGGTCACACTGCTAGTAGGATGAATACCAGAACCTAGGTTATCTCTCCTCCCATCAGATACCCTTACTCTCTACTGCACCTTACAAATACTAGTGATTGACTACTATATATCCCCAGATGACACTATTTACGTTTGTTTTACCAATTTATTTCCACAGCAGGCACTAATACTGCAGTAAAATTAATGATTGTGTCCCTCTTTAGTGCTCTTCTATTCAAATTGCTTTATGCCCCAAGGATAGAAAAGTAATGGCCTCTCTGTGCATCTGTGTCTCTTTTTCATTTCATCTTATTCCTGACAAAAAATTGAACCTCTGATGTGGACAGATAAGATTCTGACTCAGTGAGCTGCAAGGCAGGAGTGACTCAGTAGGATAAATGTGTTCTCATGGAAGTCTAGAAAAGTGATCTTAGGGAAGAAAAGAGCATGTACTAAGAAAATTACGTTTGCCTCCAAGATGAGTCATGGTCTCAACACCTCATCGGAACTAGTCCATTTTGTCCTAAGTTCTGGGAAGCAGTTAGCTACTTTGCTTCCCTTGTCTATAAGGAAGTATGATATAATGGCAAGAACGTAGGAGGCCAGAAAATTGGGTTCTAAACTGATCTCGACCACTAACTAGCTGTGGGACCGCTTCCCTTCTCTAAGCCTAAGTATCCTCATTGGCAAAAGGAGAATGTCACATTAACTCATCTATAAATGCCTTTTTACTTGAAAAATAATGACAACTAAGTTTTGCAGAGGGCCTCATGAACCACTTCTATGAGCCTTATTGCATTTACTCATCATTACATGCTTGCAAGGGAACCATTTGTCTTTCTTCATTTTACAGATGAGAGAAAGACCAGGACTCAAGAGCCTATGTGACTGATCCAAGGTCATACGGCTAGAAGTGGTGGAGCCAGGAATCGAACTCATATATCTTTGATCCTGAACTTCATCTTCTTTTCACTACCCCACATCTACATTTGCTTACTCTATGTGTTAAACACTTGTCTGTATCTTATTGATTGACGTGACAGTCTCAACAGTTGATTTAGTTGTGTGTATAGATTCTTTTCCTAAATGGCCACATATTACCTTAATTTGCTGACTTCCAACTAAAGAAACGTGATAAATTGTAAGGAAGAATAATCTTTTATGACAGGGGTAATGGAGAAAGTAAATAGTTTCTTGAATAAATAAAATTTATTAATATGCCATTGTATTTAGGGCTTAAACTTACTCAGAAACCAATAAATCACCAAAATAATGCATCCTTCTGAAAGGCCATCCAAGACCTGCTTCTCAACCATTCACAACATCTCTATCCACACACAAGTCTGAGACAGAGACTTTGGGTGATATGTAGCCAATCAACTACACCTTGTGGCTGAGCCCTGGGGAAGTAGACCTAACTAGAAAAACACCCAGATGGACTTTTGGCTGGGTTTCAGTAGGGGCATTCCATCTTCTCAGAAGCAGAAAACTGATAAGTCATCCTTTTTATTACTCGATGTGGTCTATGGCTTTAAATGATCCTGTTTAGTTTCTGACTCAATAAGCCTGAACCGATCTCCTAGAAGGCAGGCTCTGTGCCATGTGGGAAATAAGAAGAATGAATAAAGATGGATGGTTCTTATTCATAAGGAGCTTCCATACAAGTGGGGGAGACAAGTAAATCATAATTACTAATCCACACAGGATGCAGTAAATGAATAGGAACAGTAGATGGGCTATGGAAGCTCAGAACATAGAATAAAATAAATCTGACTTGATAGGGGCAGGGAATGGAATTGATGATCAAATGATCAAGCAAGGCTTCACAGAGGAAGTGGCACTTGAGCTGTGACTTAAGGAAGGGTATGATTGCAAGAGATGGAGAACTGAAGAAACAGCATCCCAGGCTGAGAGAGCAGCGTGTGGAAAGTCACAAAGGCATGAATTTTTATACTGACATTTAGATTGTCTTGAATTCCATGCTTTATTCTGTAGGCATTAAGGAGGCGTTGCACATTTTGGGGTAGGAGATAGATGTGATCTGTCTCGAGGTTAAGTAAGAAAAAGTAGGTGGTGGTATGGACGGATGGATGGGTGGGAGAGAGGAGATACAGGATAAATTGGAGGTAATCATGAGGTTATGAAATGATGATAAGATATTGAGAGCCTGAATGGTGATGATGATGGAAATGAAGACATGAATGCAATTTTTTTTGTGTTTCCACACCGAAGAGGGAGAACCTGATCAGTTGGATACGGAGATGATGAAGAAAGATGTGACCATCTGATCTTCAATAAAGCTGACAAAAACAGGCAATGGGAAAAAAGACTCCCTATTCAATAAATGGTGCTGGTTTAACTGGCTAACCGTATGCAGAAGATTGAAGCTGGACCCCTTCCTTACACCAAAAAGTCAACTCAAGCTAGATTAAATACTTAAATATAAACCCCAAAATTATAAAATCCCTGGAAGACAAACTAGGAAATACCATCCTGGACATAGGAATGGGCAAAGATTTCATGACAAAGACACCAAAAGCAACAACAACAATTGACAAATGGAATCTAACTAAACTAAAGAGCCTCTGCACAGCAAACAAAACTATCAACAGAGTAAACAACCTACAGAATAGGAGAAAATACCTGCAAACTATGCATCTGAGAAAGGTCTAATATCCAGAATCTATAAGGAACTTAATTCAACAAACAAAATGCAAATAACCCCATTAAAATAGGCAAAAGACATGAACAGACACTGCTCAAAAGAAGACATACAAGGAGCCAACAAACATGAAAAAATACTCAACATCACTAAATCATCAGAGAAATGCAAATCAAAACCACAATTAGATACCATCATGCACCAGTCAAAATGGATATTATTAAAAAGTTAAAAAAAAAACAGATGCTGGCAAGGTTGTGGAGAAAAGGAATACTTATACATCGCTGATGGGGTGTGTAAATTAGTCCAACTATTGTGGAAAGCAGTATGGCAATGGCTTAGAGAGCTAAAAGCAGAACTACCATTTAACCCAGCAATCTCATTACTGGGTATATACCCAGAGGAATATAAATCATTCTCCCTCAAAAGCACATGCATGCAAATGTTCATTGCAGCATTATTCGCAATAGCAAAGACATGGAATCAACCTCAATACTCATAGACTGCATAAAGAAAATGTGGTACATATACACCGTGGAATACTATGCAGCCACAAAAAAGAATGAGATGATGTCCTTTGCAGGGACACGGATGGAGCTGGAGGCCATCATCCTTAGCAAACTAACTCAAGAGCAGAAAACCAAATACCACATGTTCTCACTTATAAGAGGGAACTAAATGATGAGAACACATAGACACATAGAGGGGAACAACACACACACTGAGGCCTGTCAAAGAGTGGAGGGTGGGAGGAGGGAAAGGAGAAGAAAAAATAACTATTGGGTACTCGGCTTAATACCTGGGTGATGAAGTGATCTGTACAATAACCCCCAATGACATGAGTTTACCTATGTAACAAACCTTCACATGTACCCCCGAACCTAAAATAAAAGTTTTTAAAAAGCCAAAAATAAATAAATAAATAAATAACTTACATAACCCTTAACTGTTACATAACACTTAACACACACCCTGTTCTAAGGGTTTTACATAAATTAACTTATTTAATCCTCACAAAAACTTTTAAGATAGAGACTGTGAACTTTAAACATTAAGAAACTCAGGGAAAGAGAAATATGATTTTCTGCCCAAATTCACACAGCTAGCTCTATGTTAAAGATGGAATTGAAATCCAGGCTCTTTGGCTTTTGAAATCCATGTTTTTTTAACCACCACCCTCAAAAGCCAATAGGATTTGGGTGCACCTGTAACCATATAGCCTTGCAAATACTTAACATTTTATCATAACTTATTGCCAATGTAAGTCCAAAATAATATCTCATAATTATTTTGATTTATATGTTTATGTTAGTGATAGAACCACTTTTGTATACTTATTGGCCATTTAAAATTTGTTCTGCTTGTTTATTTGATCATTTCCTTATTAGGATGTTTTTTCAACATTGTAGAACTATTTATATACGAGGAGCCCTGCATCTTTGTCATATATTAGGTTGAATCACATAAAATTGCCAATATTTGACCATTTTTGATCTATAAAAATATCAATTTCATATGGTTCAATGTAATGTATTCATTAGTCATAACAATAAGTGATATTTATTTAACACATGCAAATCACTGTGTTTTATTTACATATATCTCCTCATTTAATTCTGACAACTACTCTAGAGTGTACATGCTATCATCTCCATTTTACAGATGAGGAAACTGAGAGGTTACAAAATTTGCTAAAGTTCGTGAAGCTAGTGGTAGGCATGTATGGGGGGAGGGGTATCAGGCTTTGACTATGGTCTTTTGGACTCAAGGGGATATGATTTTAACCACTGCGCTATATTGTTTTGCATGTTTGTATTCCAGATAACTGTTTAGACACAAGTTTCTCCAAAAAAAATCCTGGTAGAATTTTAATTTGGATTATGTTAAATTTATAGATTAATACATGGAGAATCAATATCTTTACACTATTGAGTCTTCCTATCTAAAATCAAGGTATGTTTCTCCATTAATTATTCTTTTAGCCCCTTTATAGAGTTTTATATATTTATTTACAGGACTATTCAAAATGATAATTCCAAGGACTTAATAACGTTTATCCTTTGGGTTTTTATCTTTGTGTTGCTAATGTGATGGAATGGTTTTCCATTATATAATCTAAATAGCTACTATTTGTATATAGAAAAGTATTGATTTGAGTACATTAATTTTGTACTTATTCATTATACTAAATTCTTTCTATCTCTTGAATCTGATTCCTTCTTTCCATCGCAAGACAACCATCCTCTCTTACCTGGATGACCAGTCTCCTAACACCTTTTTGCCTCCTAGCTTCCCTGCTAAAATTTGTCTCACACTGTTACCACAGTGAGCTTTCAAAAGTACAAATCTCATACTTGCTTTAAACCCTTAAGGGGATTTATGCCCATTGCCTTTTGGAAACATTTATGCCCCCTCACAAGGTTTCCAGGTCTCCTTGTGACTCAGGCTGATTTACCTACCTTTTAAACAGTGTGTCTTGCTACTCACCCACATGGATACAATATCCTAGCCATACTAACTACTCTTATTTATTATAATGCAGTGTGAACATTCATGCCTTAACACTTATAGCATCCTATGAATAGAATGCATTTCTGCCTTATTCCCCTTCTTCCTGGGGAATGACCCTTCATATCTCAGCTCCTCAGCTCTTCTCTGAAGACTTTTGAGTTCTCCAGGCAGCTTCTCCATGCCATTCACTGTGTTTCCACACTGTACCATTTATATGTCCCCAGTATTGCCCTTACCATGCAGGATTGTCATTGTTTCTCTACACAGGTTAGTAGTCAAGATGGCCTTTAGAGCCAGACAGATCCAAGTTCATAGCTCATGCAACCACTTGCTATTTGTGTGACCTTGGGAAGGGTATATGATCCCTTGTGGATAATAATAGATAGCTCATGGGGAAATTGTGAGGATTATTTAGGACAATGTGTGCAAAGTACATAGCCTAGTGCAAGGCACACAGTAGATACTCAGTATTTTTTTTATTTAACTGCAGAAGATGAGAAGAGGTAAGACTAACCAGATGGCATAGGCTTCAGGGACAGAGGGGTTGCTAAAGAAGATTTATGGAAGTTATGCTGGGGAGCAGGGAGACAGATAGCTTATATGTTATCCTGTGGAGTGAGTACTGTGGAAAAGTGAGCAGCCTTCACTGAAGAGTAATGCTAAACAATGACATTTTAAGGGAAAATCGTGTTTTGGTTAAGGCAATGATAACTGCAGAGGAAATGTTTAAGATTTTCACTGGAAGTTACATGCGATATTGTACCTGGAAACCCTCAACTCTCCTACTCTGGAGAACAAGTTGCCCTAACAGGCTGAGGCAAAAATGTAGTCAGTGGTGGTGAGTCATAGGAGGGATGCCAGGTGTGGAATCACCACAGATGCCAGTCAAGGTTCAACGTGACCAGCTGTTCAGGGTGCTTTGACAATCCAAAGCCTTGAAACTACCTAAAGGCTCCTTCTGAGTCAAATATCAAAAAAAAATAGATCCCAAATGACTCATGATATGATTTCTCCCAGATGCTCTTTCTGATAACTTTGTTTCCAACGTTGATATCTGATGCTCTCCTAATTACTTTGGACCACTTTCTTCCTGGAAGACTCTATATGGCTCTTATCATTGAGCAGCTGCTTCGCAATGAAGATGGGAAAAGACCTCCACTATCTTCTGTTATGATCTAAGGCCCTCAATGATGTACCCATTGCCCCCATGTATCTTCTCGGGAAGGCCTTTCTGAGGCTTTGGCTGGTATCTTAATTTCTTGTGGAATATACGTACTGGTGTTCTGGTGCTGTGATGTCTGGATATGTTGAGGTATTGACCATACCCTGGCCGATGGTTTCCCTTTTGTTTATGTGGAGAGAGTCCCTGCTCTGGTAAGGGAAGAGATGAAGGGGAGGGAGGGTAGAAGAGGGGAGGGGAGGGGAGAGGAGGGGAGGAGAGGGGAGGGGACAATTTACTGTGCCTTTTTAAAAAGAGATCGGCCAATAAAAATGTAGATTTTGGAGACAGACAAATCTAGGTATAGCCTTGCCTTCCTCACTTTTAGGTCTGTAGTGTGGGGCTGGTTAGTCTTTCTGAGCTTTAGTTCATCTGTAAAATGAAGCCAATACGATTTCATGTGCATGAGCAAATAAACATATAAAAAACTATGGATTTTTTTTAATCTTTTTATAAAGAAACTTTTTAAAAAGCAAAACCAGACCCAGAAGTTGTCTGATTGAGAGCACAGTGGATTTAGGACCCACCCAGACCTGGGCTGGAGTCCTGGCTTGTGTGACACTGAGGAAGTCACCTTGCATTTCTAAACTTCAATGGTGTCCTGAGTGTTAAATTTCTTAAATTGAATTAAAGTCAATGTAAAGTGCACATGAAGTGCCTAGTGCAGTTTCTGAAACATAATAGGCCGTTTTAGTCAGAGATCTTCAAAGAAACAGAACTAATAGCATATATAAATATATATATGTATGTATATATATAGTGTGTGTATATACATATATATATATATTTCTTATGAAGAATTGGTTCACATGATTATGGAGGATGAAAAGCCCTCCAATCTGCTGTCTGCAAGTTAAAAACCCAAGAAAGCTAATAGTATAATTCCAGTCTGAGCCTAAAGGCTTGAGAACCATGGGAGCTAATAGTATAATTCCTAGTCCAAGAGCAGAAGATGAGATGAGATGTCCCAGCTCAAGCTGTGATACAGAAAACAAAATGCAAGGGGGGGCTAGCAAATTCCTCCATCCTTCACCTTTTGTTCTATTCAGACCCTCAGTGGATTGGATTATACCCACCCACACTGAGGAGAGCAATCCTCTTTATTACTGAATCCCTGTATTTAACTGCTAATCTTATCCAGAAATGCCCTTGAAGACATACTGAGAAATAAATTTCAATCTGGGCACCCCACGGCCCAGTCAAGTTGACACATAAAATTAACCATCACATAGGGCCTCAGTAATTTTTAGCCATTGTTATCATCATCATCATTATCATCATCCTCAATGGACATGTTTGCTTTTCTAGTTTTGGCATCAACAGCAGCAACAAACATTTGTTTGATGCTTATTCTATCCAAACAGATATCCTCTGTTTGTTACCCCAGTTGTTACTTAAATGTTGAATAGCCTTGAATAGTGGAAGCCAAAGCTATGGTTTTGGTGGTAACATCTAGTCATCATTTATCAGTCTACACAACATACTAAATTTAGAAAGCCCCTAAAAGTTCTTTGTCCTCAGACATAGGAGTATTCCCAGAGTCACAGGGGAAGGTAGAGTGCTTGAAGGTCCTGAAGCAGTTGCGATGTATTTTTAGTTCCTACATTAAAGTGCTTTCCCCCCTCTCTTTTGTATGCACATGTGTGTTGAGTGGGGTTGTGGAAGTAAGAGATCTTGAGATTGAAAATGGGCTAGATTGTCTTCTTTCTTTGTCATTTAAGAAAATGATTCACCTTTCCATTTTGGGGCCCTTCCCATAACTAAGGGGTACCTTTAGCCAATTATGACTCACTTTTCTATTTTTGTGTTATAGATTTAGACTTGAAACCTTATACAAATGTAATTTTGATATATGTTTTCTTAATAGTAAAAGTGACTAAAACTCCCTATAAAATCAAAGATCTTTGTGAAAATGTCACCAAAATAGAAAAAAGAAACCTTTTATATGTAGTAGCAATTTACTCTCATCTAACAATGCCAAGGGGTTGAAAGAATTATCTCAGATATTTTTAAAAATTGATGGGCTTAATTTTTTTACATCCTGGATTGTTAACAAAAGAACAATAACAAAAAAAATTTTAGTAGGCAGACATGCACACACACCTGGGACCAATTAAATATTTTTCCTTCATCTTAATCAGAACTCTGGGGCTCCTCTCTTTCACAGTAGACCTACATTCCTCAATTTTGAAGGTTTTCTTTTCTAAATGCTATTTTTTTAAAAAAAACAAATTTACTGATATTATTTGAGGATTTATTTAAATCAAATAAATTACTAGTTTTAATGGTAGTAATGATATTTCACATTTGCATTGATTTTACAGATTTCAAATGACTTCCACACATTATTTTACTTGATCTTTACAACAGATAACAGTCTTATAAGGTAAGCTGGCCAGTCCACATTCCCACTGTATAGATGAAGAAACTGAGTCTTAATACTAGTTCAGGATCATACGTAGGTCATCTGATTACTTAACCCAGTATTCTTCCAAATGCACTGCCCTACTACTCAGTCATTCTTTGTTTCCTTTTTATTCCTTTAAAATGGCATGAAGAACTCTATTAGTTTCCTGCAGCTGCTGTAATAAAGTACCACAAACTTGGTGGCTTAAAGCAATAGCAATTTATTCTCACATAATTCTGGAAGCCAGAGTCTG
The DNA here is from genome assembly GCF_029281585.2 of Gorilla gorilla gorilla. Lineage (NCBI taxonomy): Eukaryota > Metazoa > Chordata > Mammalia > Primates > Hominidae > Gorilla > Gorilla gorilla. The sequence continues at coordinate 160,061,563 of NC_073247.2, forward strand.
AAATAAAGGGATCAGTAGAGCCATGCTTCCTCTGAAGGCGCTAGAGAAGAACCCTTCTTTGCCTCTTAGCCCATCAATCCTTGGTGTTTCTTGGCATGTAGTTGCATTACTCCAATCTCTATCTTCATTGTCACGTGGCCTTCTCACTGTGTGTCTCTGTGTCTTTGTCCAAATTTCTGTCTTCTCATGAGGATACCAGCCATATTAGATTAGGGCCCACTCTACTCCAGTATGACCTCATCTTAACTAATTACATCTACAATGACCCTATTTCCAAATAAGATGACATTCCTGAGGTACTTGGGATTAGGGTTTTAACAAATTATTTTTGGCACAATTCAACCCATAACAAGTACGAGCCATGGCTTTCTTTTCCTGGGCGTAATTTGATAAATTACACTTAAAAAAAAATGTTATCACACCAAGCATCAAAACGCATATATAAATATTGACAAAAACACACAAAAATATCTTAATCAGTGGTATAGTATTTGATGATTTCTATCTATACTACAAATGGCTGGTGGGTTGAGTTTTTTGTGTATACTTTTGAAGCATTTTCTTGTAAGTAGACATGTGTTCTCCCGTAAATAATCTCTCATTTTTGAGGGATACCAAAACCTCTTAGCTCCTAAGGGGAGGGGAGGTTACTAAGGGTAGAAATTTTTGGAAAATATCTTCAGGCATGTATTTGTGTCTTTCGTAATGTGGATCTGGATACCACAAAGCTGGAATTGGATCCATGTTTGAATGTGATTCTCAGGAGCAGTTGCTTTTGGAGGGTACTTAGAGAGATTTTGTGATTAGAGAGGAGTAATCAGAAGGCATTTCCTTTCAACTGGGGCAAGAGTGTAAGTTTAGCTTTGGGGTGTGACCTTGTTCAGTGCTTTGTAACACAAATCCCCATTACATTCATAACAACGGGGCTTGCAGGAGGCCTTTGAGTAAATAATGGGTTCAATGTAAGGAGCATTTAGTGAGCAGTTACTCTTTGCAAGGTCCTTTATTATGTTGGACACAGAGAGGAGTCGATCATTACACTCCAGGGAATCTAGCCTAGTTGTTCAAGTAAAAATAATACTGGCAACCTACTTTGTGCAAGGCACGGTAAAGATACTGGTGATATAAAGGTGATGAAGAGGGGAAGAAGAAGGAGGAGGTGGAGGAGGAGAAAACATCGCAGGGGCATTCAATTTCTAGTGAAAGGGGGAAGGCAAGTAGGAAGGCTCATATAATTCAGCATATTCAGGCCTGTGGGAAGACAGACAAGGTGCAACTAGCACAGCCTGGGACTTCAGGCAGGACCACCACATTGCATGATTCTGAGGAACATTAGTCACATAATTTGCAATACGAGGGTCCTGGTTCTGGGGGAAGGTGCTGCTGCCTTAGCTGATTAAACGGTGAATTAGAGTCAGCCAATAACATACAGAGAACAGATCCACCCCCAGTTCATACTGTTCTGCAAATTAGACAAAGTACCCCTTTGTCTAGGTGTGTGCAGCCTTTCAAATGGAATATAAGAAGTTTGGACCTGATTCTGCCAGTGGGGAGTGGTGAATTGCCTTGACTGTACTGGGCAGAGTATTAAAGTAGTAACATTAGAAAGGTTGCCAAGGTATCAATACAAAGAACAATGGAAGGGGAAGAGTGTGGAAGCAGTGAAGCCAGTTAGAGGCTATTATAAAGGTTCAGGAAGAGGAGGATGCTGTCATCTCTGACCAGGTCAGTAGCTTGGTCTTCGCACTCCTTATCTAGTCCTGCTACAACCTATTTGCAACCCAGCAGATAAAGTCAGTGTTTCCAAGCATAAGACAAATCATGTCATTCCCCTGCATATACCCTGTCAGTGGCTTCTTATTACCTCCTCACATCACTGATCTTGGCATTCAAGGCTCGGAGATGGCATAGCCTCCCTCTTCCAGTTCACCCCATCCCACTCTTCCCTTTTATTTTCTGGGATCTAGTCAAACCGCTTTCTTTTCAGCACTTGAAACACAAAAAGCTCTTATCTTCTTTAAGACCTTTGCATGGACTTTTTCCTTCAGCTTGGAAAGCTTTTCCCCAGATCTTGTTATCATCCTAATCTTTCAGATCTCAGATAAAATGTCTTCTACTCAGAGAGGTCTTTACTTTATCACTTTATTTAAAGCATCCTTTCTATTACCCTATCTCCTCATCCTACATGGTGGACACTGTTAATTGACTACATAGCGTGAATTCCCTCTTCCTGCCTAAACGGGACACTGTTTGTGTTCATGTGTTTAACTGTCTCCCATTCAACTCTGTGTCTTAAAGGAATCTGATGCTGCCATAGTTGCAAGAATGGGCATGCTTAGTATACAGGTGACTGTATTTTACTTGCTAACTGTTGGTTGAGGAATGGACATGAGACCCAACTCTAGACAGTGCATTCATTCACGCAACAGATGTGTTCTGCACACCTTCTGCCTTTGTTTGTGCTGCTATAACAAAATATTACAGACCAGGTGATTTATAAACAATAGACATTTATTTCTCACAGTTCTAGATGCCGGGAAGTTCAAGATCAAGGTACCAGCAGGTTTAGTTGTCTGGTGAGGGTCTGGTCTCTGTTTCCAAGATGGTGCCCTGAATGCTGCATCCTCTGGAGGGGAGGAAAGCTATGTCTTCACATGGCAAAATGTAGAAAGGTAAAGGGGGTAAACTCCCCCCATCAAGCCTTTTTATAAAGAGTACCTAATCCCACTCACAAGTGAGGAGCCCTCATGGCCTAATCACCCCTTAAATGCCACATCTCTTAATGCTATCACATTGGCAGCACATGAATTTTGCAGGGACACATTCAAATCCTAGCACCTTCTATAAACCATACACTTCTATGTCCTGGGGATACAGCAATAAACAAAGCAAATTTTAAAAATCTGCCCTCATGTAGTTTACATTGTAGTAGGGGGAACAGGCAAGGAGCTAAGGCAGAAATAGGGAGAGCAGCTTAATTATTGCAATAATCCAGGTGAGAGATGGTGACAGTGAATTAGTGAGAAGTTGTATGTTTCTGGATATATTTTTGAGGCACAATCAGGGTGAGAGATGGTGACAGTGAAGTGGTGGGAAGTTGTATGATTCTGAATATATTTTTAAGGTACAACTGATAGAATTTCTTGGTAAATTGAATATGAAGTATAAACAAAAGAGGGAGAAATCCTGGAAGATACAAAGATTATTTTTCCTGAGAAACTGAAAGAATGGAGTTGCTGTTAACTGGATTAGACAGATGGCAGGATAAGCTGGTTAGGGGGGTGGTCAGGAGTTGAATTTGGAACATTTAAGTTTGAGATGGCTGTTAGACATACAGATGGAGATATCAAATAGGCAGTTGATTATAAAAGTTCAAGGGAGAGGTCCAGATTGGAATTATAAATTTGAGAGTCATAAGCATATAGATGATCTAAGTCTTGAGACTAGATGATATAATCATGAGACTTACTGTAGAGAAAAAAAAAGAAAAGTGAAATGAGAAATAAGATATTAAGCTGAAATCTGCAGAAGAAGATGAGAACCAGCAAAGGTGACAGGCAAGGAATAGTCAGAAAAGTAGGAAGAAAACCCTAAAAATATGGCTTCATGAAAATCAAATGAAGAAAGTGTGTTAGGGAGGATAGAGTGATCATTTGTGTCAATGGCTACAGAAGGGCCAACCAAAATGGAGTAATGAGCACTGGATTTAGTCACATGGAAATCATGATCATTTGGGATTGCAGGCAGGGTGAGCCTGATTGGAATGGGTGGAAAAGAAAACTAGAGAAAAAGAACTTGAAGACTGTGAACATAGGTTGATTTTTCAAGTGTTTTGCTATAAACAGAAGGAGACAACTTGGGTGTTAGCTAAAGGGGAAATATGAGTCAAGGGGTTTATTTCATTTAATTGTGTCAAGATAAAAGAAATAACAGCACATTTATATGCTCATGAGAATGATCCATTGCAGAAGAAAAACTTGATGATGGAGAAGAAAGAGATTGATTAGAACAAAGTCCTTGGTTAAGTGAGGGGTGATGAAGTGTACTGTACAGTACATTCATAGAAATTGGAGGGAAGGCAGGCTGTGTGCAAATGCAAGTAGATGTGAGCTCATGGAAGTTTTCTTCTATTTTCTTATTGAAATAGGAAGTAAGGTCATCAACTGATAGTAAGGTGGGGGAGGAAGAGTTCAAAGTATGATGAAAGAAACAAAGGTATATTAGTCAAGGTTCTCCAGAGAATAGTACCAATAATTTTTATATATATTATATAAAATATAATATATAAAAATATATTATATATTATATATATAATAGATATAAATTCTATATATATAATATCTATATATAAGTAATATATGTGTGTATATATATGTTATATATTATATAGTATATGTGTGTGGTAAGGGGAGGAGATTTAGAGATTTATTATGGGAATTGGCTCATGCAGTTATGGAGTCTAGAAGTCCATGATCTGCCATCTGCAGGCTGGAGAACCAAGAAAGTCAGTGGTGTAATTTAGTCTGAGTCCAAAGGCCTGAGAACCAGGGGGCCTGCTGGTTTAAGTTCTAGAGTCTGAAGGCCTGAGAACCAAAAGCTCCAATGTCTGAGAATAGGAGAAGATGAACATTTCAGCTCAAAAAGCGAAAGAATAAATTCCTCCTTTCATGACCTTTGTGTTCTATTCGGGCACTCAACAGGTTGCATGATGACCACCCACACTGAGGAGGGCAGGTCTTTACTCAGTCTAATGATTCAAAGGCTAATATCTTCCAGAAACACTCTCACAGACACACCCAGAAATAATATTTCACCAGCTATCTGGACATACCTTAGACCAGTCAAGTTGTCCCATACAATTAATCATCACAGAAGGTATAAAAGAGTTTTCCAGAAGAGTAGAAGAAAGAATGGAGTCAGGAAATATGATTGCAAGGCAACATTAAGAGTTCACCTAAGGCAATGGCCATTAACTTCAAGTGAAACCAGTCCTTACCGTGGTAAGGTTTTCTCTTGGCACATTCAGCTGAATGGGTAGAGACATGAGTAAAAGATGGATATAATGAGACATGAGGAGAAGCCTGTCGCAGAATTTCTGGTAAGACTTTCCTGTCATTTATTTGAGTAGGAGTAGATCCAGATCATGTGGGAACTAAAGCTTTTACAGTTTGAGGGGAGTACTCTTTGATAAAAGCAATTCAAAATTGCAAGCATAAAATTGTTTATGGGATTTCATATTTAAAATGAGAACATAAATCATAAGTTATAACTTTTAAAAATCTGACATCACAGGTTCAGCAAAGCAACTCATTGTTTTTATCAGCTGCCTTGCAGACTGTTATATATTTTTTCCCTAGACTTTTTTTGGCCGAAACTCTTTGATCACCTCTTTTAATGACAATGATTTTGTAATATTTTCTACAGAATGATAAATTAGTGTTTCCTCTAACATGGTTGATTAAAATTTTATTTTTTCCTCATTGGTAATTTAGAAGCATTACTTTGAGCCTCGGAACTTGATGTTAGTACTATCAGATAGATTTTTAGAATTGTCACATTTGGGGAAAACCTTTATCAAATTTATTTCATAAGTGTTGAAAGAAAAGTTTTTCAGGTCTTCTTGTGCAAAGATTACTCTTTGAATTAAGACACTTATAAACCAGTTTGTGGAATGTTCTCCTACAAATGGCAAACTCAGTTTTATATTCATTGTCAGTATCATTAGTTCATAGCAAATTACAAAACATTTAAGTTTTTTCTCCAATATGTTTATGTGATTCACTCCTCTTCATTAAGTGGAATATCAAAAAACCCAAGTCTTTCTGTTGGATGTTTGTAATTATGATGCTGATATAGGAGAAAATTTCAGTTTTGATAAGTTTGAATGAAAACCAAAATTTCCCCTTATAATTTTATGTTTGATGGTTGGAAGAATTTTTCACAGAGTAGCTTTTGGCTCTGATTGTTTCAAACCTTGTTTGTTTTCCAATTCCACATATTTCTGGTATCGGGCTTTGTAGTATAATACTGTGATATGATCTCTGTCCAGCACCTTCATTTCCCTAAAATTCCCAGTGCAACCTGACCCAAGGGAAAGTGTAACAGAAGAGATTTTGGAGTAGAGAGAGTGGCTTTAACTGAAAGTGGTCAAAATCTTATCTTTTCAAATTTTATGAAAACCTATGACCTTGTGAACACATTGCTAGGCCGTACCTAGAGCTTTGAAAGGAGCCTGTTCAAGTGAGGGACCCTAAAGCTTGATCAATCTTCATTAGCATCACAATAAAGTTTCCCCTGTTTTGTGAGAGGCCCAAAAGAAAAATGACTTTGTTGTATCTTCAAGTGATACCTAAAATTGCTGCAGCATCTTCCTCCCAGGCTGAGGATGAAGCTAGTTTCAAAGATGACAGAGCAGTGATAGAGACTACATGGATCCTTGATATTGTTGAGTCATTATTGAACCAATTCTGGAGCCTACCTTACCTCTGGACTTTATTCCTTAAATGATCTCGAGTTGGAGTTTCTACTACATATAGCTGAAAGCTTCCTAATTTCCTTTGTCTACTCTCCTTTCCTCTAAGTACTTATCAATTTCCAAAATTATCTTTTGAGTTTACCTGTTTGGGGCTTTTTTGTCTATCTAAGTGTAAGTTTTACAAGACTTTATCTTGTCTACTACAGTATCTACAAAACCAAAAACTGCCCAACTCATAGTAAATGTTCAATAAGTATTTGTTGAATTAGATGAATGAATAAACAAAGTGTCGTGTTAACAGTGAGTGAGGCTGGCAATGAGTCCTCACTTTTATTATGTTTTGCACTCTCAAATATGTACACTACAGAAAAGAGGCCATTTCATTGAAAATATTCACCTGGTTATTGTGATTGCTATGTTGAAGCATTGTTATTGCAGACATTTCTTCATTCTACTCAGGACCAAGGGCCCACTGATTTCCTCCTGCCAACAAAGGCCAGGATGCTCTGGGGACTGAATGTGCAAGCCCAAAGGTTGTATTGTCTTGTTTCCATATATAGTATTAAATTATGGGCTATCCAACAGTTAAAGAAGCTAGACCTCTTGGTAGGGAAAAGAAATAAAACATTTTCTTTGGAGAGTAACTTTTGGCTCCTAAGTATGCTTTGTTCTTCACAACCCATCTGTCACCATGTTCTGACATTTCCTTGAACAGAACATCATGTGTATTTGCCCTCATCTCTTTATTCCCTGAGTAGGCTCCTTCCTGGAGTTATCTAGTGTCCTCAGCACTTTCACAAATATTCTTCAACAACGCACTCTCCATCTCTGGCCAGTTTCATCCTTAATTTCTCACATTAATGACTGCTTTCTACCAAGGAGCCTTTAGTGGCTTCCTGGGGTCCTGGAGGTTAAAGCTGTATTAGTTTCCTCTCAGCTTTAAGGGAAAGATATTAGATTCCCTGGATACAATTGGCAACTGTAGTCTTGGTGCTAGTGACAGCAGCCAATTCCTATTGCAAGGCACAAGACCACTCCATGAACTAGAGAAAACTGCCTAAGTACTGACTCATCCATTTACTCTTTATTTATTTATTTATTATTTATTGGGCACTTACTGTGTACCAAACACTATGGACTAAGCTGGAGATACAGAATCAGGCACAGTCCTTGCCCTGAAGGTGCTCACTGTCTGGTGGAAAAAACACACATAAACTGATGTTTACAATTCAGTGTAACGAGGGTAGATGAATGTTAGAAGAGCCCTTTGGAGGGTCATCTAGCCCCCTCATGGTGATGTAAGGAGGAAAATCCTATGGTAATCTAGCAAGGATGAGTACAAATTAGCCCCTTTTTGATAGAGTATTGAAGTAAGGTATTCCAGAATAGGGAACAGCATGCACAAAGCCCTGAAAGACAGAATGTATATAGCACATTCAAAGAATGAAGAAAATCAGTATGGTTGGCGAAAGAGTTGTGAGAATAGGGTTAGTAGATAGATGAAGCAGGAGAGGCAACAAAGAACCAGAGCATGAAGAACTGTTAACATATTAAATGTGTCTTTAAGAATTTAGACTTTGGCTCAAGAGAAGTGGGTAAGTATTGATGGGTTTTCGACATGGAAGTGGCATGGTCAAATGTGCATTTTAGAAACATCACTATGGCTTCAATGAGGAAAATTGATTGGAGAGGATTCCTGTGATAGGGAGCGCGGCTAGGAGACTGGTGTAGCAGCTTAGGTGAGAGATAATGGTGACCTGATCTATGATTTTAAAGGTGAATATGGAAAGCATGAACATATTTGAAATATATTTTGGAGACGTAGTTTACAGGAATTGGTGACTAATTTAGTTGTCTGGGAGTTGAAGCAGGGGGAGAAGTTAAAGTAGGGATGGGGGTAGGCAATAATTTCTTAAATGGAAAACAAAAAGCACTAGAAAATGAAATTTTAATAAAAATACATACATTGACTTTATTAAAATTAGGAACTTCTATTTGTCAAAAGATACCATTCATAGAGTGAAAAGGCAAAGTAAGGACTAGGAGAAGATGATTTGAACTCATATCTAGAATATATAAAGAAATTATATACATTAAGAAGAAAAAGCCAACCCAATTTAAAATTTGGGTGAAAGACTTGAACAATCACTTTACAAGAGGATTTCTAAATGGTCAATAAGTATATGAAAAGGTGCTCAACATTACTAGTCATGAGGGAAATTTACATTAAAACCACAATGAGATATCACTATACTCCCAGCAGAATGGCTAAAATTAAGAAGGCTAACAATATCAAGCTTTGACAAAGATGTGGAACAATTAGACCTCTCATACATTGATGGTAGGAGTATAAATTGGTATAACCAGTTTGGAAAACTGATCAGCAACATCTACTAAAGTTAAACATATATCTACCCTGTGACTCAAAAGTTCAACTCCTGGGATAAATAGAGGACTATGTTTACCAAAAATGTGTATAAAAATATTGATGTCATTCTTATGAGCCCCAACTGGAAAAATGCAAATCTCCATCAACAGTAGAATGGACAAACAAGTTGTGGTATATTCATAAAATAAAACACTACAGAGAAATAAAAAGGAACAAATAACTGACAGATAAAATCACATAGATACATTTCACAGATATAATGTTTATGAACGACAAATGAGTACCTACAATATGATCCCATTTATCTGAGCAGGCACAACTAATAAAAAGTTATAGATGTCAAAAGAATGGTTATCTTTAGATGTTGGTACTGACTGGGAAGGAGCACTAGGGAGCCTTTGGGGCACTAAAAATCTTCCACATCTTGAGAGGGGGAGTGGTAACATGGGTGTACACACATGCAAATATTCATTGAACTTTACACTTAGATTGTTTGCACATTGTTTGAACATAATTATAGTACATTGGGACAGGCATAGGGGTTTTAGAAGATGACGTCAAATTTGGACATTTTGAGTTGTAAGTACATAAACACATTGAAATATATCAAACCAAAACTTGGGAGAGAGATCTAGACTTCATTCTTCAATTAGAGGCTGTTTTCCACACACAAGTTTATATGGAGGCCGTAAAACAAGATAAAAGCATGCAGTCCATAAGATTCAGAATAATGAGTGATCTTTGCTTTTAGAAACCCTTATGCAAAAATATAGTGTGGAATAATGAATAACATTGTTAAAAAAATAGATCAGTTGATGGAGGGTCTTAAATCTTGATCTGGAGAGTTGGAATTTGACTTGAGGTGTAGTGGGAAGCTTTGTGGGTTCTTGAGCTTGGGAGGAAGAAAATCAACATGCTTTTAAAAGTAGATAATTCTTGTAGCCATGGGAAAGATAAACAGGAGCACACCAAGTGTATTAGTCTGTTTTCATGTTGCTGATAAAGACGTACCTGAGACTGGGCAATTTACAAAAGAAAGAGGTTTAGTTGGATTTACAATTCCACGTGGCTGGGGAAGCCTCACAATCATGGCAGAAGACAAGGAGGAGAAAGTCACTTCTTACATGGATGGCAGCAAGCAAAGAGAGCTTGTGCAGGAAAACTCCTACTTACAATAACCATCAGATCTTGTGAGACTTACTATCAGGAGAATAGCACAGAAAAGACCTGCCCCCAGGATTCAGTTACCTCCCACTGGGTCACTTCCACAACACATGTGAATTCAGGATGAGATTTCGGTGGGGACACAGCCAAACCATATCACCAAGTCTGACGAGGGAAGGGCCAGTGAGGAGGCCAGCTGCAGTCATTTAGGCTTGATGTCACAAAGGCCTGGCCAGAGAAGCGTCAATGAGAATGAAAAGGAGAAGATGCAAGACCAAGAAAGTGTCAGGAAAGAACCAACAAGACTTGGTGGCTGATGGTGTATGGATATGAGGGATAAAAAAATAAAAGCCTAGCTCCAGCTGAAATAATATGAGTTAGCAGACTTCTTCAAACCAGCACTTGAACCTATTTCATAGTTATTGAGTGCATTTAATGAGGTAACACATGTAAAGTGGTTAGCACAATGCCTCACACATGCTAAGTATTCAATTAAGTTAGCTGCTATTATTCTATCCACGGCTGCTCACTGCTAGAGAAATTTATGCAACCAGGCAGGTTGGTTCCTCTTTAAATTCCTGGTTACCAACCTCAAATGGGTCCTTAACCCAGCTTACTCCTTCACCCACTGTACCCACTGTTTTTAATCTTTTTACCCTCCTCAAGCACCTTGCCCTGCTTCACACTTTCTGTCTAAGCGTCACCTAGCCTGTCACATTACAGAGAAAACAGATGCCATCAGAACATCTGTTGATCCTCCCTCAACAGTTCACCACCCCAGTCCACATGTGTGTTTCTTTCCCATCCGGTCCTCACCTGCTGTTACCATAAAGAGGTGTGCTGTATCAAAGACCAGTACCCTGGAGAGCACCACTTCTAACCCCCACACTTGTCTCTTTAACCTCATCATCTCTGGATCAGAGAAGGTAAAAGCAAGGGCTCTTACTGCCCGGATTTGCACACTGGCTTTGTCACTTACCAGCTGTGGAACACTGGGTAAGCCTCTTAACCTCTCGGCAGCACCATGTCCTCAACTGTAAAATGGGGACAATAAACATATCATCTGATAAGGTTGCTGTGAAGCTTCAATTAGATTATACATGAAAAGTGCTTAGCCAGTGTCCAGTATATGTTAGCTAATGATATTATCTATTGCTCCTTGAGTCTTTCTATCAGAATTCTAATATTCTCAAGTGTCTTCCGTCGTAAAAACAAAAAAGCTCCCACATACTCTTCCAACTATTGCTTTCTGTATTTGCTGCAACATAACAACTGAACAAATAATGTGTACACATTACAGTCATTTCCTTTCCTCCCCATTTATTCTTCAGATTCTTCCAAACTTGTCAAAGTCACCAATAATTAAAATGTTGCAGGATCCAACAGACACTCTTCTGTCTTCATATTATTTAACCACTCAGCAGAATTTCCATGGCTTCTTGGGCATGCCCTCGTCCATTAACCCCTCACTGCCATTGATTTTAGGATTTTCTGTGATCTTGGTTTTCCTCCTACCACTTTATCAGATCTTGCATAATCTTCATTGCCCTATCCACCTCTCCCTGAACTTTAGTTACCAATGTTCTTATGGCCCTGTTCTAGGCCCTCCCATAACTTCAGTTACCACCTGCTTTAGTCAGGATGAGCTGTTATATTATGGTCAGAAATTAGTCCTGAAATATCAGAGATTGAAAAAAAAAATTATTTCACACTCATGACCAATGCAGGGACACTGGATGACATTTTATCACTTCCCAATCTCATGATATGGCCTCAGTGTCCACTACATCAGGGAATCTCAAACATGGAAAACTCCCACTCCCCCCATAACTGCTTCCAACTTTACAGTGACATGTGTCACTTTCACAGCCAAACTTAGATATACTGTTTGAATTCACTTTAAGGGAGGCTGAGAAGTCATATTATGTGCCAAGGAAGGAGAAGAGAGCTGATTATGGTGAGTTCTGACTATCTGCACCAAACCATCTATATGCCAATTAACTCGCCAAATGACCTCTCTTCTGACTTCCAAATCTATTTAAGTTGGGATTCCTGGTTGCAAATAATAGAAATCTAACTCAAATGATTTATGGATATAACATAATTTGTTTTCCAGATTATTGTCTTAAGAAAGCTAGAGTCTGGGATATCTGCCAGAATTGAACTGGAACCAAGAAAACTAGAACCCAAGAAGGACTCTGTCCATCTAGTGCTGTATTCCTCTCTGTGTGCATCTACTTCATGATTTCCCTTTGCTTGTACCTGAATGTTTCTGCTCCTAGTCGACATTTCAGAACACAGTCACTACCATCCTTTGAATTTCCAAGTCCTCTGTTTTATCTGGCAGAAGAGAGTGTGACTCCTCTTTATCAGCCCTGTGTCTCAAATGCTAGGAAAGAATGTTGATTGTTTCAGCCTAGGATAGGTGCCAGCTCCCTGGCTATATCACTGTGTGTAGGGGCTCTGCAGCTAAGCTAGTGGTGGAGAGTGGGCAGCAGAAGGGCAATTCGCAGAAATGAAGGACAATTTGGGGATAAACTAGACAATAGACGTCAAGTAAAAAATTTAGTAATACATTTAGCCAAGAGTTCATGAAAATCTATTATATACCCAATCCTGTTCTGGGCACTGGGCATACCTTACTGAATGAGATAGAGCCCCTGCCCTCAAAGAGGTACATTCTTATGGAGAATAATAACAAAGAAATAAATAACATAATTTGAGGTGATAAGAAATACTAGGAAGGAAAATAAAATGAAGTAAATGGAATAATGAGTGATAGGTAGTGCTACTTGAGATAGGATGATGAAGGACATGACTTCTGAAAAGGTGGCATTTGAACAGAGCCATGAATGAAATATGATAGCAATGCATGAGAATATCTGGAAGGGAGAGTGTTCCAGGCCAAGGGAAGAGAAAATACAATGGCCCTAAGGGATAACTGAGCTGGAGGAGTTCTAGGAAAAACAAGAAGAGTAAGTGAGGGTCAGAGTGGTAGGAGCTGAGCTTGGAGAAACAGGCAGGGTCAGGTTATGCCTAGTTGGCTCTGTTAAGGACTTTGGATTTAAATCTGAGTGCAGAGGGAAGTCTTTGAAGAGTTTTGAGAAGCAGGAAGATATGATTTTATTTACATTTTTGAAAGATCATTCTGGCTGCACTGATGATAAAAACCCCTAGTGGAGTGACAGTAGAAGCAGGAAGCCCAAGTAGGGGGCCGCGGCAGTTGTTCAAGTGAGAGAGGACAGTGACTAGAGCTAGAGGGATCACAGTAGAGGTGGTGAACAGAAGTGTTTGGACCGTGGGTGCATTTTGAAGAAACAGCTGTCAGAACTACCGATAGATTGGATGTGAGGAGCGAGAGAGAGAGAGAGAGGAGAGTCATAGGTTTTCAGCTGGAGCACCCAGATAGATGGTGGTACCATTTACTGTAATGGGGAAGATGAGGAGAAGCTGTTCATTCCTGTGGGAATGAACAAGATTAAGTTATGCTTCTTTGGATAAATTAAATTTCAACAGACAGCTATCAATAAGGTGGGAGCCATTGGTGTATAGATAATATAAATCCAAGGGACTCAATGTGTCATGAGCACACCAAAAGATGGATGCTTGAAACCAAGCTCTCAAGCTTCCCACACCCTCTCTCCAACCTGTATCTCGTCCGGTAATCCCTAGTTCAGCAGAACGTATCACCACATACAAGATTGTTCCAGTGAAAAAACCTGCATGTCATTGTTACTTTTTCCTCTTCATGCCCAAACACCCAATTTATCACCAACTTGTAATTGATTTCAAAGGCAAAGTTTCTCTTGAATCCTACGATTTCTCACTAAAACAATTGTGTCTTTTCCCTGCTCAAAACTATTTGAGGGCTTCTCATTGCTTGAAGATAAATCCAAACCCTTCCCACAACTCACAAAGCTTTGAATGAGTGAACCACTGTGGTCCTCTCAAGCTTTATTTTATATCTCACAGGGTTCTTCCTGGTGCCCTCACTCCTGTCGCACCAGCCTTCTTTCAGTTCCTCGAACACACCATAAACTCTCTCCTCCAGACCTCGTTTGTTGTTCCTGAAACACTTTCTCCACCTCTGTGTAAGTTAATTTCTTTTTTTTTTAATAGACATTATAGCATAGTGGTGACAAGAACAGGCTCTGCAGCTGCAGAATCTTGGAGAATTACCTAAATTTGCTGTATGCCTCAGTTTCTCTATTTGTGCAATGACGATAAATGGCTTTTGTGAGGATTAAGTGCGTTCAATCATGTAAAGCCCTTCAAATAATACCTGGCATGGAGCAATTGCCCAGGAAACAGGTGCTCTTATTCATTCGTTCAGGTGCAGTTTCAATGTCCTTTCCTCAGAGAGGTCCTTTTATGATGCCAGCTGCCCCAGACATGGTTAGGTCTCCCTGGTGGATGTGCCCATGGTCCACTGTACATATCTCTATCTCCCTTATCACGATTATAGTAATTTCATGTAACCCTGAAATTACAGCTCCTCCAATCCTGGGCTGTCTTGTTCTATCTTTCTCTAACTGTTAAACACAGTGTTTCAACATATACAACTAAACAAAGTAATACATATGCCACACACTGCTAAACATGGGGATTCAAAGATATCATCATACTCAGTAACACACACATACACACCCACATACACCAAGCTCTGTTAACTGAGTTCTAACATTCATCATTTAATGTAGTCCATATAGAAAAGCAATACCCTGTTAAACATAGTGCGTCACACAGATATTACTATAGTGAGTTATTCACGCACCTTGCTCTGTTGAAATAGTTTCAGCATGCATCCCTAAATAAGTCTACATGTAGTATGTGTTGCTAAACAGTGTTTCATGCAGATATCACTGTAGTGAGTCATTCGTGCACCTAGCTGTGTGAAGCATAGTTTCAAATATGCCACTAAAGAAAGCAATACATGCACCCACACTGCTAAATACAGCATTTCACAGATATGTCACTATACTCAGTACACATGCCTCAAGCTCTGTAAACAGAGTATCTTTTACGGGGCATATTTGGGAAGGTGAGAGTCAGTCTATTCCAGAGGCCACCGCTACTCTGTCTTGCTTGTGCTTTCTTGCTTCTCCCATTTCCACTTCATTTTGCAGCCTGCAATTCCTATGGACCATTTCCGTAGTCCAAGGGGTGAACACACATGCTGTCACAGGAAATCCACTTATGGGTTCACTCCAGTGCTTAATAACTTTTATTGTCCAGGGCCTAGAGCCCTGCACAGCCCCAGTCTTCACAGAGAACATCCTCACCTTCACACCTTCTCTGTGCAGATTCCCACTCAGCTTTAGGGAGGGTCATCAGAAGAATCCATTCCTTCCCCTAGAACCTCGAACAAGGCTTTGACATTCGTAAGTCCCTTCCCTATCCCCCTGCTGGGAAGGGCTCTTTTACAGGCCTTCTCTTTCCAGGCGATCCAATGGGAAATTATTAGGAAGAGACAAGGCCCCCATATGAACATACGTGCAGCCCCAAAGGACAAATATAAATTCTCCAAACAGAGTTGTCTGAGTCCTCTTTAAAGGAGAGAAACACTTCCTGACTCCACAGCGATCAGCCCAGCTGACCCAGGAGGTACTGGAGGTAGCAATTTACTCTGCTATGCAGTGCTTTGTCAGTTCCCCTTTG
The DNA here is from genome assembly GCF_029281585.2 of Gorilla gorilla gorilla. Lineage (NCBI taxonomy): Eukaryota > Metazoa > Chordata > Mammalia > Primates > Hominidae > Gorilla > Gorilla gorilla. The sequence goes on from NC_073247.2 coordinate 160,077,249, forward strand.
TTCATTTTAATGCTTTCATGACTGTGCCCGGGAGGCCTGTAGGTGCATAAGAAATGGGAGCCATTACTGGGTTGTTGGACTTTTAATAGCCACCACTTAGCTACACAAACACCTGGCAGAAGCTTTGAATGGAAAGGGATTCCTTTGTCTTGCCTCTTTTGAATGTGGTCAGTTTGCTAGGCAGGTTCCTCAACTGTAGTCTCAGTCTGATGAAGGGGGTCCAAAGTGAGGACTCAGTATCCTCTAAGAAACTGCCAGGGGTAGAGCTGCTGATGGGACAGCACAGCGCTGCTCTTGAGTTTACGTATAAAATGATTTGAATAACATTTATTTTTGCCTCAGACTGGAAGCTCTGTTTGTCCCCATATCCTAGTTCCTGGCACATAGTAAGTGCTTGATGAATATTTAGTCAAGGAATGACATTTTCAGAAGTGTGATTAACTGCTCACATACTTAGATAAGTTATGAGAGAATTCAGAGAGCTCAAGTGGCAGGCTACAATTTGAGCAGAAAGGAGACCAACCGAGTTCACTTTACATTAAGGACCATGCAGTTAAGGACCCTAACTAGGAGATGAATTTGTGTAGAATTTGTCTTGCCAGTTACCATTTGGTCCAGGTGGGAAGTCCGCGTCTTGAGGCAGAGGGCTGAAACCCAGACAAAAACTCAAGTATTGTGAAGTGGTAACTTTCCCAGGGATCACATGGGGGAAACAGGTGAGTTCTAGAGGCCTAAATAAGCACCCTGGTAGGGAAAATGTCCTGAGGAACATGGAGGTGAGATACTGGCAATCGGAACTTCCTCCACTCAGAGCAGATGGGCAGAAGGAAGCAAACCAACAAACCTCGATGAACTTAACAAAAGAAGTCACCTCTTCACACATCCAGAATATGGATCTGAAATACAAAAATATGAGGGCTGAGCAGCATGCAAGTAACTGGCAGTAACATTTGAGTAAATATCTTTTTAACATAGAGGCTCTGCATTCTGCCTAAGGCCAGAACAAGGCTCCAAGGGTTGATGGGAAAGAACCCTCAAGTGGGTTCAGGAAATGAACTTGGCTCAGGGAAAGTTTACAAACTAAGGTCTGGATGCCAAGCTGTTCCTGACAGCAGAGGATGATAAAATCAAAAAGAGTGCCTGCATTATTTTGACCTCCTGGACACAATCCCTTCTTTCCTCTTCATGTTCCTTTGCTTTTGCTCTTCTCTTTCTTCCATTCTTTCTGTCAATTCCATTCTATTATTTTTCCTCCTACTTTTCCTCCTCCTCTTGTTCTTCTCCTTCTCTTATTCTTCTCCTTATTCCTATTCTTATTCATATCAAGCAGATAATAACTGAATACCTTTTTGTCATACAAGATTCTCACATTACCATTATTTATCTGAAGCCCAGCTCAAGACCCAAGACCGGTAGGTTCTGAGATGTCTTTCTGATCCTGACACCATTCTCATGTTTTAGTTTTTATCTTTGGAACTTATAATTCTTTTTTTTTTTTTTTTTTTTGGTCCCATTGCCATGACCTCAATTACCGACACTTTCTAAACTTTCTAGAATTCATTTATGCCCATTGCAAGCTTTAAGAACAAGGTCTATTTCCTTGTTAAACCTTATCATCCATTCATTCATTCGAAGCATCTGTTGAGTGCCAGATCTGTTCTAGGTGCTTGTGTAATCTATAGATTTATTGCTTTCAGAAAGATAAGCACAGAAAACATATTTATTAATAACATCTTAGTCTGTCCAGGCTGCTGTAACAAAATACCATAAACTAGGTAGCTACTAAACAACAGAAATTTATTTCTCATAGTTCTGGGAGCTAAGAAGTCCAAGATCAATAGACCCGCAGATTCAGCGTCTGGTGAGAGCCCGCTTCCTGGCTCTTACATGGCACCTTCTAGCTGTTTCCTCACGTGGTGGGAGGGGCTAGCTAGTCCTCTGAAGTTTCTTTTATAAGGACACTAATCCCAATCATGAGGTCCCTGCCTTCATGACCTAATCACGTCTCCAAAGGCTCCACCTCCTAATACCATCACCTTGGGGATTAGGTTCTCAACATATGAATTATGGGGGGACACAAACATTCAGACCAGAGCAGTCAGATATCTTTTTAAAAAGAATGAAAGAGGACAGTGTTTAATATTCTCAATGCTGATTAAGCAACCAAACACAGTGCAATTTTATTTTAGGACTGATAGTTGGTCTAGCCTAACTGAATTGGGTTTTCCCAGCACTTTTTGCACAGCCTCAAATTTAGCCTTCTGATACCTTTTCAACTGACAAGGAAGTTAGCTGTTCTTGCTAAAGGTCATCATCATTGCAGGCTGCTGTAGTTTATTGCCCTTAACCTGGCAGAATTCCCTTTAACAGGTTCAATTTTCATAAAGTCTTTTCTGCTTTTTTGGAGCAGCCATAATTTAGTGCCCCCAATTAATTGAGGGAGCTAAAATTTCATACATAGTTAACTACATCTTCAATCAGTATTTGGTGCCTAGAAAATAAGTCCCCAGTGGACATTTGTCCCTGCAAGTCATGTTGCACTGAAAAATTTGTGCCTGTTCGCAGACTGTTTCTCCTTCAAATGTTCAAGTCAGCAATGATAGCAGTCAGCTAAGTAGAGAGTGTTTCTGAGAAAAAGAGTGCTCAATGCTACTCTGGGGTATCTGACAAAGAAATGGAAGTGACTTTAACTTCCTCCAAGTAGACGAGTCAATAGTTATTATTATTCACTCTTCATCCCATGTTAAATAAATGAGGGTCCCCAAGAAGCTATACATTCTCTTCTAATGGGTTGTTACTGTTGCGTAGAAGCAGTTACTCAACCCAGTTGCTGTCAGGACCTCACCGATTATAGATGGTTCAGATATGGCAGCTCACCCTGTACCCTCATCCAAATCCCTGGAAGAAACATCTCTGAAAGGTTTGCACAGATTTCTGACTGGGATGAACACTTCAGCAAAGGAGAGACAGAGTCCTGTCCCTTTGGAGGAGTCAAGAGTCCCTTTTGGACTCCAAAAGTCCTGTCCCTTTTGGAGTCAGGAGGTCTGGGCTCTGGACTCAACTCTGCCATTGATTCCTTGTGTGAGCTTGCACATGGCTTTTCCCCAAATCCTGCATCTGTTTCCCCCACTCCAGATCTTTGATTGTTGCCTGCTATCACTACACATTGCAGGAGAATTGAAAACAGGTATCTACTCAACAAATGTCCATAGCAGAATTATTCATAATAGTCCAAAAATAGAAACAACTCAAATGTCCATCAACTGGTGAATGAATAATCAAAAATGCAGCATGTCCGTATAATAAAAACTTATTCAACCAATAAACAGGAATGAAGTACTGATACATGCTATGGTAAAAATTAACCTTGAATACATGATGTTAATTATGCTTATTGAAAGAAGCCAGAAACAGAAGGCCACAAACTGTATGATTCCATTTATATTAAATGTCCAGAATAGACAAATACATAGACACTGAAAGAAGATCAATGGTTGTCAGAGGCTGGGGGAGGGAGAATGGAGAATGACTGCTTAATAAGTACAGGGTTTCCTTTTGGGGGTGATGAAGATGTTCTTGAATTTGTTAGTGGTGAGAGTTATACAACCTTGTGAATATACTGAAAACCACTGAATCATGCATTTTAAAATAAAAGAATCACCAAAATAGCTTGTTTGAATTATGGATTCCAGTCAAGAGTGGAGACCAGATCATCTATATTTTTAAGAAGTGGCCAGGTAACTCTAACGGTCAGACAAGTTTATAATGACTTTTTATTAAGGGCCCTATCCAGCTCTACTATTTGACTTCTTGCTGTTCAGATTATTCATTTGTTCATCCATGCGCCATTCACTGTGCACTTGAATAAATGTATCAGACAGCTCGTGGTAAAGATATGTGGAATAGACAGTTCTCACCCTAGTGAAACATACATCTAGTGCTTTGGTTACAAGAAATGTTTCTAAATGCCTTTTAAATTTTAATTCACATTCTATTAAACAACCAAACAAACTACTATAGAGAGCTCAGCACATCTACTTAATAAAACATTTTTTAGATGGAAAACGAGAATCATGATGTTGAAGAGTAGCTTCTCACCAAATTACCCTTCTTAGAGCTAGTCCTGCAGGGTCTATGACTAACTTCCAGAATCCCTTTGGTTAAATTAATAACCAAGACACTCAATGGTCTTTTGCAGCGCAATAATATGGAAGACTCCATACTGAGACATCATTTCTGTGGCAGCTCTAGTCCATGGCAACACAGAAGGCTGAACACATTCAAGGTTTGGGGGAAAGCCTTTCTAACTCATGAATAGGAGGGGGCCTCACAGCAGATGCCTCTCTTGGCACTAGGAAAAAAAGCTGCTTCTCACACTGTCACTTGCTGTCATAAAGCCTAGAAAATTCTGTGATTGGCCTTGAAAAAGAAATGAAACCACTATACAATGGTGTGATTGAAATTTCAAAAAGGGTGCCACACTAATTAGTGCTTATGATTCGGAGACAAATTGCTTGAAATGATGCTGATGTTTTTGAATGCAATAGAAAAATGTATATTCTCAATCAAGAGTAGGCTCTCGAAAAGGTTTTTTTTTTTTAATTGAATTGAAAAAAATAGGAGGGTTCATAAAAAGAGGTAGCAGAGCAAGATTCTCCCACGCACACTTTTAGAATTATGGTAGATCCTGCTACTGCCTATCTTCTCTGCATTCAGGGAGCTTCAATGTCTTCAAAGTGGTCTCTCCATACCAAGAGGAATGAGATTTGATGAAGAGGGAAGAATGATACAACCAAATCATTCACTTTCCTGCAGAAATATTTCTACTTTGGATAGAGACAGAGAGCACCATCCATTTTTTTAAAACTAGAATGCTGGGAGCTTCGTGAGACTCTTTTGTTCAACCCTCCAGGCCTCTTAGCGCAACTAGGTGGGGCACATCTGGAATAGAAAGCCCTATGTGGGGACTTCTGCCTATCTGGCTGGCTGCAGCAGATACTCCCACTTACTCCTCTCCTCCCCTCTTTTTTCTCCCCTCATCTATCCTCTTCCCTTTCTGTCGGTCACCCTTTGTCTACCCTGCCTCAGGCTTTGTTCTAGGTTCTGCGGAACCAGAGATAAGTTAGCCTTGTTCTTGTCCTAAGGGAGCTCACAGCCAGTGAGGGGACACAGACAGCAGACATATGAATACCAGGCCAAAAAAATTCCCGTTTCAGAGGTGTGCATAGGAGGGAGCAAGTACTGGTAGCTTCGCTCGGTAGTGGTATGGCAGAGTAGATGGGCAGGGGCCAGCAAGGCTTCCCTGGGGAGAGGAGAACGACGAGTCAGATGCTATGATTTCCTGCAGAAGAGAGGTACATTTTCAATGCAAAGGGCTTTGATCAGTCCACACGTTTGTGGGAAAGTAGGAGGAAGCCACATGAAGCCTGGACCTTTAGGTGTTTGGATGTGCCTTTTCAGGATGATGGGGTACAAAGGCTGCTGACTTCCTGATTTCCACTGGGGATGCCTGGTTTTTCTTTTCCATGTCTGGCCCTGTAATTTTGCCATTTAGTCGCAGCAAACATGCTAGGGGGTATTGCTTGTGGGAAATTTATTAAATATTTCAAACTAAATGTGGTTAGTGGAGGATTATAGAACACTTACTTTGTTACTTTGGGTTAAGGGCAGGGGAGAATCTTTTTTTTTTTAAGGAAAAGGCTACCCTGATTATCAGAACCCCATGAAATAAAATAAGGGCACCTGTTTTCTTCCTCAGAGGAAATACTTTTTAAAAAGCAAGACCCCTTCCAGATTTCTAAGGGCTCCCGGGTTCTTGAATGCTTATGAAATAAATGTTATTTTCAGGATAGAATGTGCCTGCTAAAAATCACAGACCAAGAAGGCATCTCTCTGGCTACTAAATACTTGGGCTGTGGTGTGGTGGAAGTGACAGGCTAGAATTTCAGGATGAGAGACTCTTTCCTTCTTTCTTTTGTGCTTTGGGATATAACAGTGCTGGGGAGCTTGGTTATTCATGCACCCATCTTATGACAAGAAGACCATGCATGGTAGTAACCTACATTTGAGAGCTTACCCCAAGGATGGCTTAGAGTTTAGATTGATTAATATTTGTTCAGATATTATCTGATGGAATCCTTGATTTTGTAGAATGGGGAAAATTAGAGAAGGACAAGCCCTGTAATGTTTCTTTATGGAATCGAGGCTGTCCAATAGGTCTTTTATGTCTAGTTTAAGTTCACCACACGTCGTCACTTATATATACATTATTATTTTCCTGTTTAGCGTATAAAATCTAAAGAAATGGTAATACAGCCATGAGATATTGCAAGTAATCTGGTGATGAGAAAAACAGAGACATATTGCTTATTTCTCACTTTTTTCTCATGTTACTGAATGCCCTTCCCTTCTCTAGTTGTTTGCTTGTGATTTTGTGCCACAGTTTAGCACTGCACATGTCCTAATTCTGCAATACGGTTTGCTGAGTATCTCTAGGTGTGGAGAATAGAGCTGAAATAAAATGTATTTTTAGGCCATAGTTAACTCCTGCTTGCTCGTGCACAGAGATGTAGTGCTGAATAGGACATGGGCTTTGGAGGGAGCAGAAGTTGCATAAGAACCACAGTCTTGCCCTACAGGTAACAAATACTCACAGATCAGCTGCCATTTTTTCACTTATTAGGTAAGTGAACTTGAATAACATGTTTAACTTTTCCAAACCATGGTTTTGTCATCTGTAAAATGGGAATAATCACTCCCATGCTCAAACCCCTGCACTGTCTTCCAGTCACACTGAGAATAATAATCCCGGGCCTTTACCATGACCCTAGGCAGGGTTTGCAAACTATCCTAAAGAGAAGAATCACCCGAATCACCCAGAGTTTGTGTTAAATCTTTTCAATTTTGTGCCAGAAGACTGGCACTCTCTCAAATACTAGTCTTGTATTAATTATTGGTGATTTCAATACCGACATGGACGAAATTCAAACACCTTGGCCTCTTAGTTCCTTGACTTCCTCCTCTTCTCCTGTGACCTTCTTCTCTACCCCCGCAGCCAGTCACTCCCATGGCATACTTTAGCTCTTCTCATTACCAATAACTACAACTCCCACAAACTCAATGTCATGTATCCTATTCTCTTTCCACCACTTTCCATCTTTCTGGCTCATTCCATCTAATGCTCTATCTCCAGTCATCCCTTCAACCATGGCGGACCGTACAATCGATTGATCCTACAAACTTTTCACTCTGATGTCCCCTCTTCCCTCCTTAATTGCATGGACAAGCATTTTAATTGCTTCCTATACGTAGCCTCAACTCTCCTGCACCCCTTTCACTTTGTTTAGCAAAACCACAATCTCAGTTAAATCTGTCTCTCTGCCTACTTTGCACTGTACTTGTGCAGTCAATCATGACTGGGAAAAAACCCACAACTATGCTGGCTGGTATCACTCTGAATTCATGACCATGAACGTCAAGTGGACCCTTAATGCTGCTTAGCAATTGTAAAAGGTTTGTCAGCTTCTTCTACTCTCCCACTCTCCAAGATGACTATTACATACCTTTTTCTACTAATCAAGCTTCCACCTCCTCCTTTCCATATTCATTTTCAGCTGATAAACATGCGTCCTATTATTCAGTGAGAAAATCGAAGCAATCAGAACAGTTTACTCACATTCCTTCCACTATATCTACCGACCTGCCTTCCTTCCTGTTAACTTAATGAGCTGTTAGTGCTCAATCTAATGGTGAGTTCATTGTCCTTATCTTATTTGACCCGGCAACAGCTTGTTGACACAGTTTACCATTCCTATCTCTGGGACACCCCCAAACTCTTGGTTTACCTTCTACTTCACTGGTTGCTCCCCACCAGTCTCCTTAAACTACTTTGCTGGCTCCTCCTCACCTCCCCATTCTCTAAACACTGGAGTTGCAGAGTCAGTCCTTAGACTTTTCCGTGTATACTTATTTCCTTGGTGTTGTCATCCAGTTTCATAGATTTAAATAGCATCTATTTGCTGAAAACTCCCAAATTTATATCTCCAATCCAGACTTGATCAGCCTATATAAAAACAATGCAGCTTACCTGCATCCACAGCACTGGCAGTTCCACTTATTGGATTATGTTTTGTTTGTTCTTTAGCGTGTAGCTATATCTAATGTACGGTGTCATTGTTTAAAAGCTGTAATCTTGCTCTGTCATCCAGGATGGAGTTCAGTGGTGCAACTACAGCTCACTGGAACCTCGAACTCCTGGGCTTAAGTAATCCTCCCGCCTCAGCCTCCAGAGTAGCTGGGACTACAGGTGTGTACCATCACACCCGGCTATATCATTTTTAAACATGTTTATTTTCTGTCTTCCCCTATTAGAACATAAGCTCCATCGAGAACATAAGCTCTTTTGTTGGTGTGTGGGTTTTTTTTTTTTTTCCTGATGTATTCCTAGTGCCTAAAATGGTACTTTCCATGTAGTAGGTGATGAGACTATTGAATCAGAATTTCCATGGAAAAGCCCTGGCAATTTGTATATTTGACATGGGTCCAAGGCGATTACCTTATATTGGGGAGGTTGGAGGAGAGAGTTCTGGCCTAATTAAACTTTTCATTGTCTGCCCCCTCCTAATCTGCCTGACCTAATTTTAGCTACTCTGTGTACTGCCCATGTTGTTTTACCACATTGGTCTTTTCATGATTCTTATAACATGCCAAATATCTTCAGACCCCAGGACATTTGCACTTGCTATTCTCCCTGCCTGGAATATTCTTTGCATGACTTTCTATATCAGTTTATTAAGGACAATATTTAGTTTGTTTGGTTTAATTTGGTTTATTCAGAACTGATAAATATTTAGGGCTGTGCTTGAAACACCCTCCAAGAGGCCTTTCCTCCTCCCATCATTCTCAATCCTCTACCTTTTTTCATAGCACTTAGCGCTACCTGGAATTAGACAATACTTTTTTTTTTTGTCTGTCTGGATTACTGTGTGAAAGTAATAATAGCTAACACTTGACATCTGCCAGATACTATTAAAAGTACGTTGCATATAATAATTGTTTTAATCTTTACAACAACTCCAATGTTGTAATTTTACCATATCCATTTTGTGGACATAGAAAACTGAGGCACATGGAGATTAAGTAACTAGCTCAAGGTCATACCACCAGTAAGTAGTACAGTTTGTGAATCTGGCTCCTGAATCTGCCTCTTGTTAGTTGACTTGAAGATAAAGAGGTTTGTCTATTTTCTTTACCATTGTATCTCCAGGGCTTAGAACAGTGCTAGGCACATAGTGAGTGTTCAATAATATAGTTAAATGTTGAATCACTATGGCTTGTATTAGTCTTTTAGGGCTGCTATAACAAAACACTGTTTTGTTTTTTTAAAAAATACACCAGACTGGGTGTCTTATACATCAGAAATTTATTTTCTCACAGTTCTGGAGACCAGAAATTCAAGATCAAAGAGTCTGCAGGTTTGGTCTCTCTTGAGGCCTCTTTTCTTAAATTTACAGATGGCCACCTTCTCTCTGCATCTTCACATGGCCTTCCCTCTGTGTGTGTCTGTGTCCTAATCTTGTTGTTTTATCAAGACACCAGTCCTTTTGGATAGGGCCCCACCCTTAAGGCTTCATTTAACCTTAATCACCTCTTTAAAATCCCTATATTTAATTATACTCACATTTGGCATTAAGGTTTCAACATATGAATTTGGGGAGAGGTATAATTCAGTCCATAACAGGCTGAAGCCCAGTTCCTAGAGAATCAGGATACCAAAATCAGAGTTGCTGCCAAAGACCAGAGATGCCAGGGAAGAGAGAAATTCATGTGCCATGTACTCCATTGGTTTTCAAACTCGTGTGTGTGTGTGTGTGTGTGTGTGTGTGTGTGTCTGAACCCATTTCTCAAAAGAAATCTTCCATCTTCTATGGAAGCCTATTATAGCAAGCATGGAAACAGGGGTTCACTGTTGGGAGCTGAGGTGGAAGGCTGGATGGACCCCAAGCACTCACTGGGGACCCACAGACCCTGGAGGTCTCTTGACCAAATCTCAGCACCTCACTTTACAGAAAACACTTTTGAGTCTATAAAGGAGCTAGAACACTCTCTACATTCCCCATGTCTAGCAACAGGCTTGATCTCAGCTCGAAGAGAAAGCCAGAATGTCTAGGTCAGCATTCACGGGCTCCGGCAGGAAGCCTGGAAGCTTTGGCAGCAGGGAACCAGGCTAGGCCTTAAACCAAGAGAGTTTAAGTTTAAGGTGGCCATCACAACTATACCAGGTGTAGTTGGGAGGCTCAACCTCATCCCAATCAAAATAATGACCACGCTGCTGCTGCCTTTGTATTATTGGCAACTCATCATCTTAAATGAGAGGTTTAGGCTGTTTGAATGAGACAAAATCCTGCAGTTAAAGTTCTCTGATTGTATAGATCTATATAGCCTTCCTTCTAAAGCACTGGAACTGTTGAAAACACTATAAATCACTCCCAAATGCCTGAATTCAAATATTATTTCAGTATGCAAATTACAGTCATAAAGCATAATGAAGCACATTTGAATATCAAGTACAAAAGTCACCATATAAATATAAAATAGGAGTGAATGAATGTGGTCAGCGTTTTATTTTATAAATGCAATTTGCCTCCTGAAGACTTTAAAGAGCTTCTGACCAATACTTGGAGAGCCCAGCTGAATTCCATAACCAGGAATTTTATTTTTCTAACTATGAAGGAGGCAAGAATATGAATGTGTGTGTGTGTAATTTTGTCCTGTTTTCCATATTTCTCCATACTATCCTATTTTTAAGTAGGCTGTCTAGCTTGGCCATTCCTTGCCTCAAGGATTTTTTCAGGTTTGAAGTCAGATATATGCCCTGGACCACCTTACTGGAAGGGCTATGAAGATGGAAGAACTCAGGGGAATGGCCGCAAGGGTCATGTAGAAGAGATGCCTTACTGAAGAGTCAGGGCCTCAAGTAACAGAGCTATAGCCCTGAAGGGCCCATGACGACTGAGACAATATTTTTCCTAAGAAGAACCAGCTTCATGACCTGGAGTTCTCCTCAATGCTTTGGTGTCATCTATGTCCCTGGGGTTTTTGTATAATCACAGGTGTGGTAGAGTCCCCACCAATGACTAAGTTTAGATAGCCTACCATTCCAAAAGTATAGGACCTCAGAAGTAGAGTTAATATGGTTTAAACAAAATGTGTGTATATATATATAAATATATAATATATGTATGATATATAATGTATATTATATATGTATTATGTATAATGTATATTATATATTATATATGTATTATATATAATATATATGTGATATTTCTTTGACTTCAACCCAAACTTGTGTCCAGCCCAGAACATAAATGAGAATGAAGGCCTCATCTTTGTCAAATGCCTTGCTTCTGCTCTTTTCTTCCTTCTTAACAGTTGTATCCCATTACATCTTTTAAATTACATAGATAATACGAGAGTACATTCTTGTTAAATAAGATTCTGAAATTTCAATTGCTTCAGTCAAGATCCAGTTCAAGATTTCTATTTTGTAGGAGGTCTTTCCCATCCTTATTTCTGTCTAATGACTTAACTCTGTCTTATTAGTACTTCAGATATTAGTTTGTTTCCCATAACCAGGACTCATTATTGATCATTTAAAGATATTCTACAGTTTCATTTATGTAAATTTTATCTGAGTAGATTACCATTTCTCAGGGGAAAGGGTTATATAAGGGCCTTTATTTCTCTGATAAAACTCATGCTCAATTCAGGCTGGGCACGGTGGCTCATGCCTGTAATCTCAGCACTTTGGGAGGCCGAGGCAGGTGGATCACGAGGTCAGGAGATCGAGTCCATCCTGGCTAACACGGTGAAACCCCATGTCTACTAAAAATACAAAAAATTAGCTGGGCATGTTGGTGGGCACCTGTAGTCCTAGCTACTCAGGAGGCTGAGGCAGGAGAATGGTGTGAACCCGGGAGGCGGAGCTTGCAGTGAGCCGAGATCATGCCACTGCACTCCACCCTAGGCGACGGAGCAAGACTCCATCTCAAACAAACAAACAAACAAACAAACAAACAAACAAAAAAACTCATGCTCAGTTCAATAACTCAAGGCATTTGCAGAGTGCCAAATTCTGTGCCAAACAATGTATCAGGGATTTTTAAATTAATGAACAGATTAATTGCTTTTGGAATGAGAAGGTTCTGACCAGATTTAGAAGAGGAGAAACTCAAAGACATAAGCACTGAAACTGCATAACCTTCACTGACCTTGCAGTCACTCCCTTTGCACTTGGATATGAAAGATTCTATGGTTCTCAGCTTTAGGAAAACTACACTTATCCCTGCACCATTCTCTGTCTTTTTCTATTTGTCTGAAACCAATTCTCTGTACATTGTTAAAGACAGCCCTATCCATTAAGAAATGTGTCTTCACTGGTTACTCTAGTGTATTGTTTGGGTCAGCATAGATTTTCTCAAAATGTGGCCCAGTTCTCTAGGGTGCTTGATAGAATGCAGATTCCTGGGCCAAGTACTAGACCTTCAAAATAATATTTGCGATGAGCCTGAAAATCTGTATCATAACTTATCTACCCCAGGTGATTCTGAAGTAGTATGTGAGAGCCGTATCTCTAGTACCTCTGTGGCCACTGTGGTGAATTCCATCTTGGTTCTCAGTGTCTTCACTTCATCCCATCTTCCTTAATCACACAGAGAAGTCTGTCTCCTCTTTCTGAATGGCTCTCTCTAGTTTGAAGAATCAGTTCTTCCTTAGATGCAAAGCAGATCTGCCTAACAAAAACTGAGCTCAGTGGCCGCCCCAGCCGATCATTTATATAATGATTTCTGTTGTCCAATTTTCGGCAATTCTCCGCTAATTCCAGAACCTAGATATCTTCAGGGGTGTCATCTTCCATAAACTTTCATAATTTGAGCTGTATCATAATGCCTTAAATGAACATCAGTAGTGGTGTAGGCAACAATTCCACCAATGAAAAAGGAAGTTATGTGTACATTCAAAGTGATGTACACACACGGAAGCTGTTTCCCACATACTCAAAATATTAAACATGTATATTAATTCCAGTGGTATTTATTGTTCATTTTTACATACTAGATGCTATGCTAGGCAAAGGCTAAAAAGTATTAAGAAATAATTTTCATCTCAATAGAGTTTAACAGTGACATAGGTGTTAAGACTTTTAATTGAGCAATTCTTACGTGTGGTCTGTATCTTCCCATTCTAGAGCGAGTGGTCAGTAAACCTCTAGCTTTTTATTGGTGTTTGGCTGCTCAGCTTCCAACAGAGAAGGGTGAAAATGAAAGAAACCACTTATTAAGCCAATATTTAATGAATACCAGGCACTGTTCAGGGTCCTGGGGACACGATGGAAACGAAAAGAGGCATGGTTATTGCCCTCTTGGAACTGACAATCTAATGGGAGATACGGGCAATAAATACTTAAATGAACAGATGAAATTCATATTGTGAAATGCATAAACTCAGTGAAATGTCATAGTATATTCTAGGGTGGGGTGGGGTAAAGCAAAGATAAAGAGAAGTAGATGGATTCAGGATATATTTTTGAAGTAGAGCTATCTATCCAAGTTTGCTGATAGTTTGGATGTGGTGGCATAAAAGACCAAAAGTAATCAGTGATAACTCCTAGATTTCTGATTTATGCAACTGAGTGGATGATGGTGCTCTTTATTGGTATGAGAAAGATGAGGCATATAACATCAGTGGTAGATGTGCTGAGGACCTAAAAGCTCTAAATTAGATATGTTATAATTGACATGTTCTATGAGAAATGCAAGAGTATATTTTGACATGTGAGCATAAAATTCAGGGAAGGGCCAGGGCTGGAAATATAACATTGGTAGTCATCAGCCTAGATTTAGGCTAATTTAAAATTCCTGGGAAGAGAATATGGATAGAGAAGAAAGAGAAACCAAAAGCTTAAATTTTTGTTTGAAGAGACACTCAAACTCACTAGTTAACTAGGAAATATAAATTAAAACAAGAATGAGATCATCCGATGGACAAGAAGACTCAGAAAAGTGAAAAATGCCAAATTTTGGTGGGGATGTGGCATCAAGGAGCCCTCATGTACTGTTGTTGGCAAGTGGAGACTGGAGCAGCCATTCTAGTGGGCAACCTGGTAGTACTCAGCCAAATTAAACACCCACTCCATGACCTCGTAATCCAGTTCCTGGGATTGTAGCTCAAAGGAATATTCACATGGGCCAAATGGGGGACATAAGCAAGGATGTTCATGGAAATTTTGACAATCAAAAAGTGGTGGTGAGTTGGAGATCATTTGTGCATCTCCAACTGAAGGAGAGGATGGGCAGGATGTGGCGTGAGTACTATGCAATGCTCAGTAGTGGACCAAAGGGATCTAACTAGTGCTCAGTAAAAAAAAAGCCTGCCACATATTATGCAATGCCATTTATGTAAGGTAAAATATATGCATACAGGTAACTATGTGAAATGATGGATATGCTAATCAACTTGATTGTGGTAATCATTTCACAATGTATACATATACCAAATATGTTATACACTGTAAATATATATAATTTTTTATTTGGCAATTATACCTCAGTGAAACTGGAGAAAAACATGCACACGAAATGACTCTCTGTTTCATAAGAACAGTTACAAACAAAAGGATATACATTGATTATATGAGAATGGTTATCCATGAGGCCAAAGGGAAATGGGATTGGGAGTTGTCGATGAGAGGGAACAGATATATAAATAAAACAAGAGAAGGGCCTTGTGCAGTCCAATTAAAGGGCCATGATTTGAGAACTAATAAAACCCAATACACTTGAGGTTCAAATCAAAAGGAGAGAGATGAGAAAAGCAGGTACCAGACTGAAGAGCACCAGCATTTAGAGGTCAGGTGAGGTGAAAACCTGAGTCCACCAGGTAGGCTTTGTGTGCACCATGCCCTCAGATTAGATGCAAGATGTATTCACATATTTGTTTCCTGCGTGACCTCAGAGGATTCTCTCTTCTTGTTGTCAGGAATACTCAGAGGTTTCTCTCTTCTTGTCAAGAACTTCAATCCTCCCCCACCTTGGCAAAGGTTTTGTAAGTTTTAACACTGGAGATATATAACACATAATTCAGAATAACCATTTCTGATTTGTTTCAGGAGACACTTTCCTTCAACTATTTAAGAATAGAAGGGGCAACAAAATTATACTGTGCCTCAGTTTTCTCAGATATGAAATGGTGATCATTTGGTTTTCATCAACTTGTGCCTGGTCTATATTGTCAGCCTCCTAACTGATTTCCTCACCTGAGAGCTCTCCTCCAGTACTCCCTTTATATTGCCACAATGATATTTATAAAGATAAAAATGGGATCGAGTTATTTCCCTCATTAAAAGTGTTGCATGACTCACCAATGTCTTCAGAAAAATATTCCCTGCCAGGAGCAAGGCAGCGTGATTTTGGAAGAAACTCAGGGGTTTTGGGGTTAGATAAACAACTTGAAAATTAACTATCTATATGACCTTAAGCAAGTTACTGCACCTCTGAGTTTAGTTTCTATACCTGTAAAATATAGACAATAATTCTCACCTTACAGGGCAGTGGTTCTCACTATTTAGTATGTATTAGAATCACCTGGAGAGCTTGTTAAAACACAAAGTGCTGAGACCCACCCCCAGAGCTTCTGATTCTTTAGGTCTGGGATGGACTTAAGAATCTGCATTTCTAACAAGTTCCCAGGTGATGCTGATGTTACTGGGCACTTGACTACACTTACAGAATCATTATTACAGGGTATTGTGAGGACAAGAGATTATGCATGTTGAGAGCCTCCCTACTATGCTGTCCGTAAATGAAAGTTGCTATTGTTTCTTTCATGTCCCTCCAACCACTTGGTCTCCAATTCTCCAGTTTCATTGTCCACCACCAGCCTGCACACATCCTGTGTGCCATCCACAGCAAACCACTCACTGTTTCCTGAACCTCCGGTGTAGTTTTGCCCTTGGGGACCTTTGCCTGTGCTTGTCTTTCTTCCAAGAAGGTCCCCGCCCCTCCTCCCACCTATACCACCACCGCACTTTGGAAGAACTTCCTCCTCTTCAAGGCCCAGCTCAAATGCCCAGGAAGTTTCTGCACATCTTCTTCAGTTGAAATTAATTGCTCATTCCTACAACGCTTCATCCATCTATTTGTTTATTTATTCATTTTGTAAATATTTATTGAGTATGTGCTAGGCTCCATGTTGGCTGCTGGGAATGAAATGTTGAACAAAACCAGATATTATCCGTGTTTCAAAGGAACGCAAAGTCTTTGAGGGGAAAAGAATTGTTACTCAAATAAATACAAATGAAAGTAAAATTACAATACTGACAAGCAATAAAAGAGGGAAGAACAGGCTGCTTTGAGCACTTTTAACAGAAAAAGATTTATAGAGGATTAAAATTCCCCTTTTTCTATATGAATTATTGAACTCTGTAAGGTTAGAATGGAGGAACAATACAAAAATGACTTGGGTTTGCACAGTGCTTTTTATAAAGAACTTATTTTCTGGTCTATTATGGAGATAATTTCATTAATTCTCATAATCGCATGATGTGCAATCTCACAGCTAACACATAGTGAGCACATACTAAGTTCATGCAAGTATTCTAGCTAGTACCAAGGGCTGTCAAAATAAATGAGGTGTGGCTGCTACTCTCAAATCGCTAACACCCCAGTGGGAAACGTTATATTGCACACAAGTCTCAAACCCAAGGCATAGGAAAAAAGTCTAGGAAAAGGCATAATCATCTAGTTCTCTCCTCCCCCACCAGAATGCACATAGTGACACTTTCTCCCTTGTGTACCAGTGTTGCCCAGGATCAAGACCAGTGCCTGGTGT
Organism: Gorilla gorilla gorilla; assembly: GCF_029281585.2. NCBI lineage: Eukaryota > Metazoa > Chordata > Mammalia > Primates > Hominidae > Gorilla > Gorilla gorilla. The sequence continues at coordinate 160,094,139 of NC_073247.2, forward strand.
ATGATGGACAAGTGATATCTGTTAGGTGAATGAACACATCCCCACACTCGATGTGCCTGTTCAGGCTTCCATCATAATTGCCCTACACTGTTACAACCTGACCTTCCTGGCTTTAGCCATGCCACCTGCAAGCCATCCCCCTTACCACAGCAAAAACAACAACAACAAAAACCACCACCGTGCAACTCGCAACTCTTCTATCTGCTATTTAAAACCTGCCAGTGCTCCCTCTGCTCTTGGGAAAAGTCCATTATGTCTCATGTGGGCTATGAGGCCCTTTGTGATCTGGGTCTGATGTATATCTTCTGCCTCAGCTGCTGTCCAGCAGCACTGCCCCCCGCCCACCCCCTACAATGTGGCCCAGCCAGAGTGTGATGCTTGTGGTTCCCTGAACGTGCCAAACTCTTTCTCCTCTGGAAACTTCATCCCTCACTTCTGTTCCCACTGCTCACCGCTGATAAATATAAGCTAAAAGTTAAATTTCCCAACTTTGAGGTAACCCGCCAATAACTTCCTTATATCCTTTCTTATATCCTCAACTTTCTATCTGAGGCTGGGAGGATGAAGTTAATTATTAATAATAATTAACAATTGGGATAGAATTCCGGTGGTTTTACAGAACAATTGTGGCTCCTGACCTAACAACCCTATTCTCAAATTAATTTTGGATAAATATGTGATCGTTTAATGAGTGAACACAACAGCTTCCATAGGAGATCAGGTAAAGTAATAGTGGCCTGCCCTTAAAAAACAAGCTCCCCTATGTTGTTAATCAATGAGGGACTAAGAGTGTTGTTGCTTTTGGCTCTGCTAGGAACAGACCATATCTGCACATTTTAGTTTTCCTGATTTACAAACTGAAAATCAATGTGTCCTTATTAACAGTGCTTTAGACCTTGGATGGGTCTGCCCCATAGATCCAAAGCATAGTGTAAAGAATGGCAAACTGAAGGCCATAGCCCAATCACATGGCTGCTCCTCAAAGGAAGGCTCCAGTCTCTTAGGAAAGTCTGCATCCTCTTCCTGACATGTTGTTGACTGTTAACACCTGGCCTTTCAGTGCCATTAGAATAAACTTCATTAAAATATTGTGGCACTTCTGCTTTTAGTAGAACTAGAAAGCCGTGAAGCATGCAAACAGAGCATGAAAATGAGAGACTCCGAGGATGGTTATGAAACTTTTTCAGACCTAAGAAAAGTTTTACTTCAGTCTGCATTTTGGTTTTGGTGGGAGTCCACATGATTTCCTTCACTTAAAGCAGTCGATCCATGTCTGTTTTCTAACTAGCCTCTTCTTGGTTACATGGTTAACTGGCCTCCACAGAGCCAATTTGGGCAATTCTGACAAGGTCAGGCAGTGGAAATGTCCAGGCAAAGATAGACCTCTGGTGCCCGTTGCCCATTCAAAAAAGTCAAAATGTGAAGCCTGACTTATAGACTTCTGAGCAAATGTTCAGTGAGCTGAAACACCCTGGGAGACCATGACTATATCCTATGAGGATCCTCAGGGACAAATCAGTTTGTCCTATAATATAGTTGTATGCCTATCTTCTCCATAAGCCTGTCAGTCTCTGTAAGGTGAGAATTCTGATCAATCTTTTCTCTGTCTTTCAAAATCCCTTTATTCCCTTCCCCATCCTTCTCCTGAACACATGTACAGCTTCTGGCACAGTGCCTTACGGGACTTCAGGAAATTTCTTGAATCAAAAAATATCTTATATTCATGTTTGTGAGACTCAGCTATGCTGGCCTCTCACCACAGTTCAATCCATGTGAGGTATAAAGTAGAATGCCCTAAACAGTTCTCTGGAACCTCACCCTTCTGGGGGTTTAATACTGAATTTCCGGAAGACTTCCCAAAGCACGGGCTCTGAATCCAATGGAGTAGGGAGGTTTATAAATAGCAAATTTATGCCTTTTTCTGCTAGAAGTTGCTTTTCATTTAATTAGTGAAAAAAATCAGTGTTACTATTTTTCTTACTTTCTTTTAATGATAAAAATATAGCCATCATGTTATCCTTTTATAAGTATATTGCTGATTACATATCCTGATTCTTAATTTTTCTACTCTCTGTCATACCTGAACCCTATTTATGAAGTTAATTCATCTGAAAAAGAAATCACCCCTGCCATTTCTCAGTTCCTGCTTGTCTCACAGGTGACACATGAGTTCCTGGATACATTCAGGCAAGACCTGAAAGTATAAAATGTTCCAGGGCTGTAAATAATGTTAGGAAACCATTCTGCCACAGCCCATGGGGACAAGTAAAAGAAACCCTGGACACTGCCATTCTGGTAAGCTGCTGTCAGTTGAAATGTACACAACATTTTGTTCTCTCTGTTTCTAAGAAAGGAGTTATAAATATGAAAGGGCAAACCAAAACATTCGGACGCTTAGATAACTCTATCTCTGATGAGAATCCATGCTGTCTAAAAGTAGGCTGGGAACTGGTTACATGAAGAGGTCCTAGAGATTCCCATTCAAGAACCCTGGAAGGACAACATGAGTAATTTTCATCTTAATTATTTATTGTTGCTCTGGATACCAAAGGCTGTTAGTAAAAACTAACACAACAAATTTCTAAATAATAAAGTTGAGAAATTGTTGGCTTGGGTCTGAGCCGATGGTTCCTATTCTGACTGGGTCCCTTTCAAGTGAAAATCATTTGTCATATTTCAGCCTTCCATTTTCTCTAGCCAAATGTCTTGGAGTGATCCTTGAAGCCTTTCACACTCCACATCCAAACCATTAGGAAATCTTATGGGCTTTACCCTCCAAGTTATGTGTAGAATCTGACCATTTCTAACCAACTCCGCTGCTAACTACCCCAATTTAAACCACAGTTTACTCTCACCTGGATGATAAATAGCCTCTTTCTTTGATCTGTGGGTTTACACATTTTATCAAAATTGAAAATTAATTGGCTATTAATTTATCAAATAGTTTTTCCTCCCTCTCTTTCTTCTTTTTTTGGGGGCTTCAGTTCCGTATGTATTAGGGCACTTGAAGTTGTCCCACAGCTCACTGACACTGCTTATTTTATTTGTTTATTTTTAATTCCTTTGTCTCTGGGTTTCATTTTGGACACTTCCTATTTATATATCTAACAAATTTATTAATTTTTTCTCATGCAATGCCTAATCTGCTGTTAATCCAAAATCCAGGTTACATTTTATTTTAGTCATCATCATTTTCATCTATTGAATTTCAATTTGAATCTTTTTGCATTTTCCATCTTTACTATGTTCAGTCTTTCCTCTGGCTTCTTGAGCATATGGAATATATTTTTAATATTTTTACCTACTAGTTCTATCATCTGTGTTAATTCTGGGTCAGTTTTAATTGATTGAAGTTTCTCTTTATTATAGGTGGTATTTTTCTTCTTCTTTGGATGTCTGATAATTTTTGATGGGATGCCAGACTTTTTTTTTCTTTTTAGCTTGTAGGATATTGTATATTTTTATTTTCCTGTGGATATTCTTGAACTTTATACTGAGACATAATTGCATTCCAACTTTTTGGGGGACTAAATTTGTGGTCACTAACCTTCATGGTACCCATAACCTTGCTACTAGACAACTTGTGCTACTGTGGAGTTTGGTACTTAGAAACAACTATCTACAAACTACTCCATGAGGTCTCCCTTGATGTTCATATATAGTGCTTGTTTGTCACTTTTCACATCTTGAGTTGGGAAGCTTTATACTGCTATTGACACTAAGCCTTCCCTAAGACTCACAACAGTAAGTCCTCACTTAACATCATTGATCAGTTCTTGGAAACTAACTTTAAGTGAAATGACACACAGCAGATTTTCAAGTAACATAATTTCCTTCAACACCATTTTCTGATAATGTTGATTTTAAAAATTTGTTTTGTTATACATCATTTCACTTGAAGTCAATTTCCAAGAACCTATTGAAAATGTTAAGTGAGAACTTGCTAGACTTTACTCGTGTCCTTTCCATCTTTGTTTCTCCCCCACCTTGTTATACCCATTCCCACCCCAGGCCCACTGTCCTTAAAATTGTTTGGGGCCCTGGCCTATGATTGTTAATGAGCGTGGCTAAGGGCCTTCTAGATTTACACTCGGTGATACTGTACATGTAGGCATCTGATAGCCCCCTAATGGCCCAAAGACATCAGGAGTATCCTTTTCAATTAGAAAATTTAAGGCATCATTAAACAAACAAAAAACTTGATGTAGACATGTTAATACAAAGAACATGATTATAAGCAGGATTTTCCAAATTTCTAGTGAAAATCTATTTTGCTTGCTTCTGATGCATCTATAATATACCACAATTGGTACTTTTAGTATGAATTACAACTTAAATACATGTCATTTTCAAGTAGATGCAGATCATGTTTGTTAGGGGAGGAATAAATGATGACAAATGGAATTGGACCATAGCATTTCCTGAATCCAGACTATTGAAATCTGCTCTAAAGTGTTAAGAATTAGGTGGTACAAATGTATTCCCTCTTGAAAAGCTTTTGTTGTATAATTTCTATGTGGGGAAAAAAAGAAGGATAGATGACAGCTAATATACTTTTGCAAATGAAAACAGCATCTAGAGTCTGCCTGAGGATAAATTGTCTATGAAGATCATATTTCTGAATAAAAACAGGATTTCCTTTGTGGTTTAATTCAATGAGCAATTATGGAAAAACATCATTAACTCAGATATACTCATTTTCAATATGTGATCTTTTGGACACGGTGGACAGAAGGTTATTTTGTCTAGAAAATTTCTTCTTCATTTTTTTAAAAGATAATTCTTATCACTGCAATTTGTTTGGCCATTATCCATAACTTTGTCTTATTAGGTCCCCATCCTTCTTTGTCCTGTTATACTTGTCACCATCCCAGCTACCCACAGTTCCATGCAGTTCATTTGTGGCTCATGTTCTGATCCTGATCTCACAAAGCAGAAATCCCATGAATTAACTGGGTAATGATCCTTTACCTGTGCATAGCACTTCTCACTTTATAAAAAATTTTATTTTTGTATTTCACTTAATCTTCATAAAAGGCTATTTTTCTCCCATTTTACAGATATGAATATTGAGGTTCAATGTAGCAGTCATTAATACTGTTCACCACATGTTTCTACTTCTCCTCCTCCTATACAGATGCTAAGATGGCATTTCCTGGCTTCTTTATGGTTTTGTGGAGCCAGATGACTGAAAACAATGAGTGGTTGGTGGCAGTAACATGTACCACTTCTGGGAAGAGCAATTAATTGTCAATATCTTACCCTCCAGAGTTCTCTTTTCTACTTGCCACAGGGACTGCCAATGTTTGCTATAGTAGCTGCTAAGTGACTACAACGGGCATGGAACGTGAGCTATGCTGGTATTTCCAAAAATGTCTTTGAGCTAAAAGAGTTAATTTTCTGTGCCACTGTTTGTCCAAGTCACTAAATACTAAGGTGCACTGCGAATCTGCAGGAACAAATAGTATGCAAAATTTTCCAAAATTATTTTACCAGAAAAAAAGCTATCTTTTCTTGTATAAGAACTTGCAGCATTAGCATTCTGCAGAATACACTTTGGGAAGACTTGTACTAGACCCTCCTTCTGCTTCTGTTCATGCATGTTCCTTCATCTTCCTCAGGTTAAAGGCCTTGGTTAGAGATGTGGTTAGGGAAGTTTGGTGGAGGTCTAGAGGGAAATTAGAATTAGACCGAAGGTCACTTACCAGCAAGATCAGCATGAGCTAGGCAGAGGGTGGTGGCCACTGAGAGTATCTAAAGAAGCAAGTGCAAGGCCAGCTGTGGGTCCAAGCCCAGTGTGAATAGTGAAGAGGAAGAAAAGGGCAGTTGCCTAGAGAAGGGGACAGTCAAATGAGCCTCCAAAGGACATGGATGGTGGAAGAATCCATAGATGAGACAGACTGCTGACCAGGAAGTGAGCATGGGAAAGGCAGCGATACAGCCTTACTAACAGCTACTATAACAATTATTAAATCTTACAGAGAACTCACTAAGTGCTAGGTACTTTGGTTAGCACTGTTTACATTTTTCTCACTTAATCCTGCAGGCATTATTAGTATCCCCACTTCATAGGTGAGGGACTTACATAGTGTTACACAAACATTAAGAAAGCAAGTTGGGATTTGCATCCATATCAGCCAATTTCAAACACCATGTTTTTAGCCACTATTCTCTACCTCCTCTATATAGCTTATGAAGCCCAGCTCTTAAGAAATACTTTCTGCAAGTAGCTGCAACGCTAGAAAGATGGCAGAGCAAGAGCAAAGAAAAATCCCTTTGATTCCAGAAAATCTCCTGAAAAAGAGGAAGGTTTATCAAGCCCTCAAAGCCACCCAGGCAAAGCAGGCACTTTTGGCAAAGAAGGAGCAGAGGAAAGGAAAAGGGCTCAGGTTTAAGCAACTGGAATCATTCCTACATGATTGTCATGTCACAGAAATGTGACAAGGTGCATCTCAGACAACTAGAAGTGAAACCTCATGACTTGGAATTGCCAGATAAACATTCCTTGGCCTTTGTTGTATGCATCGAAAGGACTGATGGCGTGAGTTTACTGGTGCCGACCATTGCAAGACTTCACCTAAAGAAAATTTTTAGTGGTGTCTTTGTAAAAGTCACCCCCCAGAACCTAAAAATGCTGCGTATAGTGGAACGTTATGTGACCTGGGGATTTCCAAATCTGAAGTCTGTCTGGGAACTCATTTTGAAACATAGACAATCCAAGGTCAAGAATAAGACCATCCCTCTGACAGACAACACAGTGATTGAGGAGCACCTGGGGAAGATTGGTGTCATTTTCTTGGAAGACCTCATTTATGAAATTGCCTTCCCAGGGAAGCATTTCCAGGAGATCTTATGGTTCTTGTGCCCTTTCCACCTCTCAGTGGCCCATCATGCTACCAAAAATAGAGTGGGCTTCCTCAAGGAGATGGGCACACCTGGCTATCAGGGTGAATGCATCAATTAGCTCATCTGCCAGCTGAACTAGACCCAGGTGCCAAACTGCAGTAAATTTTTATCAATGAAGTGGAAGCATGTGTTTTTGTTTTTTGGGAATTTTTATCAAGTATCTTCAGAGAAGATTATTTCCTGCTTTGTCTTCAAAAACTGGAAAGGAAGGATCAAAGAAAAGACAGTAGCTTATGTTCATGGCAAGCACCTCTCATCACAGCCCAGTTCCAAGGAAAAATTCCCAGTGTTTTCTACATTGTGGCTGCCGCCTCATCTGAAATCAGCACATTCCATGGGGGAAGGAGTCCTGCTTTGTTGCATCTGCTATCCCAGGTTTAATGTTGGTAAATGAGTAGCTCTAGCATTTGTATAAGGCTTCCTAAGACTCCTGCAGCAGTCGACCAAGCCCAGGGACATAATTGAATCTGGAGATTCCTGGGGCCTTGTTTTGAAAAAGACTTGAAATACACATAGGAAGTAAGGCACAAAAACAAATATTTACTTGTCTCTGAAAAAAAAGAAGAAAGAAAGAGAAATACTTTCTGCTATATTGACTTTTCTCTTTACTAGCCTAATTAGTGAGATTTGAGTGTATTCACAATGAAGAATCTAGAGCAGTAGACCTGTGGGATATAATTTTAGGGGACTTTCATGTTTGTATAACCAGGTATTCCAGTTCTTTTCTCAAAAGTCAATCTAACAGATAAATCATCTTCCAAAATGGTCATAGTCAGTAAACAAAAGACTTTCAAAACACCTTAATAACTACAATCACTTTCTAATATAAGGCAACATCATTTTGATCTCAAAAAGAAACTGTTGTGTTTTGTGACAGAAGGAGAAACTGGATACAGACTGATCTCTCTTAGATAGATAACTGGAGAAATCCATCTGAAACTGTTAAGCCTCTAGAAGAAGATGACTTCTAATTCAGAAAGTTTCTTTTTTTCTTGCACTGCTCAAAGATTGGATTTGGATCATTTCATTTTCTCCCCTGTTTAATTTCTGTGATTAGGTCCACAGAGTTTAAGAGATATGAGTCATGAACTTTGAAACACAAAGACCTCTGATTCATCTAGAATTTGTTGAGTAGGTGAGTCAGTATATTGATTAACTTGAGTGGCTACTGACACTTTTCCCTTTCATTACTAGTCATTCAGACACAGAATGGGTGGTGAGATACTTTTTCATACTTCTTTATCATCAGATTTTGTTTTCTGTGGTTTGTTAGCTTTTTTTTCTTGGTTATCTATACAGAGATGAAAACTAAGCGATAAACAAAGGCATTGATTGCGACAGTGAGTTGAATCACTTGGTCTTTAATTATGAACTACTTGGAGACTGTTAAAAATTCATGCAGTCTTGTATTCATAGTGGTACAGGTTTAAAAGTCATTAAGAAACAGCATGACTGGGTTAGATAATTAATATTTGGCTTGAAAAATAAAAACATTGGAATTACGAACAGCACGACCCATGGTCAATTATCTATCACATTTTTCCCAAGTAAATTCTAAAATCCAAATGAATTTATTATGAAATTAGCCATTCATTCATTCATTCATTCAGCAAACATCTATTGTTTTTAACTACTCGGTGTCAGGAACTCTGCCAGAAACTGTCAAGGATCAGAGATGAAGAAAATCCCATTCCTACCCTCAAAGAGCTTATAATCTAACAAAGGAGTTAATACCTCTGCACACAAAATGCCCTTTAATACAAGATACATGTAGAAAATGAGCAAAGGGGCATCAAAGTAATTCAAGAAGAGATATACTTTCAATGGGGGAATATAGGAAAAGCATCATAGAATACATAGAGTTCTGAAAAGTAATAGGGAACAGAGAAGGCATGATCAGAAAGTAAAATGTCATGAAACATAAGGTATATTCAGGGACTGAAACTAAGATATTTTAACAACTACAAATGCATGACATAGGGCACTGCCTCTCGAACTCTATCATTTGTAAGAATCACTTGAAGATCTTGTTAAAATGCAGAGTATTTTTTGGTAGGTCTGGGGTGGGTTATGAGATTCTTCATTTTTAGCTAGCTCCCAAGTACTGCCCATTCTGTTGGTCCATGGACCACATTTTGAATGCCAAGGTCCTAGGGCACTGTACTAGAAGTCAAAGACTGAAGAGTGCTCACAGTCAACAGTGTGATACAGACAATAAGGGCAACAAGATCTTATGGGAAGGTGAAGTCAGTAAGCACTGGAGTTGTTATAAAATGTTTCTTAGAAGAAGTAGAGCTAGAACTAAGATGTGAAAGTATAGAGGACTCACTCAGTCTAACATGTTGGAGAGGCAGAGATTCTACGTAGGTAAAATATGGTGAGCAAATATGCAGAGGAATGCATATAGTCTGTCCGGGCAACAATAAGCAGACCAGTCTGGCTAGAGTGGAAGCTTTTTGGAGAGGATTAGTGGGTTACTATGCTAGAAGCATAGGGTTTAGACCAGATCATGGAGGTCCTTGAGAGTCAGACTAAGATGCTTCAAAGTCAGCTTGAATGCAGGCTTGGCATGATGGAGATACAATATTGAAAAGTCAACAACAACAAAAAACCCCACAAAACTACCATCCTGTTACTAAGCCATGTACCCATAGCACTGGACCTCCCTGAAAGGTGCACTTTAAAATTTTTGTGCTGAGCTGCCATATGGGTACCCGGCAAGGAGGGCTGGTAAAATGAGTGCTTCACTTGTTGTGGCTTCCATAGAGAGTATACTTACTAATGTGTAGTACTACTGTATACCAGGAGGAGACATAAAGAATCAGATATACTTAAAAAGCTAAAGATTAAGAGGATGGTCAGGTGGAAGACTGAGATTTGGAAGGCAATCATTTCAGCACTGGAGGATGGTAAAATTGCCCAGGAAGGAAGTCTAGAGCAAAAGTTCTTAACATTTTCTGCAGGGTCCTGGGCTTCTTTGAAATTCAATTAAATTATGGCCCCTTTTACCCAAATGCATAAACAGATGTACACACAAATACAATTTGGCATAAACTTACCAAGGTTTCCTGGAACCCTCAGAAGCTTTTCCATTTCTTCCTAAGATTAGAAACCTTGCTTCTAAAGAGGAAAAAAAAAAAAAGTGAAGGACAAAGCCTTGGAAGAGGAAGCAGTGAAGAAAAACAAGGAGCCCTCAGGCAAGAGGAGAAACCATATATTTCTTGTAAGATTGCCTGAGCCAAGGAAAAAGAGTTTCTAGAAGGAAATGTCAACATTACAATAGGTCATAGTTCAATGAGGAAGAGCATGTTGGATCCAACCATGTTGGATCGTGGTTGCTTGCAAAAGAGAATGTTGAGTAGCATGCTGAAAATATAAACCCTAAGTTCAGGAGTAAGTAGACAATGAAGAAGTGGAGTTGGAAAGAAGACGATTATAAAAAGAGAGATAGTAGAAAAAATGAATAAGGTAGAGAGGAATTTTAGCATGAATGAGAAGAAAACTGAGGAAACTTGTGTCAGTAAATTAAGGTGTGAGGTTGTCAACTGAGGAGGGTTTGTAGAGTTGGAAGCTTGATGAAATATTGGAATTAGCTGTCATAAACATAGGGAGTCCAGAAGGGATGAAATCAAGATCTGCAATAAGTATTTGATATATTACTAATGATGAAATATATGAAGCTTTTGAGCTTACAATGTTTCTCTCTGCCATCGTTCCCCAAGGATTGGCCATTTATATCTGCCATGGTCAACTGCAAGGCTAAATTCTTGAGGCAAAATGCTGGGCATATATGCTTCAAGTCATAATCTTCTCATGTTACTGAAAAGCTGTTTTCTGTAAACAACTTTCCAAGAGTTGTTACTTCACCCATCAAATGAAATTTCTCCCGTGAAGAGGCAGTGCTAACTGTATAGATCCACTGGACAGGCAGCCATTGACAGTGAAATAAATTAAAAATTTCATTGAAATTAGTGTAAACACATGCATATGGGGAAGAATTTCATATTAAAATGTGAATGTAAGTCATGAATATCAGATAGCCAATCAGCAAGAATTTGAAATATATAACAGTTATTGTCATACTACCCAGAGTAGTGATAGTCCAATTTGGAACATTTGAATAGAGGAAGATTTTAGTTTCCTCTGCTTCCTGGCAAGGGTCTAAAGGTCTTGAGAGGGAAGTTATGTGGATGAAAAAGAATAAAGACTGATCCAGGGGAGCATGGTGAGGCACAAGCACATTTTGAAGGCAAAATATGTTGCTTGTGCCTGCCAAAATTGTGAATGGGTTTGTTAGATGGATTGAAATATAACAACTATCTACACAGTAGGCAGTCCCAAAATCATCTGATTCACTTTTCTCGGGTCTGATATATGGCACCCATTGAGATTACAGGTGTAAAGCTTGGTATGAACAGTAGCTTGTCAGAGAGGGCAGTTTCCCCTTTCTCCTTTTGAACTGGTGATTGCAGGAAGGAAGTGTTGCTGTTTTGATAATGGCACTGAATCTAGCCTTAGCAATTAAGGCTTCTACCTATGGCAAAACTTACATTTAATTTTAATTCATAAATAGTTATATTTTTGTGACTCCACATGAATTTTATCGACATTTGTCCACATTACAAAAATGCAACACCAGATGACACATTTTGGCACTGCATTTAATCTCCATTTGAAAGACAGAGAATTGTAATGGGGAGTTGGCAGAGGTGTGTATCTGCATTTCTAGCTGGTTGTAGCATTTTACTTCTCTTTGAAGCTCTAGAAGTCATCACTTCTCATAAGCTGCAAGAAAATGGCTGGACTCTCTGAGATGTCAATATTTTACCATTGTCAATTTATCTGGAAGCTGAGAACACACTAATCAGTCATCTATGGCATTCTTACAAAATAACCGAACTAGAGAGCTGTGAAATACAGGGTCACAGCCTACCAGCCACTCAGTTGTTATGAATAATGTGCAGGCAACATCATCTCTATTGAAAAACATTTTCTAAAAACCTAATTGCCCTTCTGGGGTTATTCTAAGAAGAGAAGGGCATAGAACCCAAGCCTTTGAAGAGGAGGACATGAACTCTGAACCCTCAGAGGTCACAAATGTCACACAGTGACAGTGGAGCGCACCTATGGAGAGCAGGAGAAACATGCTCAGCCATGCATGACCGTCCAGTCAAGCATATGGCAAGAGCAATTTTCCCATTTGACATCTTCTTCCTTTTGGGCATCTCACAATCAATCAACCACTATTTTTGAGGGCCTACTGTGTGCAGGGCCTTATGCTTGTGTCTGTGGTGATCTACCAAACTGGCTGGATTCAGAAAGGACAGCACAGAGGCCTTTGCTATAACTTGTCCGCCTTTCACCAGGATTTCCAAGGTTTCTGAATATTCAAGTATAGTTATGGGGGCAGGCTTAGTGTTTTCTTTAATTGAAATACAAACATATAAAGGAAGCAGAATCTTCTCATTAAAAATTGAATATTAATGTTAAAACATTTTGTGTAGAACTAAGTTTTATGTGGAGCAAATTTTTGTTCTGAGGGCAAACTCCATGATACAGAATTTGAAGAGGAAGTTGGGAACTAACTTATCTGTGCTTGAAAAGTGCAGCAGAATACCAATTATGAAGGATTAGCTGCTATCCCCCCCCCCAACAAAAGGGACACATATTGTACTGCATTCTCATTCTGTTCTTTTCGTTGACACGGGGAAAGGATACTACAACAGAAATGAAAAGGGAATGAGAGCCAAATTCATGGCTTGTGAATTTCAAATGCTGAGATCTAGAATGTCTAGGCATGCGACCAGCCTGAATCAGCCTCCTCACCCACTCCCTTGGTATATACTCTCTGAGGGGCAATGTAGTATCATCATCAAAGTGTGACCATCACAGACAGGCTGTATGAGTGAAAATCCCAACTCCACCACATGCTAGCTATGTGACCTTGGGAAAGGCCCTTAACTTCTTGGTGCCTCAGTTATTCCACCTGCAAAAATAGTGCCAAAAGTAGTACCTACCTCACTGGCACTATGCTTCCTGTACAGCCTGTATAACTATGAGCCAAATAAACCTCTTTTCTTCATAAATTAGGCAGCCTCAGGTATTCCTTTATAGCAACACAAATGGACTAACATGGGAAGGGTTGGATTACAGGAACTGTAGGCAGGTTCTAGGGTTTCAATAACAGATGTGACTTGTGCCACACTTTGCAGGTAGTGGACTAGGCAGTAGTGAGCCTCAAAGACATCTCTCTTGAACCCAACATGGCTGAGCAGCTATAGATTTGAAATGGATGAGGGTGTCCCTAGGTTGAAGATACAGAGGTAGCCTCTCAGCTTCTGTCAGTCCCAGAGCAGCAAGAAAGAGGAGCTGGATGGTTTCCCATATACCAGAGATGGAGTCCAGGACTGAGAAAGCCGGAATGGGGGGAGGGCCCACAGAGGACAGTGAGAGTCAGAACAGTGACAACTTGTGTGGGTGTGCTATGATTTGTATGTTTTTCACCTCCAAAACTCATGTTGAAATTTAATTGTCATTGAAACAGTATTATGAGGTAGGACCATTAAGAGGTTATTAGTCTATGATGGCTGCACCCTCATGTATGGGATTAATGCTGTTATACAAGGGCAAGTTCCATTCCTTTTTTGTCTCTTCTTCTGCCTTCTGCCATGTGAAGATGCAGAAAGAAGGACCTCACCAGATCAGATGTCAGCACCTTGACCTTTGACTTCCAAGCCTCCATAACTGTGAGAGAATACATTTCTGTTCTTTATAAATTGCTCGGCCTCAGATATTCTGTTGTAACAAAACAAAACATACTAAGGCAGGGTGCCAACATGAGAAGATGGAGCCTGCTGACGACCAGTACACTTGACCCTGGAACTCCAGAGGTAAGTGGAAAGAGAGAGCCCCTGACCTGACTGAGATGGTATGCCTTCCATCTAGCAAAGTGGAGACCACTAAAAAAGGAATTACATTGATTTATCAAAAAAGAAGTCACAAATTTTACATACTTGTGTTTAAGGCCTGAGATTCACGCCAAGGACTCATGTTTAGTTTTTTTTTTTTTTAAATAGTCACAACTATACTATGCACTGGTTAATATTGTCCTCACTTTATAGATGGGGAATGTGAAGCTAAGGAAGACTAAGCAATTTATCTAAGGTCACAAGCCTAGCAAGTGACAGAGCTAGAATTCCAACCAGGTCTCTGGATCTAAAGGCCATGCCTGATCTTCCCACTCTGGCACTCTGCTTCTCAAGAGCTTGGAGGGACTATGCAAGCCTAGATCTCAATAAAGCAGGACTAAGATGGTCTCTATCAAATGATATAAAGCACACTTTATATCTTCTCCTGAACCTCCTTCTCTGCCCACAACTTGAGCAGGTCCATTCTATGTGCTGAAATGAACCTCCTAGCCAGGGCAAACACCTTAGCCTTGCCATACCTCCATCTCACCTTTAACCTGTGCCTTCTTGAATCTATCTTCTACTGATAATTTTCCATATTAAACCACATAAAATGATAGCTCTCCAATTAATTTAAAAGATGTAGGATTGAACGGAAGAAATATTAAGCTAATACACAGATTTAGAATCAAAAGAAATCAGTTCCAATGTCAACCCTCATAATAAGAGACCATGCTAAAATAAACCATAGGAGGTACAGTGCAAGTATTGGAGGGCATGACTACATTGGGTTTTTTTTTTTTTTTTTGATAATAAAAAGGCACCTGGTAGAGAGCCAATATTGGAGTCAAATTTACCTTATTTTCATGAATCTTTGCACAACTATCTAAGCCACAGAACTTAAACACTTTATAGAAGCACACATGAGGTGCTTTTATTTGTAAAAATCTCCCCTACTTATGCAAAGAATATTGAATCTTATTTCCTTTCTATGTTTGGAATTCTGGCTAAGCTTATTTAAATCTTTACTGACTTACCTTTAAGCAGTATCTGATTTGAATGCTTCCATTGCCTAATGCTAATATTACATTTTTCTTGATGCTTTTGGTTTCGCCTTACTTCTTAGTCAGGTATGTCATTTTTAGAAATAGATGATCATAGTCAAAATAATTCAACAAGGGGTAAATATACACAGAGAAATGTTATTTTGCATTTTCTATAGATGATAAGACTATCCCAGGTATGCATGCATAGGACTAAGCAGGCATAATTTTCACCTTTTGAATATAGTATAATAAAGTCAATGCCTGATTATCCATATGTACTGTATTTTTTTTGTGAATTGTTTGCATTAATTTTAATGCCTCTATCAGCTTCCCACAACTCCATGCAACATTCCTCCAAATCAACTTCCCCCATTGACTGGAATTGTTTACATTTTCATTTGCTGAAAATACTGACTTATAAAACACAATTAGGAAAGTAGGCTTAATTAAAAGACAAAGTATTCTAAGCTAAGATAGAGAACACATCCAAAGCCAAACAAATGACTTAGGGTTTTTGGACTTCTTGAGTTATCTGTACTATAATGCCCCTCTCTTTTATGGGTCATTGAGAGTTGGCTGTAATTTCCATTTGGTGTTAAATCATGAACGTATGAGTAGATATAAGCCAAGAAGCATGTACATCATCCATATGGAGCTGTTACAGAAAATACCCTGCTGATGCTGAAACAGTGAAAATAAGAAGCCAATCTTGCTGGAACAGTAAAAATAAATGTGAAGATTGTGAAGATAAAAGACCAGAGTATAGAAAAGTTGACCTTAATTTTCTTATTTTTTTCTATGCTACTCATTGTTCTATTTTTCAAATAAAAATTGCTGTTGAATACAGAGATTTGCATAAAATTCATGAAAAGTTGCATGCTAGAGGGCAGAACAAGAGAGCTTTTCAGCATAAGTGCACATATTTGTATCTCTCAGAATAATTAGTCATAGGGAACCAGGCAAACTATGTTTTTACCGTGGTGAACATTGCAAACCATTATTCAGTTATCTGTGAAAACTTCAAATGCCCTTTTCAAACACTTTTTAAAAATAGAATAGTGAATCTGTGTATTTGAGAAAAATACAGATAAGAATATGCTATGTACTGTCCAAGTAACTTCTTAAGTCTTAAAAGAATTTTTCTTGGAGACTAAGCATCATATTTTGTAAAATTATACAGATTTAAAATGCAATAAGGTCATGTTTATCCTGGAGAAATTTGAAAACTGACATTGGTTTTAAACTTTGGTCAAATTTATTCTTGCTTTTTGACTGGGTCATTTTAGTAGTTCATTTAAAAATCATTCTAAGTAAAGTACAGTATTTGTTGTATTATTAAGGAGAATAAAGAGGAAAATCGAACAGTGAAATCTTTTTTATTTTTTCTATCATGGTTTTATTTGACTTTACATGGCTACATGGCTGAAATATCAAGGTTGGGTTATTTTTTGCATTATCTGTTTATCTTCCTTTTATAGATAAATAGCGTTAGGATTTTGCTGTTGGCAAATCACCTCTTGCTTTTGATCATGATACAAGTTAACTCTCTAGCTTATGTCCAGCTATAAAAAAAAAAGGAAACTAGCATAAGAATGGCAAATGCCATGGCTCACTCCTGTAATCCCAGCACTTTGGGAGGCCGATGCGGGTGCATCACGAGGTCAGGAGATCGAGACCATCCTGGCTAACACAGTGAAACCCTGTCTCTAGTAAAAATACAAAAAAATTAGCCTGGCGTGGTGGTGGGCGCCTGTAGTCCCAGCTACTTGAGAGGCTGAGGCAGGAGAATGGTGTGAACCCAGGAGGCAGAGCTTGCAGTGAGCCGAGATCGCGCCACTGCACTCCAGCCTGGGTGACAGAGCAAGACTCCATCTCAACAACAACAACAACAACAACAACAACAACAACAACAACAAATGGCAAATGCTTTATTTATTGACAGAAACAGTGGACCAAGACATTTGAAATCAGTTAATTCATCTGAAATAGTGGTCCCAGGTGGACCCAGATTTGAGACTTCAGTTCTATTTAGCACAACAGGGGTATAAACTAGTCAGAAATACATTATTTCAGAAACCTGAACCACAAAGTGGTCCAGGAAACAGCCTGCAAAGGTGGAAAGAGCAATGGATGAAGACTCAGGAAACCTAAGGTCAAGTCCTACTACTTTCGGTAAGAAACAGGGAGGCTTTGGCCAAGTCATTTCCCCTCTCTGAGCCTATGATTCTCATCTGCAAAGTAAGAACAATAATATGTCTTCGGTTTTCTTGGGAGGATAAAATCAAATCAAAGTTTTGCAAACAATAAAATGCCAGAGCTTTGTACTTTATTCTCAGTATTGAGAAAAAGTTTTGCTATTCTCCTACAAGAATGAACTATTGGTTGTTTATCTTTATGTCATGTGTAATATATAATTTGTTGTTGTTTAATAACTGTATAAGTTCCTATTCCACTAGGATGCCAGCTGGTATAGTTTACACTGAAGTCAAAACAGATAAATACAGAGATGAATCATATCAGAAAGAATAGTGGAAGCATTCGTAAGTGTTATATGTTAATGGTTATGCCGAAATCAGTTTCCATACCCAGTATTTCCATTAGGAATTTATGAAAAGTGGTTTGATTTCTTTGAGCTTCTAAATTCTATTTTGATGCCTTGTTGTTCCCTAATCCTAATTCCCTAATTTTGAAAGCCTATAAACCATCAACAGTCTTTACAATTCATTGACTAGAATATGCAGAGGGCACTGTGGGTATTCTCAAGTGGTGGCACTCAAAAAGGAACCAGGTCATTTTCTGTACTCATTTTTTTTTTCAGTGACACAATGTTGCAGTGACATTATCAGTCTCTTAATCACTCAGTCAGACAATGTCACCATCTCTAAGCACTAAGCAAGCAACAGAGCACTATAGTTACGTAGGCTGTGCCTTGCTTGCATACTCCCTACACTTCCACTGAGTACCCCGCACCATCTTTCCAAATACTCACACAAGTAGGGCTTTGTACCCCTTCCTTAAGCCAGAGGGTGTAAGTACAACAGAATGGTCAGAATGAGAAAAACTTTGAACTCCATATTTTGGTTATAGTAAGTAGTCTTAAAGTGTCAATGACAATTATTGTCATTTAGAAAGCATTTGGACTACAAGTATTCTTGGATGTCTTTCCTAGAACTGCTAGTGGCACCACTTAACTATTTTGGAACCATTGGCATACGCATTGTTGGCTGGAAAATTCAACAGCCATTTCCAACTCTCTTCTCCCTGCTTCCTACAGATGTTGGAAGGCTAGGTACTTATAGCTAGGTTTGGCCAGAATTTGTTTGAGACTTGGGGAAACTATTGTGGTTTCCTGATAACAAAGCACATGTGTCTTCTCCTTTTCATTCTTCCTGCTAAATTGAAGACATAATGTCTGAAGCTATAGCAGCCTTCACGTGACCATAAGGTGATAAAACCTCACCACACACACACACACACACACACAAACCCAAAGGCCAAAACTTTGAGTGTAGCAGAATAAAGAGATGGAAAGAGCCTGAATTCTTGAGGACACTGTTAAGCTGTTTGCTCAACGATGAGACTGCCTTACTTCATACTTAACAGTGAATATCCTCATAGATTCAAACTATACTCATCATCCGGTATTAGTTACTTTCAACCTAAAGCTTTCCTAATGAATATAAGAAGTATTCATAGGGAATATTGACAGTTTTAGAAAGGTGAATAACATTTTTCCTTAGAAATGCCCATGTCGTCCATCACTTAGATTGCAAAAGCAAAAGATTAATAAAGTATATATGAAGGAGGAGCCTGACAGTAGAATTTTTTTATTAGACATCATTTTCATATCTGAAATTTTGAATTGTCCATTGCTAATGGGAAGTCCTCTCACCTCAAGTTTAAATTCTTATCTTTTAATCTCTATTGAATTATAGCAATATTTTTGTTATTTTCTACCCTCCATAAAAGGGAGTAAACTTAGTATCTACAATGTTGGGATAAAATGCATCTTTAAATCTCTAAAAAAAACCATAAACAGACATCAAGTAGTAATTGTAGTACAGCAGCCTGCAACCTGCCTGCTAATGTAGCCTACAAAAATGACAAAAAAAGGAAAAAATGAATCAATATAAAAACCATGCCCTTATCGTAGCTTAAGGACAGAGAATGCCCAAACTTCAAAGTAACTGTGAGTGAAAAGATAAAATTCACCTATTCCCAGAGTTTCATCTCTCATGGTCCTGGCCCATGTCTGTCCTACTGTAAGGCTCTGTGGCCAGCAAAGGCAGACTGTAAACAAACAAACAAACAAACAACCTCAGGGAAGACAAATGAGGGAAGCTAGAAAAATGTGCTAAGTTTATTTTAAATCTACTTCCAGAAAGAGTAAGTCCACTTTAATCTCGAAAATACTAAAATAAAAAGTTTCTAGGAAGATGAGAACATGAACTATAAGGAGAGAACTTAAAATTATACATAATTAAAAGGGGCACATACGGTTTAAAGGAGTCAAGCACTCTTTAAGCAGGCAGGCATGATGTAAAAGAGCAGGCATGATATGAAGGAATTGGCTTCAAAACACATAGCTTTGGCAGGGAGAAGAAAAGTAAGAAGGAAAGGAAAAGAAACATTTGGCAATTGGGTAGTCAAAAGGAATACAAAGGCAAAGGGGGGAAATTTAGGGCCCTGCAAGACAAAAGAGAACCACATCATCTAAGCACTTACAACTCCCACATCACAACCAAAGTACCTGGTCCTTGCTATACTGACAAAAGAAGATGGCATTTAATTTGCAGTCTTATAAAAATAACTCAGTACCATAAAAATGAACAAAAGAAAACTGAAGTTAACAAAGCTATGACAGAAAATTAGGAAACAAAATATCATATATATGAACTGAGGAACCCCCCCCCGAAAAAAAAACCTATGAATCATATAAAGAAGTAAGTCAACACACCAAATAGAATTAAATAAATTTAAACAAGCTTGTGAGGCTATAAAAAACTATCTTGAGTCAGAAAGTCAAACACTAAAAGTAGAAATGAACTAAACACTGGAAGAAATAAAGAGAGATGAGTAAACTCTGCAAATAAATGGAAGAAAAATACAAAATTATCTTATAAAAGAAGAATAAATTACAAGGGATCCAAGGGAGAAGGAATGGGTTGAAATGAAAATGTAATAAGGGGCATTGAAAAAAAATGTAATAAGGGGCAGAGGAAAAAAAAAAGCCAAAAGATTAAAAGACCACAAAATATAAGTAAAAAACAGTCAAAAGGAAGGTAGTGGAAATGGAAGAGAGGTAAAGAAGGAATAATATTTCTATTATTGGAGTCCCTGGAGAAAAAATGCAGAAACACTGAAACAGGACTAATATTTAAAACTATGAAACAAATATATTCCCAGAAATAGAAAAATGCCTGAGTTGACCCATGAGTACTTAGGGAAATTAACAGAGAATTTTCAACTCTAAAACATGACCTGGTAACATGATTACATTTAAAAAATAAAAGTAAAATCTTCTAGGCCTCTAGGCAAAACGATCGATTAACTTACAAAACAATTAGACTGGCACAGAATTTTCATAATCAACATACAAGCAGAACAGCAATGAAGCAGCATTTTGAAAATAAAATGCTCAATGAAATAAAGTATAAACCAATAATTGAACATATTAATACAATCAGGCTCTTCCTTCAAGTTTCAAGACTAGAAAACCAGTTTTCAACATTCAATAATTTAAAGAATTTGATATTCATCACCTTGTTCTGTGGAATACACTAGGGGATAAGTTTCATCCAATCAAGTTATGACTGTGAAACTTCTTGCAAAAGAACATATGGTGACATATTAAAACTATAAAAGTACAGCTAAGACAAAAAGTATGAGTGAGGGTGACATATACACACACAAAAATAATCTGTTGTGATAAAGTGGAAATAATGTAACTGAAATTGAGAGGAGGAAGCGTGAAAGAAAAAATATAAAGGTCACTGCTATGTATTGAAGAATACAAATTGATTTTCTCTATTGTGTTTATTTTTTTCAATTGAATCGATCTTCTCATCTTTATTACTTACTTTCTTCTCTTAACTTTGCATCTAACTTGCTCTTTATTTTCTAGTTATTTAAGGTAGAATCAGGTTACTAACTTTAGATCTTTCTTCTTTTCTGATGTATACATTTAATGATATACATTTACCTCTGCGTGCTACATTAACTGCATCCCACAGATTTTGATATTCAGTATCAAAATGTATTCAGTTCAAAAGACTTTTTAATTTTTCTTCCAATTGCCTCTTTGATCTATGTGTTATTTAGAATGTGTTGTTTATTTTCCAAACATCTGGGTATTTTACAGATATCTTTTTGTTATCGATTTCTATATTAAGACCATTACAGTCCAAAAATACACTTGATTATTTCTATTCTTTCAAATGTGTTGAGCTGTTATTTTATGGTTCAGAATATGGCCTACCATGTGCACTTGGAAAGAATGTGTATTCCGCTGCTGCTGGGTAGAACATTCTATTAATATCAATGAGGTAAAGTTGGTTGATAATGTTGTTCAGGTCATCTATATACTTTCCGATTTTCTGCCATCTTGTTTTATCAATAACTCAAAGAGGCGTATTAAAGTCTTCCACTCTAAGTATGAATTTGTCTATTTCTCCTTTCAAATTGATCAGTCTTTTTGCCTCATGTATTTTGAAGCTCTGTTATTAGATGCATATACATTTTCTAATTGTTATGTCTTCTTGAAGAATTAACCATCATTATGTAATTTTCCTTTTTCCCTCTAATGATATTCTGAAGTCTACTTTGCCTGTAATTAATACAGTTTCCTTTTAGTTAATGTTTGCATGATATATCTTTGTTCATCTTTTAATTTTAACTTAACCATTAATTTGTATTTAAGGTGGGTTTCTTATCAACACAAGGATATATATTAGTGCTAAAAGTCATAATTTAGAATACAAATATATGACTTATAAATATTTATGCACCAAATAAGATAGCAACCACCTTTATGAAGCAAAAAATACAGGAGATGGCATTAATAATGGGAGAGATTAATAAACTAATTCCAGTACAAGGCAGATCACATTGACAAAACATAAGCAAGGATAGAGAAAATCTAAACAACACAATCAATAAAGTGTATTTTATGGATATATATTGAATGTCCTTATAATAGCAAATGCGCATTTTTCTGAATCAATTGTGGCACAGTCACAATACTGATCAATACTGGAATGTAGAGAATAGCTATACCGGCTTGGTTACATTTAGAAAAAGCTATAACAATAGTAAAAAGTAAAAATCAAGTAAAAATATTGCATGCAATACTCTAATCACAATATAATGAAAGAAAACATTGTTATTTAAAAAGCCAGAAAATAGAAAAGGACCTTCAACCTGAAATTCAAAAAAATCTTTTTTTTTTTTTTTTTTTTTTTGAGACAGAGTCTTACTCTGTTGCCCAGGCTGGAGTGCAGTGGCACAATCTTGGCTCACTGCAACCTCTGCCTCCCAGGTTGAAGCGATTCTCCTGCCTCAGCCTCCCGAGGAGCTGGGACTACAGGCATGCACCACTATGCCTGGCTAATTTTTGTATTTTTAGTAGTGATGAGGTTTCATCATGTTATCCAGGCTTGTCTAAAACTCCTGACCTCAGGCCATCCACCCGCCTCAGCCTCCCAAAGTGCTGGGATTACAGGCATGAGCCACTACACCTGGCCAACAACTCTTGAATATAAGAGAAAATGTAAATTGATGTTATAGAATTTAAAAATAAAATAATGACATTAAAAACATTTCTTATCAGAATCTATGGAATGCACTCAAAACAGTGAATTAGGGGATAATTCACTACATTATACACTTACTGATAAAAGTGGACATTTGAAAATAAATGAAACGCCCAGCTCTAAAAAACTAAAAGGAGAAACACTAATAAATAAACAACAAAGTAAACAAAAAAATGAACAAGGAAGAATGTAAAGTTAAAAATAGAAATTAATGAAGCAGAGAATAGAAAAAAGTAGGTCTAATTAATCATTAAAAATTATTGGGGATTTTTTTCTTAATGTTACCAAAACATCAAAATCAGTAACTAACTAAATAAAGAAACAAAGAAGGAAGTAAAATTGTGCAGAAAAAGAACTGATAAGAGGGAAGAAATTTAAATAAAATCTAAAGATACTAACTTTTCAGACCTCTTTGTAAATACGTTGAAAACCTAGAAAAATGAGTAATTTTTAATGAAAATCCACTTACTAAAAATAAGCTCATTCAATATAGAAAATTTAAGCAGACCAATTTTCATAGGAATAGAGAAAGTTTTAAGGATTTATCTTATATTTTTAAAAAGTCACACTCAAATAGTTTTATAGGGGAACTCTACCAAGCTTTGAAATGTTAGATTGTCTCAATGGGCTATAAATTCTTTCTAAGCATTGAAAAGGAAGGAGAACTTTCTAATTACTTTCATGAAGTGAATATAACATAAGTAACTAACTCAGATGAATATAATATTAAGAAACTAAACTAGAGAATAGTATCACCTATGATTATAATGCAAAAATGATAAATAAAATATTATTAAATAGATTGCAATATCATATTATGAAAATAATATAGCATAATCATGTGAGATTTATTCCAGGCATGTAAGGTTGGTTCAACAATAGAATATTCATTAATATACTATCTTAATAAATCTGAGAAATGCACAATTATGTCCATAGATGCTAAAAAAACCTTCAGCAAATTTCATTAATTTATAAAAATAAAACAAAACACTGAAGAAAACACTAATTTAATATATGAAAAAAGTGTTAAGTCACCAAGGTAAGATGGAATAAAGGACTTTCTCATAGGTTGTTCTGGAAAAACTGGGAAGCCAATTGATGAAAAAGAAAAGATTAATTACATCCTCATTTCACATCAATAGACTCCAAATGGATTGGGATCCAAAGGTCAAAAATACAACCTTACAAGTACAAGAAGAATACTGAGAGAATTCTTCTTTAACCTTAAGGTAAACAAACTTTAAGACCCCAAATCCAGAGCCAAAAAAGAAAAGATTGATGAATTTGACTACATACAATTAAAAGATACATGAAAAATATTATATAAAAAGTCAAAGACATCTGATAAACAGGGAGAAATATATTTGCAACATATACTACAGACAAAAGACTTATATCCTTATGATATAAAAACTGTTAGAAATTGAGGAACAAAGCTTCTACACAACAAAAGAAACTATCAAATAGCAAACAAACAACCTACAGAATGGGAGAAGATATTTGCAAACTATGCATCCAACAAAGGCCTAATATCCAGAATCTAAGGGAACTTAAACAAATCAATAAGCAAAAACAATCCCATGAAAAAAGGACAATGGACATGAAAAGACACTTCTCAAAAGAAGACATACAAATGGCCAGGAAATATATACAAAATGCTCAATATCATTAATCATCAGAGAAATTCAAATCAAAACCACAATGAGATACCATCTCACACCGGTCAGAACGGCTATTACTAAAATGTAAAAAAACAACAGATGCTGGCAAGGCTATGGAGAAAAGGGAATGCGTATACACTGGTGATAGGAATGCAACTTAATCCAGCCACTGTGGAAAGCAGTCTGGAGATTTCTCAGAGAGCTTAAAATAGAGCTCCCATTCAACCCAGCAATCCCATTACTGGATATATACCCCAAAGAAAAGAAATCATTCCACCAAAAAATCATATGAATTCATAAGTTCATTGCCACGCTATTCACAATAGCAAAGACATGGAATCAACCCAGGTGCCAATTAATGTTTGATTGGAAAAAGAAAACATGGCACATATGCACCATGGAATATTATGCAGCCATAAAAAAGAAAAAAGATTATGTCTTTTGCAGGAACATGGATGGAGCTGGAGGCTATTATCATTAGCAAACTAATGTAGGAACAGAAAACCAAATACTGCATGTTCTAACTTATAAATGGGAACTAGCCATTGAGCACACATGGTCATAAATATGGGAATAACAGACACTGTGGACAACTAATGGGTGTTTGGAGGGAGGGGGTTGGGTTTAAAAACCACCTATCAGGTACTATGATCACTACCTGGGTGGCGGGATTCACACTTCAAACCTCAGCATCATGTAATATTCCTATGTAACAAGCCTGCAAATAAACCCCTTGTATTGAAAATAAAAGTTGAAATGAAAAAATTAAGGAACAAATGACCAAGACTTTGATAGGGATTGGGAAATAAGACAAGAAGAGGCAATGCACAAATACACACACACAAACACACACTTCCATACAGATACACACAGACACACACACGCTCTTCCTACTTCTGTCTGCCAGGACACCTGGGAGCAAGAATACCCCAGTAGCAATGAACACATCCAGTGCCCAGATCTTGGTCTCTAAACTCCTTGCTTCCATAAAGGGAACCAGGAACTCTCAAAGAAGTGGTTGATTCTGGAGCTGGGGCAAAGAAAACACAAGATGACCCTGGAATATCTTGTGGTAATAAAAAATAAGGAAATGCTCAAAAAGGATGGATGCACATCAGAAGAAAACCACATTCCTTAATTAAACTAAAGAGCTTTTGCATGGCAAAAGGAACAGTCAGCAGAGTAAACAGACAACCCACAGAGTGGGAGAAAATCTTCACAGTGTATACATCTGACAAAGGCCTAATATCCAGATTCTACAACAAACTCCAACAAATTAGCAAAAAAATAAAAAAAAAAGTGGGCCAAGGACATGAATAGACAACTCTCAAAAGAAGATATACAAATGGCCAACAAACATATGAAAAAATGCTCAACATCACTAATGATCAGGGAAATGCAAATCAAAACCACAATGCGATACCACCTCACTCCTGCAAGAATGGCCATGATCAAAAAATCAAAAAACAGTAGATGTTGGCATGGACGCGGTGACCAGGGGATACTTCTACACTGCTGGTGGGAATGTAAACTAGTACAGCCACTATGGAAAACAGTGTCGAGATTCCTTAAAGAACTAAAAATAGAACTACCATTTGATCCAGCAATCCCACTACTGGGTATCTACCCAGAGGAAAATAAGTCATTATACGAAAAAGATACTTGCACATGCATGTTTATAGCGGCAAAATTCACAAATAGCAAAAATATGGAACCAGCCCAAATGCCCATCAATCAACGAGTGGATAAATAAACTGTGATTATATATATATATACACACATATATATTAAATATATATCCTGATATATATGATATATAAATATGGAACCAGCCCAAATGCCCATGAATCAACGAGTGGATAAATAAACTGTGATATATATATATACACACACACACACATATATATCATATATATCGCGATATATATGATATATATATGATGGACTACTACTCAGCCATAAAAAGGAATGAATTAATGGCATTTGCAGTGACCTGGATGACATTGGAGACTATTATCCTAAGTGAAGTAACTCAGGAATGGAAAATCAAACATCTTATGTTCTCACTCATATGTGGGAGCTAAGCTATGAGAATGTAAAGGCTTATGAATGACACAATGGACTTTGAGGACTTAGGGGGAAAGAGTGGGAAGGGGGTGAGGGATAAAAGACTACCAATTGGGTGCAGTGCATACTGCTCGGGTGATGGGTGCACCAAAATCTCACAAATCACCACTAAAGAACTTACTCAAGTAACCAAACACCACCTGTCCCCAGTAACCTATGGAAATAAAAAAATTAAAAAAAAAAAGAAAGAAAGAAAATCAGATTCCAAAATGACAGCACTCCCAATGGCCGAAAATGGAACAATTTGGAAATAAAATACATAATGATGATACTGGATTATAATTTATAGAATAAAATTAACATCCATGAATCCATATTGATATAAATAATTCAAAAAATGGGGAGAGGGGTTGGGTAATTCATTCTAACAGAATGATACCAATTGATAAATGTAGAAGGAAAGAGAGAAATAGAAAATAACCACTAAAACATCACAGTAAGCTAGGCATTGTGGTGCATGCCTGTAGTCCCAATTACTTGGGAGGCTGAGGCAGAAAGATTGCTTGAGCCAAGGGGTTCAAGGCCAGCCTGGGCAACATAGCAAGACACCATCTGTTAAAACAAACAAAGAACCAACACAGTAAAGAAGAAATCTAGATGGCCTAGAGTTTGTTGATGATTTTTTAGATATAACACCAAAGGCACAATCCATGAAAGAAAAAATCGATGAGCTGGGAATCATTAAAATAAAAAATATTCTGCTCTGTGAAAGACACTGTCAAGAGAATGACAAGGCAAGCCACTGATTGAGAGATAATATTTATAAAAAGAAATCTGGTAAAAGACTGTTATTCAAAAGAAAACACAAAACCAGACTAAAATATGAGCCAAAGAACTTAACAGACATCTCACTAAAGAAGATATACAGATAATGAATAAACATATGATAAGATGCTCCACATCATATTATAAGGGAAATACAAATTAAAACAATGAGATACCACTACACATCTATTCAAATAGCCAAAATCCAGAACACTGACAACATCAAATGCTGGTGAGGATGTGGAACAGCAGTAACTCTCATTCATAGCTGGTGGGAATACAAAATGGTACAGACACTTTAGATGACATTTTGGCAAGTTCTTACATAACTAAACATACTCTTACCATAAGATCCAGCAATCATGCTTCTTGTTATTTACCCAAAGGAGTTGAAAACTCATGTCCACACAAAAACCTGCACACAGATAATGTCTATTCATAATTGCCAAAACTTAGAAGCAACTAAGATGTCCTTCAGTGATTTAATGGATAAACTGTAGTATATCCAGATAGTGGAACATTATTCAGTGCTAAAAAGAAATAAGCTATCAAGCCATAAAAAGATATGGAGGAAACTTAAATGCACATTACCATGTGAAAGAAGCCAATATGAAAAGGCTACATATTGCATGATTCCAACTGCATGACATTCTGGAAAAGGCAAACCTATGGAGACAGTAAAAAGACCAATGGTTGTCCAGGGTTAAGAAAGGAGGGAGGAATGAATAGGCAGAAAACAGGGGACTTTTAGGGCAGTGAAACTACTTTGTATGATACTGTAATGGTGGATATATGTCATTATACATTTGTCCAAACCCATAGAATGTACAATGCCAAGAGTGAATCCTAATGTAAACTATGGATCCTCGGTGATAATGATGTGTCAATGTAGGTTCATTGATTTCAACAAATGCACCACTCTGTGGAGGATGTTGATAATGGGGAAGGCTGTGTATGTGTGGAGACAGAAGGTATATGGAAAATCTCTGTACTGTCTGCCCAATTTTGCTGTGAAACTAAAAGTGTTCTAAAAATAAACTTTGTATAAAAATAAATAAATAGCTTTGGGCATATATAGTTTAAAAAGAAATAAATACTTGCTTATCCCTAAAACTGGGGATGGTGAGAGCAAGCATGGAATAAGCAGAGAAGGGAATTCAAATTCATAACTATTAGGTTGGTGCAAAAATAATTGCAGTTTTTGCCATTACTTTTGATGACAGAAAGCCCAGCTACTTTTAAGCTAGGCACTGTTACAAATTTAATAGTCATTTTCCATTTCAACATCCCAAGAACCTGAGATGATATTTTGTAAGTAGACACAAAAGATGTTCAAAAATGTGTAGTGACTTGCTCAAGGTCACACAGCTCTTAAATTGGAAGATTTCTGGTAATACTTATTTTTTATGTTTATTTGTATTTTCTACATTTTCCTAGATTTAACATATATTTTGTTGGGGAATTTTTCAAATATCAAAGAAATATTAAATTATTTGAATTTGTTTAGGTCTTTTAAAGCAATTGTTTAAATATTCCTAGAGTACTACATTAAATCAATAGAATTATAGAAAACTTGCTGCTCGAGCTATACTTTTCGCAGGTCAGTGAGCAGGTAAAGCACTACTGCCTAGACATAGAAAACAAAGGGATTGGGGATTCCAGTTGACCCTTGAACAACACGGATTTTAACTGTGAGGGTCCACTTATACGTGGATTTTATTCAGTATGTTACATCTAGTGTGCCCACCTCTCCTGCCTTCCCTTCTACTTCCTTCACCTCTTCTGTCTCTGCTACCCATGAGACAGCAAGACCATCCCCTCCTCTTCCTCTTCATCCTCAGCCTACTCAATGTGAAGATGATGAGGATAAAGACCTTTATGATGACCCACTTCTGCTTAATGGAATAGTAAATATATTTTAAATATATTTTATCTTCCTTATGATAGTTTTACTAATACTTTATTTTCTCTAGCTTACCTTATAAGAATACAATATATAATATATATATAACATACAAAATATGTTAATTTATTGTTTCAATTGTCAGTAAGGTTTCTGGTCAACAGTAGGCTATTAGTAGTTTAGTGTTGGGGCAGTCAAAGTTTATATGCAGATATTTAACGGTTCTAGGGGTTAGTGCTCCAACCCCTGTGTTGTTCAAGGGTCAAAGGTACTTTGAACCAGCTTAGTCCTCTATCATAACAGCCCCCTATAATGTAAGGCCTCCTCAGACTTGACAAACATGATGTTTAGGTCTTAATCAAACCCACTGATTAAAATGTTAAATTTGAATACAGAAGAGCTAATAGTGATCCCAGTATACCTCACCATAAGGACTTTTTTAGGTCCTGTGAAGAATTACAAAATCCTAGTCATTTTTGGTTATCAGCAGATAGTAAACTCATTTGGTTGTTCAAATCCCTCTCCTTCTTATGCTTCATTAGGTACTGACCCTTGACTCTCCATTGGAAAACACACTTAGGGAGACTGTGGGTAAAGGACTAGCTATAAGGAGACATTAAGCCGAAGTCTTCCAAAGCAATGTGGTGGAAAATGAGCTGTCAGTAAACCCTGGATCTTGTGTCATCCCGGCCCACTTTGTGACTTCAGCAAGGCTTTTGTCTTTTTTGAGTCTTCTCACTTTCTAAATGAGGGATGTCCTGGAAAGGAGTGGAACATTACAGAGGAACAGACCTTGATTTGAGTGTTGGCTCTGTGACCTATCAGCAGTGTGATGTTGAACAAGTTAGTTAAGTTCTTGAAGCCTTGGTTTCCTCACCTGCTGTGATGGTTAATTTTACATGACAACTTGACTAAGCCATATGGGCAAAGATGTGAGGATAAACTGATTATTTTTATAGTCTCAAAGCATCTTCCACAAGGTATTTATTAATTACAAGGAGAAAATTACAGTGGAGAAAGCCAGCAGATACTTTATTAACGTTAATGCCACCAATGATAACATCACCAAATCCATGATGAGACATACTGAGAAAGTTACAGTATTACTTCTGTGATATTCTTGCCAAAAATGCATAGCCTCAATCTAATCATGAGAAAACATCAGATACACTCAAATTGAAAGACATTCTAAAAATAACTGACCAATATCATGAAAGTCAGGGACAGACTGAGTAACTATTTCAGACTGGAGAAGACTAGGGTGACAGGACAACTAAATGCAGTGTGGGATCCAGAATTGGATCTTCAGACAGAAAAAAAATGTCATGAGAGCAGCAAGTGGTGACATTTGGATAGTTTCTGCAGTTTAGTTACTAGTACTGTACCAATTGTAATTTGTATCAAAATACAAATAATTTGTATGATTATATAAGATATTTACACTAGGGGAGGCTGGGTGAAGGATAAATGGCAACTTTCTGTATTATTTTTGCAACTGCTCTGTATGCCTAAAGTTATTTCTTTTTTAAAAAAGTACAAATTAGAAAGACCTGCCCTTCTGAAGCTATCATTCTGAGAAAAAAGAAAGGAAAAAAAAGAAAAAGCATAATCATGTAAGTTAAAAAAAGACCAAAAACCCTGAACCTATCCCCCAGGAAATATAGTGAAAACCTGGGGTAAAGCACAGCCTTAAGCCTTTGAGAGGCTAAATATACAAACATAGATTCTTGCACTTTCGTAGGTTCTGTTTGCTGACTTGAGTTGCTGCAATGGTTCTTCTATGATTCCTTGCTGTCTTTTCAATGTTGGTATGAATATATGGAGCCCTACATAGTTTGAATCAGGTGTAACAAGGACATCATCTCTGATTTCCCCACCCCTTTCAATTTCCTTCAACGGTTTTGTCTCCAGAATAGATTGCCTTTTCCACTTCTTCAAAGGGATATACCTCACTGAGAAGGTTTCTACTAATTTACATCTCTTAGATAATATAAGGCAGATTTTTGAGACCCAGTGGGGATTGGCCTTGGGAACTTCTGCAGAGAACCTACCCCAATCTGAATGCAGAATTAACCTCTTTTTATAAAAATTATATATATATATATATATATATTCATTTAAAAGGTAATACAGGAGCATTACAAAAATTTTTGGAAAACACAGAAAAATAGAAAAACAAATCACCCACATCTCACTCCCTCGCCTCCCTCTGAAGACCATATTTACTTTTTGGTACATTTGCTTCCTTCCAGTCTTCTTCTTATGCATCTGTTTCATGTAGTTCAGACTTATGTTTATATGATTTCATACATTTTCCTTTCATAATAAAACATTTTTCAGGTTATTACAAACCTTTTGTAAACACAACTGTAATGGCTGAGTAATATTTCTTCATGTGGCTATTGTCTCAATTCCTTCTCCCCATTTTTTGATATTTCATTTGAAGGAATGCCTTGTTAGTTTGTGTGAGCTTGAGGAGTTGTGCTACTCTTCTAGAGGATTCTGACTACTGGTGTGTTTTCAGAAAAGGCATCGTGATGGAGAGGAATGAGCTCTAGGCTTGTAGCAGAAGACATGGGTTCAAATTTTGAGTTTTTAATAAAGCTTTTAAACTTCATTTGCTCATTGTTCTTTTCTGATCCATTTCCTCAGTTGCAAAATGCCATAACTTATGCATAATCTTCAAGTTTCCCTTGAGTTGAAACATTGTATGATAAGATTATGTGTTTGCCTCTTGACTTGTTTGAGTTCCTTATATATTCTGGTTATTAAATCCTTGTTGGATGGATAGTTTATAAATATTTTCTCCCATTCTGTAGGTTCTCTTCACTTTCTCTGTTTCCTTTGTTATGCTGAAGCTTTTTAGCTTGATATAATCCCATTGGTCTATTTTTTTTTTTTTGCTTTTGTTGCCTGTTCTTTTGAAGTTTTATCAAAAAAAAAAAAAAAAATCTTTACCCTGACCAATATCCTGTAGTGTTTCCCTGATGTTTTCTTTTAGTGGTTCCATAGTTTCAGGTCTTAGATTTAAGTCTTTAATCCATTTTGAGTTGACTTTTTTATATGATGAAAGACGGGAATCTAGTCTCACTCCTCTGCATATAGATTTCCAGTTTTCCCCGCACCATTTATCAAAGAAACTGTCCTTTGCCCAAAGTATGTTCTTGACACCTTTGTCAAAAATGAGTTGGCAACAACTCAATAGTAAGAAACAAAACCAAATAATCTGATTAAAAATGGGCAAAAGACCTGCATAGACATTTCTCAAAAGAAGACATACAAATAGCCAGCAGGTATGTGAAAAGATGCTCAACATCAGTAATCATTAAGAAAATGCAAATCAAAACTACAATGAGATATCCTATCATCCCAGTTAAAAGGGCATTTATCTAAGAGACAGTTAGAATGGCTATTATAAAAAAAAAGACAACAAATAGCAAATGCTGGTGAGGATGCAGAGAAAGGGAAGTGCTGATACACTGTTGCTGGAAATGTAAATTACTACAGCCACTGTGGAAAGCAGTATGGAAGTTCCTTACAAAACAACAGAACTACCACATGATCCAGCAATCCCACTGCTGAGTATATACCCAAAAGAAAGAAAATCAGTATATTGAAGACATCTGCACTCCCACATTTAGTGTAGCACTATTCACAATAGCCAAGATATGGGATCAACCTAAATATCTATCAATGGACGAATAGATAAAGAAAATGTGGTATATATACACAATGGAATATCATGCAGGCATAACAAATGAAATCTTGTCATTTACAGCAACATGGATGGAACTGAAGGTCATAGGTTAAGTGAAATAAGCCAGGCACAGAAAAACAAATATTGCGTGTTTTCACTCATATGTGGTAACTTAAAAAGTGGATCTCATGGAGATAAAGAATAGAATGGTGGTTAGCAGAGGCTTAGAGGTAAGGGGAGGTGGACTATAAAGAGAAGTTGGTTAATGGGTACCAAAATACAATTAGAAAGAAGGAATAAGTTCCAGTATTCAATAGTACAGTTAGGAGACTATAATTAATAATTTATTGTGTTTAATAATGATTTAAAATAGAAGAACTGGAATGTTTCCAACACAAAGAAAAGATAAATATTTAAGGTGATGGGTATCCCAATACCCTGATTTAATCATTACATATTGTATACAGGTATCAAAATATCAAATATACCCTCAAAATATATACTGGTATTATATATCAAAAAATTTTTAA
Source organism: Gorilla gorilla gorilla (assembly GCF_029281585.2). Classification (NCBI taxonomy): domain Eukaryota; kingdom Metazoa; phylum Chordata; class Mammalia; order Primates; family Hominidae; genus Gorilla; species Gorilla gorilla. The sequence continues at coordinate 160,127,496 of NC_073247.2, forward strand.
AGGTTTTTAGTCAAAATTTTTTATTCTGTTTTCAGCAATTTTTAAAATTTTACATGTCAATGAATCAATATTGATACTGATGTTCACATGTTAATGCTTCAACATTTATAGAGGACATGGTTATATAGTTCAAGATGTCAGGAATTGCTTCCTCCATTTTTTGTCAGTAGGCATACTCTTTGGCACCTGGGACCTCTAAATGAAGTCTTTACAATTTTGCTATATTATCCCCAGTTTGTATAGAAAGCCTCTGTTTACACATCACAATAGCCTACATACTCTGAACCAAATTAATTGCTGACTGAGGTACTTTGGATGTCCAAGAGGAACACTAGGCCCTTTCCTAATGGACTTATTGTTAGAAGTTTCTTCCTTATTTTATGTTTTTTTAAATAAATCTCACAGAGATTATAAACTTCTTGTTCCTATAAATGGTCTTGATGCCTGTTCAACCTTTAAAAAATGTTAACTATAAACAAAATTACTGCAGAAAGTTTCTATCATCTTTTTATCAGTGAACTTCTAGAAACTACACTTTGGTCAGTGCTATGTAATGGTTCTAACTGGCTGCTTGGAGGCCTGTAATAAAGGTTAATGCACTGAAAAACCTACTCATTTAAAATATGCTTTTGGTTAAAAGCAGACACTTTGGCCAAAACTGGGGCATGTGAAAATGGAAAGAAAATACTAGGTAACATTTCCATTCTTCATTAGCTCTTGAATATGAGATCAAAAGATTTTCTTCACACTCACATTTGCCTCTGATGCATTCGAGGTGAATGAGAAAAGTAAGCAAAAGTTTTGTCTGCTTCAGAGATAGAATATGGTTGCCATTTGACCTAGGTGAAACATTTTCCCATACACAATCCAGCAGATCAGAATGGGGAAGGCAGGATTCTATTGTGATAGAAGATTTGGGGAGGCAGAAGGGGGGCTGCATGTAGGACTTTACATATGCTACGTCAATGATACCATGTTGGAGAAAACACACATTACTAATGAGGATAATAGAAAATGAAAGTACAGCCAGAACTTTTCCCATCCTAGAGCCTGTGGCCTTCTTTTGGGTTTTATTTTTTAACTGAGAATTACTTTGCCACCTTACACTCAATAGTGCCAGTATAATTTGTTCCAGGAAGGCATGCTTTAAATAAAGTGAATTGCATGTGCTTTCCAAGTAGAGCTGACCATTTTCTCTTTCAAGCAATGGTATGGCAAAGTGTCTACTTAACCTGGGACCTTAAACTGTGAGCTTAATGAACACTTCTTGAAGATAGTTGATTACACAGACAATCAATCCTCAAAAAAAGTAAATCATTCTCTTACAGAGTATTGGATGGAATTTTCATTTTTCTCCAAAGCATAAGTTTTCCCTTAATTTATGGTTCAAATGATAAGTATTTTAAAACATAAAATGGTATAAGATGCAGTGGCTTAAGATTTCAAGACTGCATAATTTGAGTTTCAATTGAGACTTGGGGGATCTTGTTATGGTTTTGATTCATATAACTAGCTGTGCAATCTTGGTGAGTAACCTGAGCCTCCACTGGACTACAGATAATCAATAAAGTTCCTGGTAGTGCTGATATTCTATGATATTTTAAAAAACCCTATATGCTGGCAGAAAAGAAAAAGGCTATCTTGGGGCCATCACCCTGCTGAGAAATGTACATGACTAAAATGTCATCACTGATAAGTAAAGTCTCAAAGCATGGCCAGTTGACCTAAGAAGATGCTATTGAGTGAGGCACAAGTGCGACACCTGGAAGTGCAGCTGGGTGAGGGATATGGCCCTCTTCCAAGCTGTGGTCTCTCAGAAGATTGTGAAAGCATTTTGGCCTGGTTGGATCCCTCATAGCAATGCAAAGTAGACTATGGGGTGGAAATGGGCAGGCACTTTTTTGCCTGTTCACAACAGATCCCATTATCATTGGTGGTGGGTCCAGAGGCATCTCATTCATTGGAGAGGTTGCAGGTTTATGGAAGAAAGAGCCTGAGGGGGGCCATTGGGGTAGTGGTGGAAAGTCTCCTCAGCCATTTAACTGTTACAATCCAGGCCAACTCTGGGTCATCCTGATCATCCAGATCTGGTTTGACTGCTGTGAAAGGAGGAAGGATGAACCACTTATTGGCAGAGAAGCGTGGCCTCTTTGGAGCAGCAGTTCCCAGGAGGTGAAGTGATTAGGCAAAAGTTCTGGAGGCTGAGGCCTCTGCTCTCCTTTCACCCACAGAACAACACAGCCTAATTGTATCTCTGACGGCCATCACTGAGCCCAAGCATCAAAGCGTTCAAGAATAATTCAGAGCTTGAGGGGCTTACTGCATTCCATTTCCTGAAAATAAAAAGGCAGAAGCAGCTAAAAGTTGACTTTAGGCAGTCATTTCATTTCTATTAATGACACCGCCAAGGATTTTATTGTTAGCAACTTATTAGAAAAATAAAAGTTTATCACGATGCTAATAATCAGGATACTTTAAACAAAGACACTGATTTAAAACCCTTTAAATGTTTCAGTATGAAAATCAATGATCTGAACTCCCTCCAAAAAATGATTACCATGTAGAAATAAGTTTATATATCTTAATAAATATTACTTTAAAAGCATGAAAACTTGCAACTGGAACCCATGCCTGGTTAATATATACCCTTTTGTAAACAAACTAACAACAACAACAACAAAAACTAGAATAAAACATCCAAATATAGCTAGTACACTTAGCACTGCTGATGTCACCTGATGGGGAAGCCTCTAAGACATCAGCTCTAGGGATGATGAGAGCACACATTTATCTGGGGCTTTTTACCATTTACAAAGCACTCTCATATACATTAGGTTTCCTCCCTGGTCACTGGAAAAATGCTTGACTTCCCTCTGGAATCCAGTCCTTCAGCTCTGCAGAGCTGGCTCCAGGAAGAAACTGTTGGCAGCCACACTGCTGAATGGGTTGATGAGAGCAGCCCAGGGACAGCACTCGGAGCTCCAGGAAGTAGATTTCTCAATCACCATATCAGACATGGAGATTATTGATCTGGGCAATTCAGATGACTCTTCACTTTGCATCCCTCATCATTATAAACTACCAATCTGCATTTGGCCATGGACTGGAGGTTATATAAAGGGACTTCAAATCAAGGAGCCATAGAATGCCAGAGCTGGACTGTTTCCCACTTCCTTAATTTATATACAAGAAAATGGAGCCCTCAAGAAGTTAGAAGAACTAGCCAGGGATTTGTCGTTGCATAGCAGCATAGTCATATGCAGAAGATAACTCCCTGTGGACACCTTACAGCCCACCAACATGTGTTCCCCAACAGTTGGCCAAAGAGGTTTCTTAGCCCTAGATTTATAATCTCCAGGAAAAAGCCCCATCTGAGTCTTCTTAAACGATGAAGCAAGAATTGCTCCACCGTATTCTTGCTTCCTGTTGCCTATTAGATTGACTTTCATTAATACAAGGGCATGGCTCAGTCAACTGCCTTCCTCCAATTCAGCCACAGTTGAGATCAGGGAAATTGCACCACGAGAATTTTTTTTCTAATCCAACAGTTAACTGATGCCACTTCAGTCCCAAACTCCCAGGGTATTATAGTTCATCAGGGTGGCCCTGAGAGTATAAACAACAATGTGGTAAGTAGAACAAGCACTGGATTTCATGCCCAGCCCCAGCTGCTCAGCTGTCCCACCATGTGCCCTTGGTGAAATCACTTTAACTTGTTTCCTCTACTGTCAAATGGAGAGTATGGTTAATTCTCTGCTTACCTCTCAGAGCTAAAGTGAGATGAAATACTCTGTGAATGCACAATGGGGGTAGTATGGCAGTGTGGATTAGTACATGGGCTTTGCCAGCAAACCAGCTTGGGGACAAAACCTGGCTATGGCACTTATGAGCTCTGTGACTTTGAGTAAATACTCAGATTCTGTGAGCCTTGGCTTTCTCCTACAAAATAAGTAAGTACAATACTAGTATCTACCTCAGAGAATCATGCTGAGGAGTAAATGAAATAATGTATATACAATGCTTAGTACTGTGCCTGGTATATAGAGGCTCAATCAATGTTATCGGTTTTATGGTTATGCTAAATATGTAAAAGGAATTACAGCAACATATCATCTAAAATCAGAATAACGTGACCTTTCAAATACCATAAACCTAATGAAGCAGATGATTGACATAAGGTCAGATGGTGTTTGATATTTAGGACTTAGTAGGAATCCAGAGCCAGGGACTTTAGAAGAGCTCTGAAATGGGATCATTACCTATGATAACCAGAAAACTCAAGTATAGGGTCTTTCAATCATGATGCATGATTGAGATCCAAAGTATAAATGGTAGAAACAGGAGTTGTGAAAAAAAATTACATATGCATATTCAAGAAGTTCAGAGAATTGTCCTGACCCAATTTGAAATCAACTCCTGAGATAGCTACCTATACAGAAGCTGGTTAGATAGATCCTGGAAGGGTCTACTATGTGTCAGATACCATCCTAGGCTTTGATGACATAGACTCAGGCCCTGCCCTTATAAGGCTTACAGTTTCTAGGGAGAACTGAGATTGAAACAGGCTGAGCACTGTGGCTCACGCCTGTAATCCTAACAGTTTGGGAGGCCGAGGCGGGTGGATCACTTGAAGCCAGGAGTTCAAGACCAGCTTGGCCAACATTGTGAAACCCCATCTCTACTAAAAAATACAAAAAAATTACTTGGGCGTGGTGGCGTGTCCCTGCAATCCCAGCTACTGGGGAGGCTGAGGCAGGAGAACCTGGAAAGCGGAGGTTGCAGTGAGCTGAGATCGTACCACTGCCCACTGCACTCCAACCTGGGTGACAGAGTGGGACTCCGTCTCAAAAAAAAGAGAGAAAATATTGAAGTATTTCTTTAGAAGAATCATTCTGGACATTGCAGCCCATGTGTGGAAACTGTCCCAAATTCAGAGTCATGTCACTCCATTCTAAACTCATGGCAGCACCAAGTGGTTCTGTCAGAAGAGGAGCCACAGTTATGGAAGGTGGTAGTCCCCATGGTGCCCATGGAATTCTTTCCAGCAAGCTTCCCCAAATGAGCTGTAACCTGGATTGTAATTTCTTCCTAGAAAGTGAGTCAGCCTGACAGCATACCAGGTCAGAAACAAATGCTTAATATTTTAAGTGCAAATCTGTGGTGTGACATGATGACATGTGTATCACACGTTGTCAATTTGTTCATTTCCTGTAACTGACATGCACAGTGCAACTTTCTTAAACTAATCCTAATTTTTAGACACTACCCGAACCTGCATGACAGTGCCTTTAGTACAACTGTACAAATGGAGGATTTCAAGTTCTTTGAAACAAAGATTAGTACCTGGAGACTACAAATTAAACTCCTTTAAAAGTAATTCAAGTCAAAAATCTCACTTTAGAAAATCTGAAAATCAGCATTTCTATAAAACCAATCCCTCTTAAAAACAATTTCTGGTTTTATCTCAATGGATTGGGGCATGGAGTCTCAGTTTTGATCCTTTCCTGTCAGAAAAGATGGCTTTCTGTTGGCCTACGGGTTCTCCCAGTAGGTTCCTTTTGGTTGGGGTTTTGTGACTAGGGGAAATTGGTGAGGCACTGGCAGGGGTGGGGGAGACAGTCAGAATGGGAGAAGCCAACAGAGAGAGAAGGGTCAGAGGGAGAGAAGGTTGTGCCTGCAGTTTCTAAAATATTCGGTTGAACTGAGAATTCTGAAACTGGGGCCTGAGGTGGGTTTTGCTAGGTAAGAAAGGAGCTTTTCCAGCCAAAACAAAGGCATTAGGCTGGTGAGGGGGAGTATTCCACCTTAGCTAAGATGCCATAGTGAGTGGAATGAGAGGGAAGCAACTGGATCCCCACCGCAGGCTAGATGACAGCTAGATGACCCCAGTATGACAGCAGCAGTGGGCCCTCCCTTCAGATAGCCTTTTTATTTCCTCTTGCTACTGCCCTCCATGCAAAGTGCTTTCTCCACCCTCCTGCTAGCTTTTTGGTGGAGGAAGCATGGCTTGGATCCAGCATCCTGCCCACATATTTGAGGATTCATTGAAGAGCTGAGTTCTAGGGCCCCTGGCCCCATCAGAGCCACGGATGCACAGAGTGAGGAGGAAGGGAGAAAGCGCACCTTGGATCAGAGAAGACAAAGCTTCTATCTTGCTCAGTAGCTGATGCTCAGTGAGCAGGTGCCAGGCCCGGGCCAAGAGGCCTCAGGGACAGCCTGGCCCCTTCAGTGTTGCCTGTCTTAACCTCATCTCTGTTTGAGGAGAGTGGCTAGGAAGTGGGGGCTCCTTCCACCCAACCCAACCTTCCTGCTTGGTTTTGATCTCAGGAAGGGAAAGCCCCTGCCCCTCTTTTGAAGCAGCAGCCGGCACCACTTGTCTCTTCTCTCCTTCCCGCAGGCGCTTCTGTTCGTAGTGCTGCCTCTTGCTGGCTCCTTCTGCTTCTGCTTGGTCCTCCTGCTGATTGGGAAGAAAGTGCACCAGTGGGGTGATGGGGGGCTGGAACTCTTAAAGGGGCAGCTTTATTTCTGTTGAAAATTTGTTTGCCTAGCATATTTTTTTTTCTATCTTTCCCCATTAAATACAATTTTGTGAGAAAAGTAAACCAGAAATAAAGTGACCATAATCACCATTTAAATGTTAATTGTAGATGTTCTGGCTTTCCTCTAAGGATTTTCAAGCAGATCAGGTACTAATGCTGGCAACGATCATCAGCAATCAAATCCAATTTGAGGATTTTTTACTGAAGGCATAAAGGTTGGGGGCCACAGATCTGAGCGAGGCCGTCCTTGTTGCTTTAAGGGCTCTCAGTCCAGGGCTGAATACTAGAATTCCATGAATTAATAAGGCACAGAGATAATTTGAAAATCCCTAGCACCATTTTTGCCAATAACTGTTTCTCCATAGAGTCTTTTTGACCAGAGGAGTGTACAGGTAGCCAAATCTACAAGCCACTTTAAGATGTAGTCTCCCCTTGGCTGCCCACTGGTTGATTTTCCATCAATCAACCAGTATCTGTTGAGGACTTGGTCCCATGCAAAGTAAATAGACATCTAAGCAAAGTCCCACTGGATGCTTGAGTTGCAGAATCTTAGAGCCTTGTTTCTCTATGTTAATGATGTGCTTTCTTTCCCCCATAAAACAATGTGAAAGAGACCAGACCCTGGGCCCTTGTAGCTCAAATGCTGAAGTCATTCATGGAGCTGAGGCACCTTCTACTGGCTCCAGCCCTGGAAGAGCTTCCCAGGTTCTAGGTTCTAATCTGGGATCCCCCTCTAGGGGAAATATCAGATATTGAGCATTTTAATGTCTTAGGGTCTCTGTTTCTTCAGGAAAAAAATGAAGTTAAAAGCTATTTGGATGATTTTGGTAATATGAGATAATACTGTAGAAGCATATTCAAATAGAAGGGAGAATGTCAGAGAAGTATGAGCCAGAGGGCTGCTGGGTGTTTTATGGGGAAACTGAGGCCCAGATAAGTGACTTGCTTGGAGTCACACACAGAGCTACCGGCACCCTGCTCTGTCAGGGCTCAGTCTACTGTCCTTCCCAAGAGAGTTCTAGCCTTAGGATTTGAATAATGTGCCAATACTATTCCCTCTGTATAACGACACGAAGAAGGCAAATTACATGCCTAGGACTCCAGAATGCTCATGTCCTAAAATGCCAGAAACCGGTCCCGCCCCTTCCCACAGACCTTTCTCTGCACGGAGGCCAGGGAACCTTTCCCTCCAGGGAATTGGCTAAAGGGATCCACCCCTTCCTGGACCAGAGGTGGAGGTTGAAGGGAGTAGGAGGCTCGGTTAAACCCTCCACGTGCAGAAAGAGAATTTCAGGCCAGAAGGGAGACGGGCAGCCGGTGCGTGGGATACTGGGCACACACCCAGTGGTTTTCCCATTTCTCAGAGGAGGAGCTAGCAGAAGTCTTTTGCTCAAGGCACCTGGTGACCGTGCGAGGAAAGTGACAGTGGAACCCAGTTTAACAGTGTCCTAACCCCGAACTCAAGGACCACGCAAGGGCAGTCATTTGTTCCTATCCTTGCTGCCCACTGAATCCAGGGCCTATAGCTCGCTGACCTACTAGGTGCGCGCCTAAAGGCATGCCTGGAGGGCCTGGGTGCGGGCACGTGGAGCCACGGGGCTGGTGAAGGTGACCGCCTTCTCCTTCCTGGACCCGCGTGCTACGCACTACAGACCTGAGGGATGCTCAGGCACGCAAAAGTTTGCTCCACTACTCGGGGGCTCAAGGAGCTGTGCTTGAGGTGGCAGGGGGCGACCTTCAACCCCACGGCTGTTTGTGCTGTCTTTTCTAGTTCAAAACTAATTCCCAGCGGTGGGGGTGGGCTGGGCTTCAGAGAGGGGTCCCATTCCCGAAGCCCGCGTCCTGGTCCCGCCAGCCCACCTCCTGTATCCCTGCCACGGCCCCTGCGTCCCGGGTCCGGGTCCGGGTCCTCAGCTCTGTGGCCGCTCCCACTAGCTGATTTTGACAGTGGGGGGTGGGAGAGGGTTCCCGAAAGGCAGGGGCGGGCGCGGCGAGCCCCTGCCAGATCCGGGGATGATAACGTGCCTGCTCCATGTCGCGGCTTCTAGCTGTCCAGGCTCCGCCCCCTGTGAGTGTGTAAGTGTGTGATGCTGCCGCGGCCGCCGCCGCCGCCTGTGCAGCCGCTGCCGCCGCCGCCGCCGCCGCCGCCGCCGCCGCCGCCGCTGCCGCCCCGGCTGCCGCGCCGCGCCGCTGCCTCTGCCCCGGCCGCCCCCGCCGCCGCCGCCGCCGCCGGCCCGCAGCCAGCCAGGCGGGCGGCCCAGCCCGCCTGAGCCCGCAGCGGCTGCCGCCGCAGCGTCAGGTCGCTGGGTGCGCGGGCTACCGCGGACCGAGCGGACCCGAGTGGGCGACCAGGCGCTTGCCCGCCCAGTGCCACTGCCGCCGCTGCCTCTCCGGAGCACGGGACCAGACACCTCCAGCGCCCGCCGCTGCTGCCGATGCGGCCCGGACACTTTTAGCTGGGCGGGAGGGCTGGAGAGCCGGGCCGCCGAGAACCGCCAGCGAGCTGTGCCGAGAGCCGCGCCGACCCGCTGCGATCAGGGACAGGCGCCCGCCCGCCGCCGCCGCCCGGCCGCTATGGATCTATTCGACTTTTTCAGAGACTGGGACTTGGAGCAGCAGTGGTAGGTGTTGATTTTTGCCTTCTCCTTTGATGAGCGAGTCTCCTGGCGAAGTCTGAGGTTTTCGCCTTTGTTAAGAGGAGCTGGAGCTGTCGTGGGGGGCGCCCCGGACTCCCTCCCACTTGCTCTCAGCCACCTCTGGCCCCGGCCGCGCTGACTCCTAGGTCGGATGCCGGGGTGGGGGGAGGTGCGGGCAGAGGGAGGGATGCGGACCCGAAAGCGTCGCTTTGCGCTCCAAGTCTAAAGAGTTGCATTTGGCTCACATCGAATTCGGTGCCGCCCGAGGGCTGAACCGCACGACCTCCCAGGAGCTTTTCTCTCGGAGCGGCTTGCCGGTCTGGCCTCCTTGAGCCCCGGATGCCGCCCGCCCTAAATGCCTCAACTTTCCAGGTGCCCAACGCCCGCGGCGGGCCATGGGGGAAAGGCAACGGCCAGGTGCGGCCAGCAGCCCTCTGCTTCCTTGGTGGCCACCGCCCCCGCTGCCGCCACCTCCATCCCTGCGCTGCGCGGCGCGCACACCTTTCCTTCTGCCGACTCAGCCCAAGTTCCCTGCACTCCCGGGTGGAGCCGCGGCTTTGGGGGCCACCACTCAGGGGACCTTGGTTCGGGGCCGACTTCGGCGCTTGGCTTTCAAGACTGAGGGTTTTTGGAGTTGGCCCCCCAAATCCGCAGCTCTGATGTCAATGCACATTTAATTACCGGCTGGACCCCCTTCGGCCTCCCACTGGGAGGCAGCCGTAGTTTTTTGTAATGGACCTCCAGCTCAGATTCAAAGGTTGAGTCAGCTCTTCACAAAATACCCTAAACTTGTCGCTGAGACATTTTGAAAGATGGTAGAAAGGTGACTGGGGACCTAGAAAGTTGTTACTCTCTTAGAGATGTGCGTGCGCGTGTGCGTAAATACGGATATACATATCTATTAACTTTTCAAAAACTTCACCTACTGCAAACATCATCACAGTTTATTTGTCATAATACTTAAACGTATCAGATTCCCCCCGCAGTCTAAGGAATTAGATGGGGAGGGGGCGCAGTGGTAACCGCTTAAAATTGCATTCTTGGTTATTGCCTTTTAAAATGTATTTAGAATGATCTGTAGTACCTACCAATAGTGCGAAATCTTTTGCAATGTTAAACTACTAGCGGCCGTTGGTTATGAATGCTGTGTATTTTTACAAGGATTTCCCCTGTTGATGTGATATTTTAGGCAATTTCCTTCTTTAAAAAAGGGTCATATGCTTAGCCAACAGCTTCATTATGCCAATCATGCCTCCTTTAGTTGCAAATCCAAGATAATCAGAACTTAAATACATTTTATTTTACAGCAATTCCGGATAAATCCTTGAAGCACAAATTATGCTGTATCAGTATTAATCTATAAGGCGTTTTGGATACCACGGTTTTATCAGCTCTGTAGAAATACATTGTTACATTAAAAAATGCTGTTATTTGAAAGTAAAAATTACAATCAAATTATTGCTCAATTAGATATTATGCTTCTGCACACAGCCTTTACTCTGCCTCACTAATTTATTTTGCAGACAACTGATAACCATAGCACTCTATTTGCATACAATTTGCCTAATATGTGGTGTGGGTTACATCGTTAATTTAACAGGCATTGTTATAATTAATTTCATGGGTATAGTTCAAATGTTAAACATATACAAGGTATTAGGTTTTTAGAAACATGTTTTTTATATTAATTCCGGTTTAATCTTATGCATATGCAATTGCATATTTAAAGGGAATGGACTCTTTTATGTTTGATTTCTTTAAAAAAAAAATGATAGGCTCCCTCACCCCTGTGGGAGGCTTTCTTTTTCTTATCTTAAGGAAAATGCAAAACCTTTTTTTCCTCCAGATCCCTAACTGAGACACATCAGTTAAGAAGCATAGACTTGGACACTTCGTGAATATTATGTGAAATACTGATTAATTAGTGTAACGCATCTGCATAAATAAGCCTGTCCTTTCCCTCTGTACATGATCCAGGAAAATTTCTCCTTCTTACTGCTCGTGAGTGGCACACTTCGTTATGTATCTCTGTTTATAAACATTTGTAATGTGGTTGTGCTTTTGTGTTTTGTATAGCTCCACAGAGAAAAGGAACATAAATGTGACAATAGTGGATGAACTAAAAAGCTTGACATTGTCTTGAGTGGAAATTGGTACCTTTCCCACTTCTCTTTGGAAGTCCAGAGCATGCCAGTTACGTGTTCATTATATGTTTACTTCCATTCCTTGGGAGTAAATAGCTACTTAAAGTGATGGCCTCCACTCCCCACGCCCCCAAGCCCCCAGAAGGGCCAAGAAAGGAAAAAAGACCAGCAAAGTTAACGATCTTATTTACCTTGAATTTATTCTTAACATTCACTTGTGGAACAGTAAGCTCTGAGCTATCTCTACTGCAACCCTAGATGTCTGACAATAAATGGATCAGGACAGCTTAAAAACAAACTCATTTTCCTAGACATAATGAAGAAAGACTTTACATACACAGGCATATGTGTTATTTGCAAACACTTGACTGTAGTAAACAAAAAGTGTGTGCCCATTTATAAACACACACATTTGTTAGGGCAAATGCAAATGGAAAGGATGGGGTACTAATGATGCTGCAGTGTGCATGTTATGTGCAGTGTTTTGGAAGGCTCACATGCCTAATGGAACGTACCACTGGATTTCACAAACTGCAAGAATAACTTAATGGGTCATGCTCTGGACTCGATTAAAGGGCCAAAGCTCAAGTTCTTTAAGATTCTTGGATGAATGAGCAATGTTCACCTGAGTCTGAATTTAATATAAACCATTCTGTGAAAGAAAAAAGATGGCACAGATGTCTGTCTGTGTGCATGAAAAACATCACTTGCTCTTAAAGAAAAAGATAAATTTAAAAAAAATCAAATTTCTTCATTTAAATCATTCCATAGACCTGTTTTTGGTAACCAAGTAAATGAATACTTGAGGTGACTGAAGATCATGTAATGATGTCATTAATCCCCATTTAAGAGGGAAAAAAAAGCAAATTCAGAGGGCCTACAAAATGTACAGCCTTTCAGTTCTGTAAGCACCTCCCACCCAGTATTGATTAGGTATTGCTTTGTGACAGGCCAAGGTTCTTTGTGGGGATGCTTACCTTTTCTTCATTGGAAGGAAGGAAAGGAAAGAAAAGAAAGAAAATACAGAAAGGGACACATTCTTAAAAAAAAAAAGAAAAGAAAACCACCATGATAGCAAAATCAGAACGTTCAAAAGCCTAGTTAAAATCGTAGTTAAGTGATTGTGACAGTGGCTGGCTTCTCACTGCAAGGGACAGCATCAATTGTTTGTAGTTTTTATATGATGTCTCACAAATAGCCTAATTAGAGGCAAGCTTGCAAACGGGCAGTTATACAGGAAGAGACTTAAACTCACTAAACTGTTATATAAATAGAAAGTTCAAAGGTCTGTGTGGGGCTGTCAAGGCTGAGAAGGGGCCATGTGCCGGCCAGGCTTCTCTTCCTCCGGTAAAGGCAGCCCCCAGGGCCTGCCCCAGCAGTCCGAACTGCACTTTCCCCAGTTTTCTTCGACCTTGCGAGGGCGGGGCAGTGCCGGAGAAGGGGCGGGGGGCTGCTTTCTAGACAAAAGTGAACTGTTTCAGCTCCAGCCGGGCATGGCCCATGCACTGCAGCAACCCGGCTGCCTCCTCCTGTTCTGTGCGCACAGGTCTTCCGAGGCCTCGTTAGCTACAATCCTCCAGAAGAGCGGAACAGGACTGTTTATGGATGGGAAGGTGTGGGAGATGGGGGGAACACAACCTTTGCCAACTTGGAGATACTAGGGCTGTGGTGGGGTGGGGGGAGGGGAAGTCCTGGTTTGAATAAGGCCTAGAGATTCCCAGCATTTCTTGTTCTCTACCTCCATCCATTTATCTTTCCCGTTTTCCCTCTGTGGTCTCTTAAAAGGGAGACTGCCTATGGTCTGTTTTCTTTGCTAGTACAGTATGCATTCTCCCGTGTGTTTGAGCATTCATTCAACAAACCATTTTAGGTTGTGTTTCTTAAGGGAATGTGTGGGTAGGAGAAATTTAAGTTGGTGAAATTCACTAGTAAGGTCTCCTCCGCAACTCCCCAAACCCTCCAAAGAATAAAAGCTATCTCAGTACATCTTAAGAGGCACATCTATTGGACACGGAAGAAAATTATCTCATGGTAGAAATCAGTTTAATGATACATGAATTGTTTTGCTAATGATTCAGTCAAGCATTTAACAACTTTAAAATATACAAATCAAGATAGAAAATGACTGCCTGGAAAATGAATCCATCATTATAGACATGAATGAGATTCCATACATTTAAGCATCCTGTAGATGGATACAAATTATATTGTATTTAAACATGCTAATTATTGTTGAATAGAAATGGCTTTAATGTACTAACCTTTAACATGAAATAAATGCCCATGATTCTTAGCTAAGATTATTTTTGCATGCAAAATTTGCACTTATTTAACATAATTTCAAAATTGTAGAAGTCCAATGAAATGGCCTTCTCTGGAACAATTTAGAGCTGTGGCCTTAAGAGCTTGTAACTGTAGGTCATACCTCAAAGAGGAAAACTGCCATATACTTGATTAGCCTGTCATGTAGACAAAACAACTTTTGCTGCAGTGACTACATTTTTCACTTGTAATTTTGTTTTTCTTTTTCTGATTGCTGTTGGATAAAGAGAGATTTCAAAAACTTGCTTACTGATAAATGGAAAGAAATGTTACTGATTAAAGAACTCAAGACCAAACTTGAAGAAACCTTTTTGAGTGTGTGTGTCTGTGTGTGTGTGTGTGTGTGTGTGTGTGTGTTTTACCTGTGGTAGAACTCAACATTATCATTGCTACTATAATTTGAGTGTTTACTCTGTGCCACAAGCTTGGACTAAATTCTGTAAAGACTCAATTTCGTTTAATCCTTCCAACAACTTTCTGAGATAGGACCTGTTATGATCCCTGTTTTACAGGTGAAGCAATGAAATCACACAGGTACTCACTCAGTGACGCAATCCAGGTTTCAGCATAGATGGAGCTGACTCCAGAGCCTGCATCATCAACAACTGACGTTTTGTCTGAACCTTTCCAACATGTGGAATGCTCTTCCACATGCTATCTCATTTGATCATTGTGAGTTAGAATGTTCAGGGGTTCTTGCCATTTTATTGAATGGCAAATTCATTCTTAGAGAGGTTGTGTGACTCACCTAAGTTCACACAGCCTGTTGGTAGTAGAGCTTGCTGAGAAAAATCCTCATCTGCCTATTTCCAAGTCAGGTGCCTTTCCACAAAAGATCATTGCCTATTATTTTTTGTGTGGATCCGAATATTTATTTAGCCGTCACTGAAACAAATGGATTGGATTGTGTATATTGTACTTGTGGAAAAAATCTGTGGAATTACCATGTAATTTGACCAGCCATGGAACTCTGCTTTTTCCTTTTAATTAGAAAGAGAGCAGTCTATATACTGATACAATCTCTTAGCCTGTCATTTATGGATGCCCCCTTCATGAAAATGTGAGAATGGAAAATTATATATATGTATATGAAGGAGACAAATCTCAAGTCCTTGAGAATTGTTCATTTAAATCTGAATGCTCAAATTTTGAAGATTTGATACTTGAACATAAAGAAGACCATGGTATATTTTTTGGCTCATTTGGAGCCTCGAAACTGGAGGTGGGAAGTTGGTAACATTTCTTTCCAAAGCTTTCTAATCTTACCATATGTATTAATTGATTGGACCCTCACAATAACCTTAAAGATTTGTTAGGATTGATATTTTAGCTTCATTTTGTAGATAATAAAATGGAAGTTCAGAGAGGTTAAGTTACTTGCCTGAATTTGCACAGTAGGTGAATAGTCTTAGGATATGTCTTTGTTGCTCTTTTCGCTGCATCACCACTGGTGCATTAAGTTGTTAATATTTAAATATCCACGTTGCTTCCTAGAGAATGGTGTGTCACCCTCTGGCATCATTTAGCACAGTGTTTTTCCATCAGAGGTACTCAATAAACATCTGTTGATTGATGTTACAGTCACATTCGACTCAAAGACTGTTCCATGCAAATGCAGGTCTCTTTCAAGGATAGTTACTTACTAAATCCTAGTGATAATACTGTCCCTCTGCCTGTGTGATTGTATATTAGTTATTTGTAATTCTTTTCATGTCTCTTAGCCAGTCTGATCTTTTTGCAGAAAATAAAGAGAATAACCAATGGATACAGAAGAAGATTAATAGGAAAAGGCAAAAATAGTATCCATGTAATTGGCATGTTTTTAAAAAACAGAATTTCTATGAATTCCAAGATATGTTTAGCCCAAAAGAAAAACAAGAGGAAAGAATATCTTTTAAGGTACAGCATTATAGGAATTAACGGACTAGTATTGTGTCTCAATCTGCATTGAGAACATTAATAAAGAATGTGTAACAAAAATCTGAGGAAAACATGAGTGGTCGGAGGGTTGGGATTCCTCCAGCTTTCCTTGAGTTTCAGTCTTTATGACTTGTATTTCATCATGAGAAGGCTGTTTTTCTACTTAACTGTAGCAGATCCACACCATAAATTATCATGACTGTTAAACAAAGGTCCAGCCCTGGGTTCTTCTAATGTAAAACTTTTATGTTACACTTTAATGAAATTTTATATGCATGTTCAAAGCAAGGCACACTTTACACCATAGAGAGGGTGATGCACTGAATTGTTGAATTTATTTTGAAGTAAATCTTTTAGATGACCTTAGCTTCTAACATCTACCTACTTACTGAGCTGAAAAAAACTTATCTGAGAGCTGAAAAAAATGACATGATTTAAGCAGAGCTGACAATAGCACTATAGCTAGAATGTGATTTTGATTATGGATTGCCTACTTTATGGGATGCTGTTTTTCAAACATACCTGTGTATTTTGCTTCATTTGAAAAATAAAATCAGCTAATGTTTCAAAGTAATCTTTGATTTGGTTCTTCAGTAGGTACGTTCTCTTATATGAAGGTGTAAAAGCCACACTTTGAGGAATAAGCTAAGGAAACAAGCTTTGTTTTCATTACAAAATCAAAATCACTCATCTGTTTATTTTTCCAATGTTTCTTTTGTTGGAGAAATAAAAGACATTACTTCCATCCTATGGAGAACAGTTTGTTTTGTTAGATTTCCAAATAATAGTTCTCTGCATCATCTACCATCTTCAATGAAAACCAGATCTCAGTAGCAGATACTGGTTCACTTGGTGACCTTTATTAAACCATTTTCCTGGAGTCAGTTTTTGTGTTTTGTAGGCAACATATCTCCTGGAAATAAATAGCTTTGAAATGGTTTCTTTTTTGTATAAGTAAAAAATAATATGCTACTTGTTTTGTAGTGGTGCTGAAATTGAAATCTCAGCTTTAACAATCATTGGAAGAAGTTGTTTGCTAAAATTATGATGTCTTCTTGGTGTTTGGGTTTCTAGTATGGTTTGATCAAACCAACCAAGCAGATGGAATGTGTTGTTATAAGGTCATTTTAACCTTTAGACTATGGCAATATGTACATGACAACCTGACTATCTGTTGAACAATGAAAAATGCAATTACATAGGCTTTATTTCCCCCTTCAGGATGTCAGCCAACCAATTTTTTAATGAATTAATTTTCCAAAGGACTGATTGTTTTCATGCCAGGTCGGCACAACCACAGTGACTAAATTAGACTCAGTGTGATGGATGTTTCTGATGAAGTGCCGTGGAGAGGTCTCATCAATTTGCTATTATTTATTTGCTGCCAAAGTGCTTGGCTTTGGTGTGTAGACGTTAATCAGGTCGTAGAAGCTAGAGTTTTAAGGCTGGAGGGCCCCTTTGGATCATGTGATCCAAACTCCTCATTGTACAGATAAGGAGACTGAGGCCCAGGATGGGAAAATGACTTGCCCAAGGACATCCAGTCAGTAATTGGCAAAGCCGGGTCAGGAGCCCTTGTACCCTGGTTCAGTGTTTGTCATCTCTCAAGAACTGTTTGTATTGCCTACCTACTCTGTGCCCAACACTCTGCTAGTCAGTCATTTTTAGGGAGAGATGAAAGGACTGTAGAAGATGACCTTTGGCCTCACAGAATTTACATTGGAATGTATAATTAGAATTAGGGAAATATTATGACATGGACTATAAGTAAAATAGGAATTCTGGGAGAGAGAGAGAATGCAAGCTAAGTAGGCAAAACAGTCCTGGTCAAGGCCCATGAAACTCTTTTATTACTATTAGTGCAGTTCAGAGTGAAATGGAAATCCAGAAATTTTTATTGTTTAGGGGACCCGGAGCACTGAATACTCAACATAAGACAATTGACTTTGGACCCTGAGTTATCTGGTTTGACAGTAGCTCACATTCATCACATAATTGCCTGAGTCCTCTTTTGCTGTGTGAATGGAGTATTCTCATTAACACAGACCAACATTTGCTGAGGGACAACCACAAAAGTCTCCCAAGAAGAGCTTTGGAAACATTTGTGCAAACATTCTTCAAAGAAATACCAAATGAAAATGTGTTTTTTCTCTGAAATAATTGAAGCAAGTGTTTGTAAATTGGTACAATTGCTAGCAAAATGGCCATTTTTCAAAAGAAGTGTATATTGTAGCTCTTGAGATGTTCACAAATACATTGTTTCTTTTGCTCTTTCTCCTTTTCTAAAAATATAATTAACTATTTTGTTTGTTAGGTGTGTACCACTATTTTACCATTAGAATTTCTTTTTTCCTAAAAAGTGAGTTGGTGCCTTCGTACTGTGTGAATTGTGTTGACATCTGTGTTTACGATTAGCTGTTTGGCCACCAAGTAATTCTTTGCCTGGCTATGTCATTGTTCAAATCTCAACTCTATCTCTGGGAAGCTGCTAGTGAGCAGCAGACCTCCTGCTTCCTCCGTCCCTCAAACTCCCATACTCCTACCCAGTCTGTTCAGATGCCTCTCCTCTGTGCTTTCATACCTTCCTGAGCTGACTTCCACCTGGGCTGGATCCTGCTTTCTCCCTTCCCCGACTCTTCCCATGCAACTTTGTTGTTGTGAGAGATGAGTATGTGTCTTTTATTTTTGTGTTCCCAGTCCCTGGCCCAGAATAATAACCTAATGCTGCCAGTTCAGAGTGCAGCATCATTCATTTATTCAGTTCATTCAGGCACTATGCTAGTTCTTCAAAATATTAAATCTAGCTGAGAAGACCTAAAAACAGTATTAATAGTAATAATTTAAGCTAATAATTACAGGTAACATTTCCTATGTTACAGGTTCTGATTTGTGTTATCCGATTTCTCTATTAACAGAGCAGGAAACTGGGACAAAAGGGTTCAGCGACTTGCCCAAGGCCATACTGGTAGTATGTTGCTGAGCTTGAATTAATCCACAGGCCATGTGAATCCTTAGCTTCTCTGCTAATCTATAAGGATACCCTAGGATAGATGCTATACTAGTGGCAAGCCCTGCTTGTGCTTGGGCTCTATAGTAGACTGGGCTAATGAGGACTTTACCACTCATCCTTAGTATTTACAAATTGGGTCTAAGTTCATTATCAAATATGAGGCATGACTTTCCAGATATCTACTCCAACAAGAGACACACAAGTCTGTTCCTCTTTGGTGTAAGTGGCAGATTCTGATCTTGGGAGGAAGGTATACTGGTCCATAAACCTGAACCTAATTCAAACTTGACAAGAATGTGAGCTCATTAAGGATGGAGAGTTTTGTTGGTTTTATTCACTGCTGACACTGCAATGCTTAGAACAGTGTGTGGTGCACAGTAGGTGCTCAGTTATTTTTTGGTGAATAGGTAGATGGAATGATAGACAAAAACCTGCTTAATACTTTGTGTGATTAAATTTGTGAAGAGATAGCTCAAGAGGTGTAAGAATGAGGACCAAGAGAAGTGCTAAAATCACAATGAGCAGACAGGTGTGTACAGGTAGGTGTGTTGCCTTGCCTTCTGTACATACTTTTCTGAAATAAGATGCTTATAGAAATGTTATAAATTAAATGTTCTTTATGTGCATCTTACTTGCCAGGAATACCGTAGGGAAGTCTTTGTTGATGAGCAAAATCTCTCCCAAACAGCCCTAAACTTATCAGATTTGTGTACAGCATTTTTAGATTTTAGATTTTTGTGTACAGCATTTTCTTGTCATGAGGTATACCTACATTTAATATCTGCAACAGTGCTTTAAGGGTAATTGTGCAGCCTTAAAAAAAAAAAGGTGTAGTAACTTGTTACCATCCCTGAATTGTAACTTTCATCTAGTACAAAGGGGGGATGACAGACTTCAACATTTGCTGAGTATTTTTCTCCACACTTTTGTAACGTTGTCTCCTCTTAGCTAGATGCCCGTTTGCTTAATAGTTCCCGCTTTGGAGGCTAACGTGGGATTTGAATTTTCCTAACATATATTTTTACATTGAACACATTTTCTATTCATCTGGAGGAGTCAAATTACAATTTCATCCCAAGGATGTGCAGAAAACTTTCCACACGTGCTGATTTTAAAGAAATCTATAAGATAATTTGGCAGGGAAAGAGGATTAGCATTTACAGAGCATTATGGCATATACTTTACAAACATCACCTCATTGAACAAGGATCCTAAAAAATAAGGGTTTTCACCCCCATTTTACAGACAAGAAAGATGAGAATCAGAGGGGTACACCCCTAACTTTCTCAAAGTCACATGATTAGCCAACAGCAGAGCCCCAAGTCCAACTCAGATTTCTTGGGCCCAAAGACCACATCCCTTCTGCTATAACCTGCCTTCACAGAGTTGAAGATGAGCTGATAATAGAGTTTGTTGGGTACCTTCAATGTACTAAAAGTAATGTGGAAAAACACCCCTGAACATTATTTTATTATTTTCAAATTGCAAAATTAAAGGTGGCAGGATGCAGGTCAAGAAGATAGACAGAAACATGAGATGACAAAGAAATTTAGGAAATTTTAGTGGGAGTGAAACACCCAGGCAGTTAAATGAACCAGACTTTAAGGTACATACTAGGAGGACAGACTGTAGATAATTAATGGGTCTTTAATAAATTGGGTCTCATAATCAGAAATGAAACTTATCTGAATATTAATTACAGATCCAGAAAAAATGCAAGAGCCATGATGGACCTTTTTTAAAAAAATAACAGTTAAATGTTAACTATATCTCTTTTGCTACAATTAGGCATTTTGGCCATTTAGTTTTGAAGTTCTGTAACAGTTTAAACTTCAACAGTGCAAATATATTCAGACTGTAAGTGGTAAAACTTCCTGTCAAGAATGATGAAGACTGTTTTCATTGTATTCTGATTAGCATCATACTTAGAAATTACAGTGAAATGCCAATGAGCACTCTAATGCCATTGAAAAAGGACACCCACGACACACGTCTGCCATACATACTTTGGTAAACAATTGCAGTGACTCATACACCTTGAACAAAAAATAGAAATTTGATCAACCTATTTCAAAAGGCTTGAAAGTTAAAGCGAATTCTAAATGTAGATTAGTAGAAAATGATGACAGCCAAGCCAGCATTACCTCAGTTGATTAATTTATAAGGATACTGGTCAATGATTTTACCCAACAGCTACGCATAGTAGAATCCTAATGGGATCTGTCTGTTAAAATTACATAAAGTAGGGCATTTGATTTATTTCATAGTTTCTCAGAGCTCAATTTTAACTTCATACAAATAATGCATTAGTCACCCAGGATAAATGACATGCTGAATACAGTTGTGATTTTGTCTGCTTCTCATAATCAGATTTAACAAAGGATTACATCTGTCTTTGTAGTTTATTCCTATCCTAAACATTTGTAGGTAGAGTGGGATCTTTTCTCTTGTTTCATATCTCGTTAGATGACATCGGACCATCCAGCCCTTTCCCTGCCTCTGGGCTTCTGGAGTGTGTAAGGAAGATTCACTGATTTAGGGGTAGTACTAAGAACTACCACATCTACAGTGAGGCACATAGAAGGGTTTAAAGACGTTGCTACTCTAAATATATCATTAGGAGTATATCACTATCTATTTATATATTGCTGAACTATTTTATTTCATTTTTAAGATTTGGTTACATTCTTAAACCTGGAGTACATATTATTGTAAAGCAAATTCAGTAAAATAACACTAAAATCATTCAAATGCGCTAAAGCAGGTGAAAATGTGGGGATCACCAAACTTTGCCTACGTGCCTATACTCCAAACCATCATCTCCCTCACCCTTGACCCTGGGGTTGGGAGAGTCTTTTCTTTGTGCTGTGAATGCTGCAGTAGCTGCTCCAGGGATGTACCTCTCTGAGCCTTACAGTGTCAACCCAAATATGATTTCAATGCCAAGACCTGGTTGACTTTTACACTCTGATCACCATTATTTCTGTCTTTTAGTAGCTTCATTGCCTTAATGGAGGACGGAAAGGTGAGTTTGCCCAACTGAAAAACTTTGAAATCTGTTCGGCCTACACTTGCACACCAAAATTAGAAGAAGGGGGAGGTTTTAAATTCGTGGCTGGCTGGAAATATGTGGGTTTATATTTTTAAGATGTAAAAAATATGATTAGGAGAAAGTTCTCAGAGCTTCATGGACATCATGTAACTCTTAGAAAGTAAGGTAAATTATGAAATATGGGATAAGTTTTCTTAAATTGAATATAATCATAAAAATTCAAGGCAAAGCAACATATTCTGCAAAATTTATGAGATTTGAGGGTGGGGGAAGAGTTTGCAAAGCTTGACAACCTCCAGTGCATCTGACCTGGCACATTCCTGTTGGTAATGAGAAACTTATGGGGTGCTGGGCCTCGGTTTTCTTAGGCAGGGCCTGCTCCCCAAGGGTATCATAAATGATACGCGAGTCAGGAACTTCATGGCTCATGGTATTTCTCAGGGATATTTTAGTTAAGCTGTCCCACCCAGCTACAGTGGCAGAAGTTGGGAAGAGGGCCCACTCATAAATCTTTATTGAACTTTAATTAATTAATTAATTATTTGCCATTGTTCATAGGAATTTGAAAGGGAAAGACATATTGAATAACCATGCCTATCTGACTTTATAGAAATGGTCCAGGTTCTTGGGGTTAATGTGACTTTTATTATTTGATAGGCACGCATTTGTTTAACAATGACAATAACCGGAAAACTACAGAAGTATAAATACCAGTAATGAAAAGTTCAGTGCAAAGAGGAAAAAAAAAGAAGAAGAAAAAGTGCAATGCCAAAGTTAGGGCTATTTCTTCTGGTGTTTTCTTATGTTTTGTCTTTCCTTTTCTTTCCTTTTATTCCCACATGCTGTGAAAGTTTGGAGTTGGCCACAATCTCATTTGTGAATTTGGGCCTTCCACTGTAGGATGTGTAGGGTGGTCAGTCATGAAATGTGTATTTGTAAATACGTGTTTGTTCAAAGCAGTCTTAGCACCCGGATTTCCTGAACATAGTTCTGATATGGCTTTATTCTCAAAGGACTTCTAGCAGTGATGCTACATTTTGGTGGTGACCGTTGGAGGCAAGGAAATGTCCAAGTTGAATTGGTCTATGTGATGTTGATCCTTTAACTATGAATGTTTACTGCCTTCCCTGGGAACTTGGAGCTTAGCCGACTTTAACAGCCATAGAAAACAAGCCTGATGTTACTTCTAAATACACAACCCTCAGTTCTCTATCACCTACCCTCCTCTTTCACTATCTTTTAAATTCCTGACATTTATTCATATAAACAGTTTAGTAGCTACTGTTTTATTTGGTTCCTTGAATAGGTCTGACAGCATTTGGAAAAAGACAGCTTATGATGTGGGCATCATGGTCTTATTTCACTGTCATCCTTTTAATTGTATTACTTACATCTGATAAATTTTCAGATTATTTTCTACCTTTTATTACTGATCTAGGATACTTATGGCAGTGTTTTGAAAGGTGAGAAACACAACACTGCTTTCTGAATTTTTTCTAAAGACTATGGTGCATTTTATGAGATAAATGTTTAAAAGGTTGTTATGAATGAGACAGCCTACACTGAATGACTGAGGAGACTGGACAAAATGAAACCTTATTTTAAAGGAAAAATAAGCCGTTTTTACCTTCCGTAAGTTTACTTTGAAAGGGTAATAAACAAATTGTTTCCTCACTGGAAAAAAGGGAGGAAATAACATATTTGGGAGACAGAAGCCTTTAATATCTTGCAGGCTGTTTGACTGTATTCTGAATTTCATGTCCAAAACTGTCGTTGCTAATGTAGATTTATGAACCATCATTTAAAAAAATCCAAGGAGGCATCTTGCATTTAAATTGTAGAATTATTAGACCTTAATTTTCAATGAAATAAAAAGACACTAGAAATTCTAGCTGTTTTGCTTTAGCTAATAAAGCCATACTTGTTTCTATTTCCAGTGTCTTATTTCCAGGAAGACTGAATTTTCATAAATAGACAATGGATAAGCAAGCCTTCTTAGCTTTAGTACTGATACTTTGTATCCCTCCATTATTTATTAACTGGACAATTAAGGCCCTCTGTGAGATACATTTTTTTCATAATGATAGTCTCCCATTTAAAAATAGAGTTGTAAAAATCATAAAAGCTATAACGATATAAAAAGAAATGTGATCAATTTTTATGAATCAGTGTGAACTAATTTCAGTGGTGTGCAGGCAAAATGGTGAATGCAGCTATGGCTCAGTTCTCGTGCAATGTATGATGTGTAAAGAAGAAAGGAGAATCTCCCATTGGTTCTTTGCAATGGTTGCTCCTGATTCATGTCCCAGCAGTGGTATAGGATCTTAGAACTTCAGATCTGTAAAGGTCCTTAAGGGGGATGAGAGTGAGGCCAACCCCTTGTTCAGTCTCCCCACAAGTAATCATCCAGCTTCTGCTAGCCAAAAAACAAAAACAAAAACGTAATGAGAATGAAACTGCCTCCTATGGTAGCAAATTTCTTCTTTTTTGGATAGGTCAGAACAAATTCCATTGTATGTGGGCAAAGAAGCCTTCTTTGAACTTCCAGCCCTTGGTTGCAGTTCTGCCCTGGAGACCACACAAAATAGTCTAAGCTCTTCAGTTCACGTCAGCCCTCCCAAGGTCAAAGGACAGCTTGCCTATCTGTGTTCACTGTGTTCTCATTTTTTAGGGCAAAACGTCCCAAGCCAAGCTTGGAGAGACTTCAAGAAACTCTGTCTAGATATGCAGGTGGGAGGTGACTGGGCCCTAAAGGCTCTAACTCTATTTTTAGGTTACATAGAGCAGGGAGAGGCGTCTTTATCTCCTGCATATAAACTTTTTCAAGGGAACTTGGGCTGAGAAGCAGATATTCAACATCCTTTTCCCAGGAAAACACCCCTCCGGATATCCTCTCTAATTGCCACAATATGAGAACCCCAAAAGATCAAAAGGCTAACAGGAACGTTTCCAGGAGGAATCAAATAACTAATGTTGAAGCCTGATGCTTCCTGTGAAACCATACATCTCTCACTGTCACCATATTGGCATATACTTGGCAGATGACAATGGCCCTCAGAGTTGAGCAACTACTGCACGTCAGACACTCATCTGAACACTTTCCATACATAAACTATTAATACTTCCAGTAACCTTGCGAAGTAGTAGGCAAGCTTATTGCCATTTTTATGATGGGGAAATTGAGACCCAAAGAGGTTGAGTCACTTGCTTAAGATCACATAAGTAAGTAGTAGAGCTGGGATTTGAACCCTGGCACTGTAACACTGAACTGTGATACAGCTTCTCAGAGATAAGTCTTGAGATGTTGCTCAAAGTTGGCCCCCTCTGAACAAGCTACTACTTGGAAGTTATGAAAAGCCACTCTTCTGGCTGTGACCATCGTTTCATCCTGTAAGGGGGAGATTGGGTCCTAGTATTATTCATTCCACTCTGATACTACATCATTGAATAGCTACATTCTCTTTGCAGTCTATTTGGTAGCCGAGCACCAGCTTTGTGGTGAGTGAAATCTTAAGTATAGTGCCTCCTGAAGAGAGGAATGGGCATTCATTCATTCGTTCATTCAACAAATATATTCTGGGTGTCTACCATTAGCCAGGCACTGGGGATATCATAGTGATATTTGTATAAATGGCCCCTGGAGTCAGACCATTAAATACTTAAAGTAGAACAAGCAGTGGGAAAAAGTCCAATGTTTTTCTAAGATGCCCCAGATCATATCTGAAAATCCTTCTGGTGGCAGAGATTGTGGCACTTTAAGATGACAAAAACAGATACCCATTGCCCAATCCTACCCAGCCTTCTCTTCAGTACCACTGCCCTCATTGCTTCATGCTGGAGATTTATGTGAATGAGATCATCATAGGAGATGGAATTGGTCAAAACCACAGCAAATCCAATTTCAATGAAAGGGCTTGAGTCATCTGTCATATAAGGAAATGCATGGCACAGGGCATCTGGCTTTCTTTGTGGCTGCCAGGATGCCAAGCGGACCCAACACTCCCTTGAATGGTTTTTTGTGTCTAGTACTCATTTTTTTCACTTGTTGTACAAGAGGCATCTTAAGTCAAAATCTAGCCCTTAGTACATTGTACCACATTGTTGATTACTGCAACCTTTCAGTCATTATTCAACAAATCATTTCTTGTACTGCACTATTGATTAGTTATTATAAAACCCTGAATTCAACTGTACAGTATTGGTTCTTTTTGCCAAAGGGACTCTAAATTAGAAAATAATTTTGATGGCTGGGCGCGGTGGCTCATGCCTGTAATCCCAGCACTTTGGGAGGCCGAGGCAGGCGGATCACGAGGTCAGGAGATCAAGACCATCCTGGCTAACACGGTGGAACCCCGTTTCTACTAAAAATACAAAAAAAAAAAAAATGAGCCAGGCATGGTGGCGGGCGCCTGTAGTCCCAGCTACTCAGGAGGCTGAGGCAGGAGAATGCTGTGAACCTGGGAGGCGGGGTTTGCAGTGAGCCAAGATCGCGCCACTGCACTCCAGCCTGGGCGACAGTGCACGACTCCGTCTCAAAAAAAAAAAAAAAAATAATTGTGTCAAATACTATTGTCACAGCTATTAATGGGGCATCCCAAGATGAATAGTTTCTTGCTACCAAATACCTTTTATAAATATTGCGTTTAGAATTGAGTCTAGAGATTCATCTTGACTTGGGGGGAAAGGTCTATTAAAAGGACTTTATATTCCATTTTGCTTTGGTCTGGTCTTGGCACGGGAGTGTGGATTTTGCTGAAAAAAAAACAAACAGAGCCAGCTGTTTTCTTCCAGAGAGCCACCTCGACTATCAGTGTGGGTGTCAGATAACAGCCTTTGTGGTGAGAAGTTTATTGTATTTAGTTGGGCGGTGGTCTCTAGTATTTGCAGTGCTTCATTGGCATAGTGTCTCACTTCTGCAAGAGAAGTTATCCACGACCATGGGTCATTTACTGTCTGTCAGGCGAGACATTTATAAACCAATGTCCTTTGTGTTCTGCCCTGAGCAATGACCCCTCATGTGACTGAGCTTTGATGGAGAAAGGAAAAAGTGGTGTGTTGTGTTTGGTCACTTTCCGCTTGAGTGGCAGTTACCTGGTAAAATTTAAGGTGGAGGAGTATGCATGTCTTGTGTTTAAGCAAAGACTGGATGACCCTTATTAGGAATGTTGCAGAAGGAATTCCAGCATTAGATAAAGGTTGAACTAGATGACCTTTGAGGTTGTTTCAGCTGCTGAGTTTTTATGATGCTTTAAAATCCCTTAGGAGAAAAGCTGCAGTGTAGACCATTGGCTGTGAATCCCAAGCTTGAAATTGTTGGAAAATGATGCTCAAATCAAATCACATTAAATTCACTTTAAAGTTTAGAAATATATGACTTAACAATATTTTGTCTGTTGTTGGTTGGGGTAAAGGGGAGAATAGGAGGAAGATTATTGCAACATAAAATACAACAAACCATGAAAACAGCATCATACATCAAAATTAAAATTTTTTTCTCAAAAAATTAAAAGGATTGGGAATGACTGACCTATATATTGCCTTATTTTTCTTTTTGGCTCATTTGTGAGCTCAACAATTCAAGCGTATTAATTACTGTTGCCTCCTATTGTCATTTTAATGGCACCTTATATAAATACAGGCAGTGAAGCTAGTTGCTACTCTCCCAACACACCCCATTTTTTGCATTTCTGACTTAGTGCAGGCACCCTTCTCCATTTGGTTATTGGCATGCTTGTTACAGAAGTCAGTTAACTATTCTTCAGGTCAGAGGCGAGATGTTAGCATTCTCACAATGAAGAATATGTGGTTATCTCCCTCTTATCTACTCACTTTCTGTGTGTTTTTAAAATAAAACCTAAGCATCTTCTTTGTTCATAGCATAATGGAATAAATATTACAGTCTTTGAACACATTCTTCGTGAAATCACTTGCAGCAATTTCTAGTGTTTGGTTTGTACTAGACATCTCCCACTCACGTAGACATGAAAATAATATGAAGCGGAAGAAACTACAAATGAAAAAAGAAAACCAGAAAGAGTGTTTACAAATTCAGAGAAGCATCTAAACTATTCTTGTGCTTATGCATTAAGGGCACACACTATGCATGTGACATCATTTAATGACATTAGAATGTGCCATTCGGAGACCCGAGGAAATAAGTTAATAAGAATGTTTACCTGTGCATATATACAGTGTGTATATGTACATACATATGTACGTATACATACACACTGTATATACAAACATATACAAACATATATATAAGCTAGTTGTAGAGTCTAGGCTTTTGTGAAACTTAAACTCTTAAGATATGTGGTCCTAATACCCCATACCACCTCTCCCCACTCCATACATACAAATAACCTTTCTTACTCTGTTAGCCTTTTTGTCTGGTTGAAGGCTGTTGTGTCTAAACATATTATGACATTTTGTTTTAAACATTTTTTTAGAATAAAATAATTAATGCTAGCTGCCCTGAAGATTTGTGCGTTTAAAAGTAAAATAAAAGTATATAAATCTAGTTTACATCTGAGATGTTTCAAAGAGGGACTTTAACTATCTAACAATTAAAAAACTTGCAAAATCCCTTAATGTCCAAGATGGACACACCCAGCTGTATTCTGGGCCTGCTGCTTGTCTAGAACTATTTTCAAATGCTTTTGGATTCAGTGAAACCCGAAATGCATATTGCCTCAAGCCCTTTTTCCCTCTTTAACTTTGAGACCCCTGTGTATTTGGAAGGAAATGAAATACATATGTTTCTGATTTATTTACACTCATCAAAATGTTTTGTAAGAGCATTTGATGTTCTAGAAGCTTTTGTGAATTTTTGAAAATAAACTTTTGCAAACCTTCCTCACCACTCTCACTGCCGCTTTCCATAAAAAAGTCATATTTAGCTGAGGGTAAACAAATTGAAATGCCCAACAGGGTTGAGTTCAATTCTTTGTAGCTTAGGCAGAGTGTCCTGGGGACTCCAGGTGGTAGGCACCGGGCTCCCACGTTTTTGTGCTGGCGTAACTGGGCTCAGCAGGTTGCAATACTCTTCTGGTTCTTCTTAACACTGGCCCAGCTGTTCTTTCTTTTGGATGCAATAGAAAGAATTTCCAAATAGATTTAAACTGAACAGAGAATTGACTCCTGTAACCAGAACTTTCATTGAACTCTGTAGCAGAAAGGCCTTTATCCTTATTTTTTATGTGAAATAAAATGTCTTAAGTGGGAATAACTTCCATATCTCACAGTGCCTTTTACTTCAGACTTTAGAGCTGTGTTAATAATTTTAATCGCTATACCTACAGTTCCTTTTTTTTAAAAAAAATTAAGGAATCTGATATACAGTAATCAGAAGCAGTTTTGATCAATCTCTTTCATTGAGGCTGGTGGCTCTAGCCTTTTTTGTAAAGTAATTTGTTTATGCTTACAATTACAAAGTGCTCTAATAGCCTTATTCTATAATGACCCAGACAGTGCCTCTGAGAAGAAGTCTTTGTGTGGAAGTCAAACAGTTTAGTGGAGCATAAAGGCGGCAGACATTGCCAAGGCCAGGAAAGCCATTTATCAGTGCATGGCCTACTATGCACTGAAAATGAACTTGGATAGAAGCTACCTTAAGTCTACTTCCTTCTCACAGGGGTTTGGCTTGAGGGAAGCAGGCTTTCAGGGTTGCAGTCATATCAGTGCATCAGTGGGTCACCAGGTACCATTTGTGTGGAGCCTCTGATAATGTCACTGTCACCATTCTTGCACCCTGTGACAACACAGAGGACTGGCCAATTACAAACCCAGGAAAGCTTCTAGTAATTATTCAAATTCATGGTACATTCAGGTATAACTTACAAACTGAATGTACCACATTCAGGTTCCACAGCTACCTGAAAAGCACACACACACACACACACACACACACACACACAGAGACTTTTGCCTGGATCTTGCAAAAAAGTTACCCTAAAAAATAATATGTCTACCTTTGGTGGTAACTAACACTGCAGCACATTTCGTAGGAGGTAGTTTTTGTTATCAAGATATACTTCCCCTCTATCTCATAAACCTTAAGAAGGTATTAGAAACAATATATCCATATCTCCAAGGATTTCTATATGTCAATAAAATGCCAATCATCAGATTTGTCCTGATGTGAAAGTCAGGGACAAAATGACCACCTAGCTTCTCAGTTGAGGCTACATGGAATTACGTATGAATATTTCAGATAAGATCAGATCTGATCATAAGCTCTTACTTTTGTAGCATGCAAGTGTGTGGATAATGTGTAAAAAGGAAGACATAAGTCAAATGTGTTACATCTGAGACTCTCTTGCACTGAGATTGAAAAGGCATTGCGTCCATGAAACAGCCCTTGTGCCGTCCAAAAGCACTGCTCCTTTCTCCTCAGTTGCATCAAATTTCTGTGGAACTCATACCATTGCCAGATTAGGGCAATCAACAGGGGCAGAGAACTTCAAATGAAACTTCCGCCACAGTGCAAGCATTTGTCACCATATTGTCGGTGAGCCAAAACCTTTCCCCTTTGTGCTGATGGCTAAACAAGAATACTCTCACAATCTCCCCTGTTGTTCTTTTTCTAAGTGTGCCCTGAAAAAGTTCTGATGCAAAATAGTCAAATCACGGCTGTTACTTGCTTGCCACCTGTCCTGACGACAAGAGGAAACATGGGTTGCACCTACTGGACCTAAAGTCTTCACTTCTTCTCCAAGGATTGCAGGTGTACAGCTCACTATATTTAACTATGTGGGCTGTCCCAGAGGGGGCTTGTGCATGCATTTGCATGGGGCAGAATGATCAGCTCTTGCCTCCAGTCCATCTGGTGATAGGGACAGTTTCACATTATATGTGTATTTTCGGGAACATTTTGTATTAAGAGGTGAGAGTGGACTTTCTGGGCATGCAATTGTTTGTTTATGGAAACAGGCATACATTGTGTCTACAAAGCAATAGGGAAAAGGCTTTGAGGGAAAACTTCAGTCCCTTCCTGCTTGGGGAACATGCTGTGGGAAACTTTTAAGTTTTTCTATTCACTATTTTACTGTTCTAGGTCTGTGTTGAGTGGGAGTTAAATTTTAAATGCTCATCAGGTCTTTGCAAAACCTTTTAGTATACAATTGCTGGTACAGTTGCTTATACAATTGTACAGTTGCACAACGATTACTTATGATTGATGTGTATTTAGATTGGCTTTGGCTAGGCAAGAGTGGTATCACAAAACCCTGCTTCAGTTTTGAAAAAAAACTACTTTATTAATATATTCCTATCTTGTTGATATTGTCATATTTATACCTTCATTTCTTGCAACTAAAGCCTTCTGGCACATCCATTTATAAACTATTCCAATAACTTAGTATAAAGATCTGCTCTACATAATCACACATGTGGGCATGCAAACACTAATAAAAGGAGAAAGTGAGGCAAGGAAATCATGCAAATTTCCTGAGGTCAAATTTTGTATTGTGATAGTACTGAGAATGCGTCCTTGAAACAGGAATTCGACTCCAGTGACTAAAACACTTGCTCTCTGTAGCATCTTTGTGAAATGCAGGGGTGAGATATATGCATATATATCATCTTCATTAAGAGGAATGTGAGATATTTATGGTAGCTGTTAATGTTAATATCAATTTTCAACATTAATAATAAAATGAGCAGAATGAAGCCAATAGATCAAGGTCCTGTATATGATTAAATTTATTTATTTTCATTTTTAAGTGAAAATGTTAAATCAATTGCATGATTTCCTTTGAATTTGTAATAACGACATTATAAAACATATACATGTACATATACCCCATTCATGTAATTAAACAGATTCATCAAACATATTGTTGAAAAATCCTGGAAATGTGTGGGACAGAGGATTAATTAACTCAGAAGCATGTAAACTCTAAAAAGTTTGTTAATCTATTTTCATTATGCATATGCTCTCCATGTATGATTTGTGACAGCTTAAGGACAGATGGCCGAGTAATTTACAACTCTGACTTCAATTATATACCGTGTTGTTCAAATGAAAATAGCTCTCTTGCAGCATAGATAGAGATGTTAGCAACCATTTATAAGAAGTGTTTGGAAATTAGGATGAAAGACAAAGCCTGCTTTGTTTGATTTCATGCAAAAAAATTTAGAATGCCTGTTCATAAAATAATTTCCAAATATTAGTCTTTAGTTCTTGACAGTTTCAAAATTGTGCAAGTGTAAAATGGAATTATAACTGCTTTTCTTTTCTCTTTCATGTAGTTCATAGCAGATATTTAAACACTGTCACTGCTCCAGAAAATCCTTGGATCCAGTTCCTCCAGATTGAGAAAGGAATGACATACTCTTTAGGGTAATCATGTAGGCAGGGATGAGGAGAATGGTCGAAGAGAGAATTCTGTGTTTTGACTTGGAAAGGCACCCACTCCACCCTTGTATTTTCAAAGTGGCTCTTAGATGTCGGGCAGTATGATTCTCATTCAAAGCCTGGAACACCAAAGAAGAAACTCTGCATCTTGCCACTTAAACTTACTGTTAGCACTTCAGTACTGATGTACAGCTTTGGTTGAAGCCTCTCTCTCTCTCTCTCTCTCTCTCTCTCTCTCTCTCTCTCTCTCTCTGTGTGTGTGTGTGTGTGTGTGGTTGGAAATTGTATCCCTCTTCAGACTATAACCTAGTCTTTTAATGTGCATGAGAAGGGTAAAAGTAAATACATGCCCCTATAGAGAAAAGGAGGTAATTTATTTATTGCTTTTCCATTTTTAATTTGCCCATTCTAAACAATGTTCCAGAAGGATTTGTATGACTTAATACTTTCCAGAAAATATTCTGTTTTTGTAGGCTAATGGTTCAGTTTACTTCTCATTTCTTCATTGCCTTTCAGATAAGTACTTCCACAGGAACTTAGCATTAAAATTTGCCTTTTCAAATGTACCATATGGAATTCCCAAAGGAAATAATTTTTAAAGTACCAGTCTCACTCAGTTTGGCTGTAGAGCTGAGTTCTCTTCCTCTCACAACCCCCTTCCCCAATTTAAAACATTTTCATAAACTCAGAAACAGAGGAGCTAACAAGAATCTCTGGATCCATTAACATTCAGTCATGTAGAATTTCTCAGAATATTCCCATCTTAAAGAGGATGTGGAGACAACATTTGAATGGATGACATTATGTGTGTTTCAGAAGCCAGGTGTAAAGAGCACTTTTCCATAGATTTTATATCTGAGTTACCAATGCCTCATCTTCCAGAGAGCAGGCAGTAGGCGGCATGTGTGTCCTGGGACACTGAGCTTGCCTTCCTTTACTAAGGGCTGTAACTGCCACATCACCATTTGGAGTCATGACTTGTAAAGTACTCAGTCTTCTTTGTTGACAACTGTTGTGGGCACCTCTCCCTTTTAAGTGTTCTAAAGGAACAAGTTTTGAGAAATTAGGTCAGTTGAATTTTCTAATATTTTTGGAATGTAAATTAACTGTACAAAAAGCTTCAACTGCAGTTGTAATTGTAGCTTGTTAAAAATGAAAAACAGAGATGTCAGAATTCTATTAGGAAAAAATAATTATAGTAATATTTTCCTGCTATATTGACCCTGCTAATTGTATAAAATATATTCAAAATTTAACTTATGTGTACGTGTGTGTGTGTGCATGTGCAGGAGAGAGAGAGAGAGGTGTTAGAGCCACCGGTTTGCTGAAGTAATAACTTTCCTTTTCTTCTTTTCTATAACCAAGCATAATATATAAAGAGAGCTTTGACATAACATTTAAAGTCTAAACTCCAGCCAATGTCAATATTATATAGCAAATATTGACTTTAATCAAAAAGGTCTGACTGATGTTACAGCTTATAAGAACAAACAAAATTGTAACACTTATCATTAAATTACCACTATAGAAATATGTAGATGATAATCTCAGCCCAGTGAATGAGCTGATTCTCAATAGATAATGGTCCCATTAGTCAGATATTATCATTTAGCTTATCTATATTACTTAGAAATAGTTTATATTTAAATAACCAGAATAGAAGACTTCATAAATACACATTAGGTTGTGGGCTATAGATTTCAACACTATCTATCTATAGATAAAGCTATAAATAGATGAATATTGAATATAGTAATTTAACACTTAAGTAATTTTATAGTATCATTAAAAGGAATCACACTTGAGCCATTAATTGTAAGGATTTGAAATGTTAGAAAAAACAGTTGTGAAATTCACAGAGAAAGACAGGAAGGACATTCTAAACATCATCTATTTTGGAGATGGAAAACAACATTTGATTTCATGTATATATAATGTATCCCATAGTAGGGACTCAGTGTCAGTAGGCTGAGATAACATACGAGAAATCTGAAAGTTCTGACTGCTCTGTGTGCTTAGGACCTCCACAGGGTACCAAACTTTACCAACTTCAAGACTTCCACTAGTCTGAGTAGCCAGGGCACACCAGTCACAGCTCAGAGAGGCACATCCTTAGGTTTGCTGAAAACACCTGTTTCTGAGAGCAATCATAGTATAATAGCTTTGACTCAATAAAGTGATCTTCTGCGAGCAAGAAGATCAGTTGGCAGAAACGGAATAGGAAATGTGGCACAAAAAACTTGGCACTCCACTATAAGAAATAACTTTACCTTTGTTAATTCATTTAATCAGCGGATTCTTATTTTATTTAATGAGTTATAATCCATTACTATCATCATTTATTTATTTATTGCTAAAATTTGAGGTAATTTTAGATTCACACATAGTTGCAAGAAAGAATATACAGAAGTCCTGTGTACTTTTATCCAGTTTTCCACAGTGGTAATATCTTGCGAAACTATAGTACAATACAACCTTGTTTTTTTTTTTTTTTTTGATTCACAGATTTTCCCAGACTTGACCAGTGGGAGCTGTTTCTAGCTGGCTCCTATGTCCTTTTGATTTTGAATCACTTCCTTAATTTCTGGAACAAAATACTTCAAGTTCACCTGGTACTTTCTCTGCTTCAGCCCTGGATTCATCTCTCTTAGAAGCCTAATTTCCTTTATTGGAAAATGGTACTTATAGAACAAGATATAGAACAAAATGGTACTTATAGAAAAGGGGATAGGTATACCTTTACTACCGGAGTGCCATTATTTCTAGGCCATCTCAGCAAATAGAGCTAGGAAATATATACACGTACATGCACATACACATACATGAACACACATCTATCTCTATTTCTATATCTGTTCATCTGTATATACAGTATATTAAAATATCATGATGTTATAATGATCTCACCAATTCCAATAAAACACCACATTCCAGTCTTTCCCCTTTTCTTACCGGTAACTCCCTTCTCTAAAATTGAGAAATTTAGCTCACATGATCCACAATATACTTAGTTATTTAGTCAATCCAAATGTGCTAACCCCTAGCACTGTGAAAAATCAGTTCAGGTAAGAGTCATCAATGGATCGTAAAAGCAGTGGGTGAAAGTTTGAGGAGTAATGAAATATTTACATAATTTCTAAGTATTTCCCTACAAAATATTTATTAATTGCAAGGGGAAGAAGTAGCAAATTGGCAGTGGAGAAACCTGGCAGACACCACCTTAAGCAAGTGACCAAAGTGAGCATCATCAGGAATGAGACCTGGAGACCTCCTGTGCCTCCTGATGAAATGCACTGAGGGGAACACAAGATCACTTTTGTGGCATTTCTGCCAATAGTACATAATCTGGATTTAACTATGAGGAAACATCAGACAATAAACCCAAATTGAGGCATATTCTACAAAATAAGTGCCCCTTTTCTTAAAAAAATGTCAAGATAGTGAAAAATAGAACTGGAGAAGTGCTCCAGGGTAAAGGAGGCTACAGAAACGTGAAAACTAAATGCAAGGCATGAATTTAGATTGGATCTTGGACCCTTTCTTTCTTTTTTTTTTTCTATAAAGTATATTATTGAGACAGTTGGTGAAATCTAAATAAAGTTTGTAGGTTAGATAACAGTAGAATATCAACATCAATTTCCTGATTTTGATAATCATATTGTGGTTATGTAGGAGAATGTTCTTTTTTTAGGTGATACACAATGTTGGGTTTACAGGTAGGGGGCTATCATGACTGCCAATTAACACTACGTGAAAGATATATAGGCTGTTTTAATGTTCTTACAGCTTTTCTGGAAGTCTGAATTTTTTTTCAAAATAAAAATGTTTCAAAAAAACAAATGAGAAATGTTCCCCCGCCACCTCATCCTCATTCTATGCATTGACCTTTGTCATTTCCTGGACCAGTAATTGGGTCCCTTCTAAGTCACCTGAAACCATCTTGTTTGCTTGCCCTAACTCTAGTACTGGCTCAGATGAGCCTGCCTCTGTACCTCTGTATCCCATTTCTCCTGTTGATTTCTTTCTTCTCCTGACATCAGAAAACCGTTTGAAGGACAGTATACACATTATCCTTTCCTTGACTCTTTTTAGCAGCTCTCCAATGACCATTTGCCTTTAGCTGACCCAAGAAAGTGATGCGCTGCTAACCATAGGTAGTGTCCTGTAATTGCAGATTTCAACTGTTTTCATATGCTTAGAGTAGCCTAAGGCAAGTAACAATCTGTGCTAGGAGAAGAGCAAAGACTACTGTAATTCACTACTTTTTAAATTTACCTCTGGAAAAGAAAGAACAAGAGAGCAATAAAACTTGAGGGATTTGTTAATTTGTTAATTTGGTATTTGATTTGCCCTTACAGCTGTACCTCACCTTTTAGATATTTTTCTACTTTGGGAAAACTTTAGCACACTAGTCAATTATATATTATTTTAACTTCTCGAGGTGAGCTTCTCATTTAAAGGGAAACTGAGATCAATTCTTTTGTAAAATCAGTCATCACTTCCTACTCTTGTTAAAGGAATTTTTTTCTGTGTTGATGTGTCTTTAGTTGTGAAGTGCACATATATGTTATAGAAATTCTCATGGCGTTCCTGGTGTTCAGCCTTAGACCTTTGACAAACTCCTGGTAACATGGTCTCTTGAAAGGCAGAGTGGAAATTGGGGCTAGGCATGATGTTATGGCAATCATCTGGCTCAGGAAAGCTTCTGGAACTAGGGAGAGAAGTGCCTTCCCATTTACATTTTGGATTCACTCCAGTTCACATTTTGGATTCATTTCAGTTCATTAATTTTTTTTCCTAAGCACTATAATACTTTAAAATAATAAATATTTCTAAAAGAAACAATCCGTTCTCAACTCACTTAAACCAATGTATTCAAAAAGCCATATGAATGTTATTTTCATTCAGAAAATTACACATCTGGGTATGGAATTTGCTTCAACTTCAGCATGTTGAGTATAAGTGGTCCCTATTTTTTTTAATAAAGGGCTTTTCTGTAGTTATCTGAGCACATTCATACAAATTTCTTTCAGATCATTAAAGTAAAAATTTTGATTTAATGCTGATAAGTTATTTTAAAGATTTTCCTTAAGAAACATCTTCTGTTTTCCTACTGTGCTTATGAAGTTGATAATCATAACTTAAGTTATATTGATACAAATTTTGTCCCAGATTCCAGATCTGAAATATCATCAATCATAAAGATTTATAAACAAACCAGTAAAAATAAGCCCATCTGTTTTCTACTCCAAGGGTGCTAATGGAGGTGCACACCAGTGTGATGTCCAGGACATTTTGTCTGCCTCCTTAGTTAATGAGCAAATCTGTGGTAGCCCAGTGCTGGCTTTGGTAGGTTGAGGGAGTGGACTGCCATGCATGACCCTATGACCCTTCCCATTCCATTGAAGTTTTTCTTCACCCATGAT
This sequence comes from Gorilla gorilla gorilla, assembly GCF_029281585.2. Taxonomy (NCBI): domain Eukaryota; kingdom Metazoa; phylum Chordata; class Mammalia; order Primates; family Hominidae; genus Gorilla; species Gorilla gorilla. The sequence goes on from NC_073247.2 coordinate 160,164,902, forward strand.
GACATGAGGCAGTGTGTTATCATTAAAGGAACACTGAGAGCATCTATCAGGCACCTTTTTTGTTCCTATGCAATGGGGCCTTTATGTACAAAAACAAAGTATAGGTAAACACAGCTACAGCAACTGGCTAATCAGTAAATGAGTAGATTGTGCTTGTGTTGACATTTCTGTTGTCAACCTAGTCATTTGTTTGTTTAAATGATGGTTGTTAACATATCAAAACTAAGCTTGAGAAAGTGATAAATTGGATGCATGTTTGTCCAATGGTTTCTGATGCAACATGATATTTTAGCAAAAACCTTCTGATGTGCGCAGATTCTCCGATGAGGTTCAAGGAGTAAATAAATTATTCTGAGGGTAGGAGTACTCCCACTACATGGCAACCTGCTTTGAGGCTTCTAGCACCCTCATCACCAGCTTTCCAAACCAAAGAATGAGGCTTCTGGAAAACCCACCCATATTTTACTAAGTATCACCAGATGGTTGTAACGATTATTGAAACAAAATTGGAAATGGTTTTCCTCTGTTGTTGGGAATGAAGTGACGTAAGTGGCTCTCTTGGAATGGCTAAAATGATAAGGAAGAAGCAAGTGGGGAGTCAGGAGTTTCTGGAGGTGCACTGTTGCCCATTTGAATCTTAGCTTAACCATGTAATCCTGCGACTTTGGGCAAGTCCCTTCCCCTCTTGGTGCCCTGGTTTCCTTATCTGTGAAAAAGGGTGGTTGTGCTTATCAGACAGGTTAATATGTGAAGGGGCTGAGAAGAGTGCCTGGCATGTGGCAATACCTGTGCCTACTTCATGGGGAAGTCAGGAGCATTAGATGACTTCATGTGTGTCAATTATCCAGGATGGTGTCTGACTCGTATTGAGCACCCAAGAAATGTTATATCGCTACTGTTATCATTATTGTCATTCTCAGGTCATCTGTTGTCAGATTTGCCAGCCTTTTCCATTGAAGAGCAGATACTCAATATATGGTAGCTATTGTTAATATTATATAATATTATGCCTGGCACATAAGTGCTAAAAAATGTCAGTGTCACTACTATTTAAAATTGTTATCACATCATGAAAATGTCCAGGAATCTTCCATTTGGTTGAATTAAAACATTTTCCAAGTTAGGTGACTTGGCAAGTGTTGCCTTCGGGTGATTTTTGCAGACTGTTCATAACTCCAGTCTTTCATTCCCATCCCATGCCTTCCTCTTTTGATATGAATTAATTCTATGCGTTGAGATTTCCTAAGTCTGGTGGCAGTTCTTGTAAATTTGCTCCTTTTTTTTTTCTTGCTTGCAATGTCTTATATAGTTAAGCTGCAATTCCCCACATCACCAGCAGGTGCTGAGGACAAACACATAATATGTTTCATTCTCGAATTTGTTAAGATTGGGAAGCTTGGAATTTAGGGAAAAAATAGTGTTATACTTAGGAAATGAGAATATTAGAAATTATATAAAATAAGTTGGACTACAACAAGTATATCCTATAGGTATGGTACCCTGACTATTCTTGAGAGAGAATTGAAAGCTTAAGACCATCCTGTTTTTGTCTGTTTAATCATTTACATTTAGCACATGTTTGGGTGGCTCTGCCAGGTGTTCAGCTGAGTGCTGTGGGACCAATGATGAGGAAAAAATGGAAAACAGACATTAACTTTGCCCTGGCTTTTTCTCCTTTTTAGGCATACAGACAGGAAAAATGGCCAGTGAATTGTTCATTAAGAAAAATATAACTTCTGTTTATTAAAATGGACTTTCTTTATTAAAATATATCAGAAATATGAAAGCAAAAATATATAGTAAAAGTATGAACATAACATTCAAATGCATCTTGGGATGATGAGGTAGAGGCAAACACAAGTCTTCCCCATCCCCCATCTGACACAGTCTTCACAAAGCGCTGTATTTGCCAGGAGGACTGAATATTCGACTTCACAAAAGAAGGCAATGAAATTTAGTACTGATCCAAATAAAATGAAATCCCATGTTCCAGAACTCTGAATATTTATTTTAGGTACAAGGTAAAGGGCAGGTTGGAAAAATGTGGCTTGTTTATCATCATTTCATAGAAGATACAGTAGGAAAACATTCAGCATTATGGAACACGAGATTTCATCTTCAGGAAAGTTGCCCCGAGTTCTACTGAGGCAAGAGGAATTCAAATATGCATTCATTTGTGCATGACTATTTATTATAGGTAATGCATGAAGTAGAAGGAGGAGCATGGGACCTCTCTGAGCCTCAGTGTCTTCATCTGTGTGATGGGGTTGTTAGGCCCTAGGGCATAGTGTAGGTGAAAACGTTTGTAGACTATTAAGCAGCATACAAATGTGGAAGATGGTTAAGGGGTTAACGTTTTCCCAAATATTGAATTTATGTTTGTAAATGTATACAGCATCTATCTGTCTATATGTTAAGTTGGAAGTATTTGTATTTTTATTACCAGGAATCAGATATTTGACTGTTTTAACAGCTACACAAGTCAGCTGGATTTCCTCAGCTTTTATTTTTATGTATTTGTTTATTTTAGAATGTTTGTATATACATATGAGAAGAATAAGTATTGATAGAAGATTATCTTTTTTTTAAAAAAAAAGCAAAATATTGAACTAGCTCCTTCCTGTCTTATTTGTTCAAGTGTTGTTAACATTCTTTAATGGGGGTTTTTAATCAGTTCATCATCATCACCAAAAGTACATCACTGAAATCTAGATTTAGTAAGCCCTACTAAGACAGAACATACAAATTGATATTTGTATGTTTTCTTGATTCCCATTTTGTGCAAGGCTAACTTAAGATGCCAGTGACTCACAAAACATATTGTTTAAACATGTTCAGATTGCTAACAGACCGTACTGTTATGCCTTTTAGATTCCAATAAACCATATAAAAATGCTAATTATTGAGTCTACATTAATTTGTATAAATTATGCAAATTGAGTAGCAATTAAGTATTACTGTAGTTAAGGTGGATTCCATGCCATTTTTTAACTTAATGTTGGACTGACACAGACTCCATTCACTAAAACAAATTGTTTTATTGTTGAGTGTTTACAAAGCAATTGCTGATGGTAATTGGTTGTAGATGACACTATTGTGCATTTCAGTAAGATTTATTTAACCATATGCACCACAACCAAAACACACAAACACAGGAAGAATGGTCAAGGAATGACTTTATGACAGTTCATTCAGAAAAAACAGTTTCTGTCCATGAAAATAGGCATTCTTTAAGAAAGTTATTTTAGAAACAGACAAATAAGATAAAGGAAATCACTTGGAGAGATGTAGTTAAAGAACAATTGAAAGAAGTAGCATTTAGCAAGAAGTCAAGGCATCACATTCAGTGTTTTAAGCAGGATATTGGGAAGTAATTATAATTTTAGCTGCTTCCACAGTATATGGATGAGAAATTCAGCCCTGATTTGTTCAAACTAATTGTGTATACTTTTGCCATGGTGCACAATGATTCTATCCAAATTACTTAGACATAAACAAATATTGTAACCAAATTGTGAGCCTGGATGTGTGTGTGTGTGTGTGTGTGTGTGTGTGTGTGTATGTATTTAACAGTCGGTCAAACAGTGTCTTCATACTTTATTAAACATTAATTAGCTAAGTTATGAAGTGTTGGCATCTTGGGAGCAGCTTAGCCAATTTTTAGTGATGTTTCATAGAAGGCTAATTCTGGAAGAGATCATCTCAATCCATTATGTGGAAACCAGGAATTTGCAGTCATGCTCTATCACCACTGAACAGAACTCAAGGTCAATTATCTTCTGTCTCTGGGATTCAGAGTGGCTTTTGCAAATGTAAAGGTTATGCACATTGATGCAATAATTATGAAAGGAAAACAAATCTTTCCTTTCACCAAAAAGTGTTGTGTTAAAGCGTGCATAAATTATGATTCACAAATATAGTAATGGCTTTAAGGTTGAAATATGGTATCCAGGTGATTAGTAGATTGTGTTAACCTTTGATAATTTTTTTTTTTTTGAGATGGAGTCTTGCTCTGTTGCCCAGGCTGGAGTGCAGTGGTGCGACCTTGGCTTAATGCAAGCTCCGACTCCCAGGTTCACGACATTCTCCTGCCTCAGCCTCCCGAGTAGCTGGGACTACAGGCGCCCGCCACCAAGCCCGGCTAATTTTTTGTATTTTTAGTAGAGATGGGGTTGCACCATGTTAGCCAGGATGGTCTTGATCTCCTGACCTCGTGATCCGCCTGCCTTGGCCTCCCAAAGTGCTGGGATTACAGGCATGAGCCACTGCACCTGGCCCGATAATTTGTTTTATGTTAGTTTCTCTAATCGGCGGTGGATTTGGAGAATCTAGATTGATGACAAGTGATCTTCCTGAAAATTGAACCAAAATAAAGAGAATATGTTATGAAATTTCTGCCAGGGTCATATTTATGCCATTATTCTAATAAGAACTTTAATAAGGCAAATCTAGAAATTGGTTTTACTGGCTTCATAAATTTGTCTTTCGTGGTCTCCAACTCAATTTTCATTTGCTTTGACTTAAAATATATCAGCATTCTGAAAATTTTGAAGAGTGAATCATTAAATTCAATATTTATTACTTAATATCTTAATAATAAATGTTAAATCTCTTAATGGACTGTATTTCAAATACAGCTCACTAAGTCCTCTGGTTTTCTTTTAAAAACCATGCTTCAATGTAATTCCCATTGCCACTTTTGCCAGACATCCTATTTCCCTGGCAAATCTATTGAGGAAAAACGAAGTTTTAAAGCAAGGTCTGTGCTTGGAAAATCTAATTCACTCTAACTCACTAGGTCACTTAGAACCAAATGATTCAAATAGAATTCTACCTATAGCAAAGCAATGGAAGCTGTACATAGGGATGTGAGTGAAAGCCTTGCTGCTTTTCTCAGATAGGATGATTGGGTGCAACAGTGGCCCAGCACTTAGCCACAAGTCTGAAGACCCCTGCCTAGGAACAGCTTCATGGCTCTCGGCAAGCTGTCAAACTCTGTGCCTGAGTGTCCTCATCTGTGACTACCATGAAGATCAAATGATACACATAGGTGAAAGTTCTTTGGAATATGAAAAGGATGTATAAATGACAAGAATTCAGACTTAGTTAATAGAGCAAGGCATTTAAAAGTTGGCATCACATGTTTATTTTGGCTCAAACTGTGGCACTGCATAGTCTGCATTTGAATTCCAGAACTATCCATGTTGAGCTATGCAACCATAGACATGTCACATAGTTTTGTAGGCCCCAATTTCCACAGCTGTGAAATCGTGAAAATAACAGTATCCACCTCATAAGGTTGTTGTAAAGGTTGAATAAAGTAATGTCTGGCACAAAAAAAAGACTCTTAATAAAGGTTAGATGTTACTACTGGGATACATTGTATTAATGATGACAGAAAGAAAAACCACTGTTCTTATTTTGCAAGTAATAGAAGATGTCTGACTAAGCTTTATTTCTTTTTGTATTCATTATCTTCCTACCAGAAGTTTTGATCCTCAAAACTTTATTGAATTGTCCTGAGTATCCCACATTTGTCCATGTAGTTTTGTTTCATTTCTAAATCACATATCCAATCTTGTTACCTGCTTGCTCAATAGAATAGGATGGCTCCTCAAATGACACCCTGAGCTGTCGTATAAGGAAATGATAAAAGGTGTGGCTTTGTGGTCAGAGAGACATGGATTTGAATGCTAACTCTTCCCCTTACTCATCATGTGGCCTGGGTAAAGTTACTTAAATTCTCCATGCCTCAACTTCATCATTTGGAAAATGGAGGAAATCATAGCACCTAAGTCATAGGGTACTTGACTGTGAGGTAATTTACACAAGGACTTGGCGAATAATAGTCACTCAATATGAGAGCTGCTACCACCATCATTGTGGTTATTATGATGTGATTATTATGATTATTAAGAATTAAATCCAAACTCTTGAGGCTGACATTTAGAAGCCCTCTATAAAGCGATCTACCTTTATTCTTTTCATTCCTTACAAAACAGATTTTTTTTGTATTAGTATGGCCCAAATATTGCATGAGGCATACTTATATTAGCTAATCATTCACTATGTATCTGAAATTCAAATTTAACTGGGCGTCCTGTGTTTTCATTGACTAAATCTGTCCACCCTACTCACACATCTATACCTCCCACCAGTACCTCCACCTTACTTCCTGCCAGGGGACAGAAAGACTTCCAGAAAGGCAGAGTTTCCTAAATTTACCCATTTCTGAAGTCTCTACTCAAGGCAGCATTCAGGCCCTGTGCCGGGCATTGTAACAAGAAATATTTTTTATTATTTTTCTTTATTTATTTTTATTAACATTTGTTAATTCTTACTTCCCAAATATGTAGTGTGTAGAAGATTGGTGGGCCTACTCACTTTCCCCATGGCTATAGCCTTAGTTACCCCAATCACTATCCTGCTCTGCAGCCCCCTAACTGTCATGGTGGTTCTCCGCCCTGGCTTCGTCGTAGCTGGTGGCATCAGATTTTATGATGGTGTGACTCAGCATTGGCATGTTGTACAAAGCTCCTCTAGGCAATGCCGATGTGCAGCCAGGGTGCTGAATAATTGCTAGGCTTCTGCTTCAGGCTGTTCCTTCTGCCTAGAGTGCCCCCCTCATTCCCATTCCCACATTTTTTCTTTAAGAATTCGCACTTTGGGAGACCAAGGCAGGCGGATCACCAGGTCAAGAGATCAAGACCATCTGGCCAACATGGTGAAACCCCGTATCTACTAAAAATACAAAAATTAGCCGGGCATGGTGGTGCGCCCCTGCTACTCGGGAGGCTGAGGCAAGAGAATCGCTTGAACCCAGGAGGTGGAGGTTGCAGTGGGCCAAAGATTGCACCACTACACTCCAGCCTGGTGACAAGAGCGAGACTCTGTCTCAAAAAAAAAAAAGAATTCGACCATCCATTTAGACCCTAAACCATATAACTTTATTCATCTTTCCCAGACTCAACACTATCTGCCTTCCATCAGCGGGCAATCTTGTGCCTGGTTGTTGGTCCTGCAAGATTGGGAAGCCTGGAGGGCTGGGGGTGCCTGGTTGGATTCAGTGTCCCTTGCCCCAGTTCCCAGCGCAATCCCCTCAGCATTGCTGACAAGCCATTGATAGCTGCCCAATTGAAATGACTGCCATATAGAGGCCCAAACTTTCTATGAAGCTAATAGAGACAGAAACTCATTATAACTTTTCTAAGTACTTGTTTATGAAGAAACCTATGCAGATATCTAGTAATCATTTTATCCCAAATTGAGATAACTGTCAACTACCTGTGTTGAAACTTTAATAAAGAGAAACTTTATTATCAAGCTTTGATTTTTAGTTTTACGTTGCTATCATAAGTCCGGTAAGGTTATTTCAAAACCCATAGAGGAGACATTGAAGTGGCTTAATTATTTAATTAGCAGTAGGTGAACTTTGGGAATTTTGGTCTCTGTATGTGACTTCTAGACACCCATTGTGATATCTGCATTTTTGCTTAAAATAGATTAATAAGCCAATAGATTTTTTTAGAAAATCTTTTCCCATTTCAGTGAGCAGTGAAATCTGAATCTATAGCTTGCAACTGAAACTATTTTTCCGCAAAGCCATTGAGGGCTTTTACTCCGTCTGTTGTAAACAATTTATTGTTACAGTCTTAGAATATTTGCATTTTAATTAAATAAAATTTTAATTAAATTCTAAACTTTGCTCAGAAAAGGCAAGTTTGGGCAGCTAATGCATGGTAAGGCGCCTATTCAGAGATGACTTAAACTTCAGGAATTCTGTGTTTGGTGCCATTTAAATAGCAAAGGAATGTGTGTCTTTCTTGCTTAAAAATATTTCCCAGCTGCCTTTGGGGACCCTCCCCAGGAGCATACAAGAGGTTTGGGAAAGCTACAGACTAGTTAGATGTTGAGATGTTTTAGACAGACAGAGATGGATACAACAAATCTGATTGTCGTGGAGGTGGGGAAAGGGTTGGTGAAAGATGTTGCTTAGGAGAGAGGTACATATGAATAGGTACAAACATTTACTAAACACCTTCTATGTGCTGGTCACCAAGTTACCCTGAATTCAAAGATGAGTTTTGCCAAGATGATTTACGTGGTCCAGGTATAAGTTGATGGGAGAGCCTGCTCTGTGATGGGAGCTGTGGGAATGGAAAGGAAAGGAGGAGAAACTTGTTTCTAAATTTTGAATTTTTAAGTTTTTTTTTTCTTTCTGGCTAATGCTTATATAATTGGAGCCTCTCGGATCCTGCCGTTATGCTCTAGGGCATATAGTTTGCAGTGTGTGTTTTTGTTTATTTCCAGGACCTTTTACTGAGATCCATTCACTGTCAATCCCCTGGCTGCATGTGTTGCTTTTCCTCCCTGCTGCTTAGCTCAGGGCTTCCGATAGAGCTGCTTCGTTTTGGGAGGTCAGGATAATGATGCTGCCCCTTTGTTCTGTCCTCCTGAAATGAAGCGCTGATAGCAGAAGGTAAAAGGCAGTGGGTTAGGGAGAAGCAGAAATGGCCCCATCAGTCGCATCAAGATTAAACGATTCTCCCATCTAATGGTAGGAAATGAGGCGTTTTCTGCGAGCCAAACCCTGATAGCTGTGTCCTTGTGGTGCCGCATAGGACATGCGGGGGTGTAGGTACTTTGTAATGAAGCAAGTTAAGAAATAGACTCAGACGTGGGCCATCCTTCCCCTCCCCTCAAGGGCAGACTTCAGTGTCATTAGACCAACCTCCTACGTAGTATCAAAACCTCTTATTCAGAAACACTGACGGGTATTTGACTGAATTCAACAAAATGTACTGTTTCTAAACTTGTAACTGTTTATCAAGGAATAAAATCAAGCAAAATTATGAGGACATGTATTGGATGTTTCCCTGTGTGTAAGGCATTGTGCCTAATACAATTGTTCTCAGGTATAGGTGAGCATTAGAGTCACTGGACTGCTAGAAGCGTGCAGATTGCTGGGCCTCACCCCAGAGTCTCTGCTTCAGTGTGTCTGGCGTGGGACTTGAGAAGCTCCCTTTCTGACAAGCTTCTAGGTGAAGGCCATGCTGCCGGTCCCTGGACCACACTTGAAGTATGAGGTTGAAGGGCAACTTACGAGGTCCATGCTTTCAAAACTTTAATGTACACAGAAATCGTTCAGGAATTTTGTAGAAATACAGATTATGCCTCAGAATATCTGGCGAAGCACTGACTAAATTTACCTGAAAGTTTAAGCAAAGCCTATTGATTTATTTGCCTGAAAATTTTGATTTATCAAAAACAGTATTTAAAAAGAAAATAAGCCTTTGATCACAAGTAGCTACTGTTTCTTAAATCCTTACTATGTGCAAGGTCTTGTGCTAAGTGCTTTGCATGTCTTGTCTTATTTAGTCATTACACTAACCTTATTAAAGTGAAGACAACCCCCGTTTTACAGATGAGAAAACTGAGGGCTCAGAGAGATTACTCAAGTCATACAGCTAAGTAAATGACAGATTCCAGATCTGAACCTAGGTGTGGCTGATTTTGAAGCCCCGTGACTTTTGTACTACACTGTTTCTCTTAATAGCTACCCAAGATAGTTTCCACTCTGAAGACATTAATTTGATATTTAAACTGTCTACCCTACTGTCAGTTATGTTCCTTGCTGATCCTTCTTTGACTTGTCCTCTGCTGAGCAGAGTATTTATGGCTAGACCCAGATAAGCAGACAGGCTCTGCTAACCAGAAATTAAAAAAAAAATTTTTTCATTAAGCATGTGATGGGTTATAGAGTTGTAATTTTTCTTACATTTTGGGCAAGCTTTAAATGTAGTATGCCCTATGAGAGTTACAGGAAGACAAAGTAATCTAATTCATTAAGCACTTATTATGTACCTTGTGCTTTAATATCTTTTTTATCTTGTAACTCTCTTAACCATCCTGAAGGTAGGAATTACCCTCCCCATTTTATGGATGATATTAGAGAAGTTTACTAACTTGTTTAGCATCACACAGCTAAACAGAGACTTGAATTGTGATTGGAAGCTGGCTATGTTAGATTTCTCAGCCATGCTATTTTCGTTAGATCATAGTGCCTCTCGGTTTCCTCATCTGTAAAATGAGGAGAATGATACTCATTATACAGGCAAATAATAATGTCTGACATAGATTAGGTGTTCAGCACATGGTAGCTATTTATTATTTTTATGAGAATCAACAAGAACTGGAAGCAACATAGATCCACAACATTGTACACCCTCATTTCTCTTTCTCTTGCTATTCTCTCCTCTTTCTGTTGTCCTCTCCCCTCTTCCCTTTCCCCACCCAACATTCTCTAAGATTGAAGTATCTTTTTTTAAAAAAAAAAAATAAAACATTGAACTAGCTGCTTCCTGTCTTATTTGTTCAAGTGTTAACATTCTTTAATGGGGGTTTTTAATCAGTTCATCATCATCACCAAAAGCACACCATTGAAATCTAGATTTAGTAAGCCCTACTAAGCCCTACTTAGGCTACAGTTTGGACACAGGGATTTTCAGGTCAGTAGTGTTCACCTTGACCCTCACAATTACAAAGAGGAGTGCCATTAGATTCCCATTAATTAAGGGTAAATGCTACCTGTCACTTTGAAAGTTTTGGTGTTAGAGTATGTCTGTATCTCTGCTTTAGAAAGACATGATTTAAGTTGCTAGATACAAGATGTCATTTCTTGTCTTTTCTCTTAGCCCTAAACATCAGCTTGCTTTAATTAGAAATAACAGTAAGGCATCTGCTGAAAATATGTGCACTTTCATTAATCTAGGGTTACTCAAGAGAATGACAAAGGGGTTTCTATATTACATTTGCTAATAAAGAGTATAAACAGTATTTCAAGATGAGGACTAAAATGAAATACCTAAAACCTTACCAGGTCCAGCTGGTTCATATTTACATTGCCAGAAGGAGGGATTAGAGAAGCACTGCAAAAGCACAACACCTTCTGCATTCTTAAAATTAAAGGGACAAATCGTTATCTGAAATGAGCTGCAGGCCAGAGGGGGAAAGATAACCATATCAGCAGGAACAAAGGTTGTGGCTGACCAGCTAAAAAGTGACCTTTTTTTTTTTTCATTTTCTCAGAATCTAAAAATGGAATCCCATTAAAATGCATTAAAAATAGGAAAAATATATAATATAAAAAAGCCAGTATAGTCGCAGATGCTAAATTTACACTTCCCACAACAGGGATTGTGCCTTAGTGTCATTCCCATCAACCCATCAACTGAGCTTCCCCCAAAGCAGACATCACTTCCTGGGAGTAAATGAAGCATTTTTGGGAGCTGCTCTCCCAGTTGGTCTCAGGCCACTAGGGTCCCATTCAGTTAGTTATTACTTCAGGACACTTACTGGTTCCCTAGTGGCCCCAAATAAATGATTGCAGCTCCTAAAAATCCTGACTTCCAGAAGTAGCTTGTGCATGAGGAGAATGTGCAAAACTCACGCAATGAGATAATTCTGAGGCTTCCAGAATCCTGTTACATCCAGTATAAAGCTGTGAAGCAGCCACAGTTGGTGTCTTTCGTTGGTAAAAATCATGGACATCCTTCAGGAAAGCAAAACTACCCTCTCACTGCTAGTTTCCTTCTCCATAGCCAAGACGCGAGAAAAAATAAATGTCTAAAAATTAGAGATGTTTCAGCTACGCCAGATGCCTTTGAAAAAAAACAACTCAGTCATTCAAACAGCCTGATTTTATGAGGTGACATTTTAGATTATGATATGACATTGCAGATTTGACATGATTGTGCTAATTGTGAGAAAATATGCTACTTTGATCAAACTAGAATGAAGGAAATAAAAAGACACTGTGGCTCAACTTGTAATAAAGAGCAGCTCATCCTCACAGCTTTGTGATTGTTGCTATAGTTATCTATTCAACATGGGATGCACAATACAGTTAACGTTTCATTACCAGTAGCCTGTTGCGTGCTTATTGTTAAAAGGAATTTAACATACAAGTTTTTGTATGTGTTGTTCGCCTAATTCTGATTCCTCGTGCTGACTGGCATGAGACAGGGAGCTGGATTGTATTAAACTGGTTTTATTGTGATGTGACTATGATGGATGTGACAAGGGCCTCTGTTATTCGCTGGGGAGTGTGGCCGTTAATGAAGCCATTAGCTGAGCTAAGGCAAGTGAAGAAAATAGGGAAATTACCACTATTCTGAAGCCATTAAGTTGTAATCCACCACTTTCTCTCCTTACTCAAAAAGGCATCTTCTTTTTAAGGCCTCCCTGACTGTCCTTTAAAGATTCATTAATTCATTAACTTTCCAAGGAGATGGGGGTGGATAGCATAGTTGAAATTTTAATCAGTTCAGTGTATCATATTATTAACATTATGGCAGTGTCTGTGCTCATTGCTGGACCACATCAGGTTAATTTTAAACAAACCACATTACAGCAGATGTCTTTCTGTTCTATGCATAGCAGAAGAGCTTCCATTTGTAGAGTACTTTAGATTTCACCATGCTCTTTTATGTTTGGTTGATACCCAGGGCAGGCACTATGTACCTCTGTTATACAGATGAGTGAACTGAGGCTTAGTGAGGCTAAAATAACCTGAGGGATGAAGATCAGCCAGCCACTAGATGGGCAGAAGTGGGTTTCACCCTTAAATTCTCACTGAACCTTTGTATTAGGAATCATGCTTTTCCCATGTATAGTCTCTGCTGGAAAAAAGAAAACCTCTGGTGAGCACAAATCTTTTGAAAATGAATAACTTGTGTTTATTCTGTATTAAATGTTTAAAAATATTTATTTAGCTAATCAGGGATTTGCATCTTTTAAAAACAATGGCGGTGTGCTCTGTGCAAGTCATATATGTGATATACTACCCTGTGGGTGGTTTCAGTTTACTTATAAAACGTTTAGCTCAGTCGAGTTGGGTGATGTCTACTACTTGGCAAAGCAGAGTGTTCTTAAAGACACAAGCTTTGGCTCTACAGCCCTTAGAGAACCAACATTTCCCAAGCAGAAGTTAGGACAGTTCTTTCTTTAAAGGGATAGTGAGGTCAATTCTATGCTCAATCCTTGCCATACTAAGAAAATTTGGGACCCAGAACCAGTGCCTTAGCACATCCCCAAATTGATGCCTCTTCAAACCTATTTGTGTAGATATGTTGCACATATAATTGTTGCTACCTATTGCAAGGTCCAAATGGGTAAAGGATACACATTTTGATCTTCTATACTAGGATATTCTTGAGACCTCCTAAAAGGGAGCATGAAGAACTGAGGCTTGGCTGGCTGCTGGGCAGACCACTTTGCTTAGCAGCCATCCATGCAGACAGGTGCCCACAGGCTGAAGGGCTGTCAGGGGAAGGCAGTCACAGGAAGGAAGGAAGTGGGATAGGAACTGAAACAAAGATTATTTCTCCTCATATATTTATGAGTTCCTCTAGGTGGGCTAGAGCCTAGAGCGAGGAGAAACTCGGTATGTATTGTTAAACAGAATGGATAAAAGGAAAGGGACTGTGGCTTAAGAATTCATTGAGCAGTCTATCTTTTGGGTCATCCCTGTCTTCATCACAAGTAAGTCCACACCTGGAAATGGAACTTTTCCCTCCAAACCATAGAGTTGATCACCAGGGGGAGAGCTGTAATGAAATCTGTTTCTGAAACCAGTTGGCCTTACTGCTTCTGTGTGAGTTGGTGTTAGCAAATGGTTGCATGAAACCTTCCTGATGACTTACCATCCTCTAGAGGGCAGAGCCAGGACTGGATCCGGGCCTCCTAAATTGTAGACCCTGGTATTCAAAAGGGGGTCCATGGAACAGCAGCATCGACCTCTCTTGGTATAACTTGTTGGAAATGCCCAATGTCAGGTGCCAGCCAAACTTCCTGAATCTGAGTCTGCATTGTCAAAAGATCCTCAGGGAATGCATATGCACAATAAAGACCAAAGAGCCCTGCTGATAGGCTTGGTTCATTGAAATGTGAATCTTATGTGCAATGACTAAAGATTGTGTTCTTTTGCCTTACTTTTACAAAAGAAGAAGGGAACTGATCTTGATTGGACCCCCTACCCTGTGCCAGTAACTGAATGTGCCTGGCATCCTATATTTCTGCTTGTTCAACCTTCACAACTACCCTGGGAGATAAGCACTGTCTTCCTAATCTTATAGACAAGGAATTCTAAGCTGAAAAACAAAGTGACTTGCCCAAGGCCACAGGGTAATTGTCAAGGCTGGAGTTTGAACCCTAGTTTGTGTGATTTCAAAGCCTTCCGCATGACAGCATGCTGTAGTAGAAAACACAGAGAGAAAATCTGGAGATGCAATTGCCTAGTTCCTCGGGGAACATCTCTAGAGGATTGATTTTATTATTGTTGTTTAATAACCCTAATTATTTGAGTATATTTTTTGTAGTGGCTTACAGCATCTCTTGATAAACATGCAAGAATTGATATTTGGCAGTATTATGAAAAATAACATTGGTCCGTAACAGTGTTTTAAGTTTAGATACTTTTGTTTAATGATCTGCACGTCTTACTTTCAACTTTTTATTAACAGGGTTAAAGTAAGTGAACAACTCTTCTGCTCCTACCATCCATATCACTTATTTATTTTTGTCCCTCCATGTTCTGTGAAGGCAGAAGTCTTTTAAGCCTCAACAGCTAATTACCTCCCCTGGGAGAAAGCTGGGAAGACAAGAAACACCGAAAAGGTCAACTCAGTTTAAGCTGGTGATTTGCCACAATGTGAGGTGAGGTGGTCACTTTCGAACTTGGAGTGAATGGTCACTAAGCGGGGACCTTGCCAGGCAGCAAGATAAGGAACCTCCCAGGGCCACCCATTTGCCTCAGGCCTTGTGTTTTATTTCATAGACTGCTCGAATTCATTATATGGTTACATTTTTCCCAAACAAAATACTCACCGCTTAAATATAACCCAGTCCTTTCCAAGTTGAAATAATTTTGGGATTTGCCATTTGAATTACCCACAATACATCTTTCCTATATACCCATGACTGTTTCTTAAAAGAATCCCAGTTGGGAAATGATTTGCTGCCCCAAGGAAACAAGCAGGTTTACATATCCCCATCCCCACCCCACTTTCCCACTTTCACTCTGTCTCTCTCTCTCTCTCTCTCTCTGATTTCTTCAACTCTTCCACTAGGGCCAACTGAGAATCCTCCCAATGTGTGAGTGTGCACACATGTGTCTCAGTTTGCCTCTGTCTTAGGAATTGGGGCTGCTGTAAAGCAGCCTTATAATGGGCAGATTTTCCTACATGTTGATTGTTAATGAGATTAATATTTTCTCCCTTGTTATGTAGGGCAATTCTGTATTAACAAGCTGTCATCTTTTTCTTTCTTACTGTGGGGCTTTCTCAACTGTCATGCCATCAGGCTCATGAGCCTTTCATGAGAAAGACATGGGCCTCTTATGAGTCCACTGAGCTCAGTCCACATGAACAGCCAGTCCAGTCACTGGCAGGATCTGTGGTACTGTGTTACAATCACCACAGTCATGAGTAAATTTGAGAGGAGATGCTGTGAGGCTATGCAAATATCCCATTGTTTCTTAGAGTTTCACCCACTAATTTTAGCATCCATTGATGAAAGTTGCCTGCAGGAATTATTACTATGGTGTTCTAATGATGATTTTCTATTTCCCTCCTTCCATCAACCTTTACTAATTTCTTCTGTGAAGAATCCCTTCTTCTATTTATGCATTATTCAATTTGTTTTTATAAGTTGGGAATCATGGATATTTATTTTATTCTATGAGTTATAATCAAATACTGTTGTTATTTATTTTGTTGCTGAAATTGTTCTAGCTGTAGCTAGGGGTTTTCCACCCCCTTCATTTCTGGTTGAGGAACAGGCTGGAGAGGGGAATGCCTTGCCCAAGATCATGCCTTTGGAGACAGCACCAGGGTTAGAACACAGATCTCTTTTTGAACTCACAGTTCAGGCCTGTCTCCATTATACTGTGCCACTTTATGAAACACTGAAAAGTATCTAGGTACACTGTCTCACTTTGCTGTGCTTTTTGTTTATCTTTTGATTAATACAGTTTTGATTGTCCTTCGGAGTTGGGTACAGGAGGAAATTTTGGGTGTCAGCCTGCTGTGTTGGAAAGCCTTTTTGTCACAGACAAATAACTTCACTAGCTTGATCTACTGTAGAGTGGAATTTGAAATAAGCTGGATGCCTTTTGTATCCCTTTTAGGTTGTTATCCGATAATAAGACAGCATAGGTAGGGTGATCATGCATACTGGTTTGTCTTGAGTAGTCCTACTTAGTGCCTGTTTTTCAGGTGTAATCATCAGTAGTACCTTTTCCCCCTCAAAAGTGTGCATATTTTGATGATCAGTTGTATGTTCACCCCAGTCCACTGGTTTTCAGACTTTTGCTCCACATCAGAGTTACCTGGAGGGCTTAAATAAATTAAAAAAAAAGAGTCACCTCGAGGGCTTGTTAAACTACAGACAGCTGGACCCCACCCCCCAAATTTGTGATTCACTGGGTCTGGGGTGGGGCTTGAGAATGAGCATTTCTAACACGCTCTAAGGTGCTGCAGGTGCTGCGTGATTAATGTGTTGATTAACATCAATAAATTTCTTAATATTGTAATATTTTACACCTTGACATGATGCTATAGAGTAGATTTATATTAAAAACTCCTTACTTTTTCTACCTAGTAAGTTATGTTTATAGAGATGTAGTGACTGACACAAAGGTAAGATAGTAGTAATAGCACTGCTAATTATATTGCTGTACATAAAAAATGACATCACTATTATCCAGCACTGTTAATAGTCCTAAATGGAGTTGGATATAGTACCCTTTTATTTGAATATACCCTCTAAATCTTGCTGAATCTTTTTCTTCCCTACAGATTTTAAATTTTGCATAGGCTCCATAGTTTTTATTTGAAGAGAAATGGAACTGGTAGGGGAGCCAGCATAATTTTCCACTCTTTATGGCACTGACTTTGGGATTGACACCTGCACAGGTAGAGGACCTTTTTATCTGATAGGCTAAGGGCATAAACTGACCTCATGACTTACTCTTTCATATAAAGGAGACACAAAAGATGCATGTGTGCATGCACACACACTACCAACTGTGATGATGACAACAAATTTCCTTTGTTTGCTTTTTCTTGGTAGCTTTTCGGTGACTGTCATATGCTTTCTTTCTGCATCACTTCCCCATCGTAGTAGAGGAGTATGTATGAAGAACACAACGTAAGAACTGAATTTGAGACCCAATGTGTATCATTGTATCATGCTCTGTTTCCACATTGATATTTCCCTGACATTTCATTAATATTGTTTCATTAATACTGCTTCAGTAGTATTATAAGCACAGCTCATTTTCTTCTTTGTCTGTGCTGGAGAGGATCTCTTGGATGGGTACATCAATGGTTCTAATTATGTAATCAATAGTAAACCAAGTCTTGAGGCCCTGTGCCTCAGTGTTTCCTTCTCTGCAGGCCAGTATATTTAGTGTTTTTGTAGTATTGGGTTTAGATGTATGATACTGCTTTGTATTTGCTGTGGCCATATGCAAAAAAGATATTACTACTTTAGCACTGATTGGGTCTCAGTTATTTGTGTGTTATCATGCATGTATTTAATTGAGCAGCTACTACGTGCAAGGAGCTGTGAGAAATGAACATGAGGCCAAGATATTGACCTTGCCCTCAAGGAATTTACAGTCTTGTCAGAGAGATAATCCATAGCCACAAACACCATAAAAAGTAGACAGAATTAAGAAGTATGAGAGCTACACAGAGAACATGACGGGAATTCAAAGAAAGTACTACTCCTTTCTTGCAGTGAAGGGTCCAGAGTGGCTCTGAGGTTCATTTTGAACATGACGGGAATTCAAAGAAAGTACTACTCCTTTCTTGCAGTGAAGGGTCCAGAGTGGCTCTGAGGTTCATTTTGTACATGAAGAGATGAGAAAGGACAATCTAAGTGGAAGATACAGGAGAAACACGGAAACAAACAAAAGAATATCCAGGGAACTGTTTGCAGATCCCTTTGTCTGGTTGCATGACACAGAATGTAGCAGAAAGCCATGAACTAGCTGAAAGTAAGAAGGATTTGGCTGGCTGCAGACAGGCAGTACCAAAATGTGAGGGCATACTAATTCACTGTGGGCCAGTTACTATGCTAGGGATCGTATATACCTTCTCTCATTTCATCCTCAAAATTTCTCTGAGGAAGGGAGTGCTTTTATTCTTTCCTTGTATTAAGGCCTATGAATATATTTCAGGAGAAGAGCTTCCAAAATACTTCCAATAAATATGTGGGATGGTTAAGCAATGGCACAACAAATTTAGTTGCCGTGACCTAGGTCTGTCCAAAGGCCCCTGTACAATTCAGAAGCTCTAAAGAGAGAAATATCAACTTCCCAAGTGTCCAGGTTTAATAACATTTGAACAAAGAAAAAGTCCTTCCTAGGAGACCTCCATTTCACCTGGAGGTATTTCCTTTCTATTAGTTCTACCTGTCTATCTATGTGTGTACCAAGAAGAGGGTCACTTTTTCCCCTTCATCCTGCACCTATCACTCTCCACTGCTCGTACCGCTAAGCTCTTTCATCATCCGACATTGACTTGTAATTTAACAGAGGCCATGTGCTAAGCAGGACATTGCAGTATTGGCTGGCCAGTTTGACTCAGCTGTCTTCCCACTGCAAGTCAATTGTTTTTGCCTGAAATTATTTCAGCAAGCTTTGTGCTGTATCTGTGTCACACTTTTGGCCAGTTTGTTAATGTAAGTGTTCCTTGGTAGTAGGAGTAAGATCAATTCCTGCTTTACCTACCTATGGCCCTTGGACAATACCCTCTACCCAGTGGGTTTCACCAACAGACACTTTGTGGTGGGCATATTGGCAAAAATGTTTGACTCCCAACCACTACTTCCCAAGGTTTTGCCATGCACAGGGCTCTCCTTATTTGCACACTGGGGCTTTCTATAACTGCAATGTCCATCCATGTCTAAGGATGCAGCCAAATAAAGAAGCTGCTTCCCTTTTATTTTATTTTATTATTTTTTTGAGACAGAGTTTTACTCTGTTGCTCAGGCTGGAGTGCAGTGGTGCAGTCTTGGCTCACTGCAGCCTCCGCCTCCCGAGTTCAAGCGATTCTCCTGCCTCAGCCTCCTGAGTAGCTGGAATTACAGGCATGTGCCACCACACCAGGCTAATTTTTGTATTTTTACTAGAGATGGGGTTTCACCATGTTGGCTAGGCTGGTGTCGAACTCCTGACCTCAAGTGATCCACCCACCTCAGCCTCCCAAAGTGCTGGGATTACAGGCGTCAGCCACCGCACCTGGTCTGCCTCCCATTTACTTTAAAACATCTGTTTTAGTCTTCCAGTGTAGGCATGGTCATAAGGTGGGAATACCTTTAATAGTTAAAATGGATTCTGACCAATTGGCTCATGAAATTAAAAGAAGATAAATATACAATCTTTGTGGTATGTGTGCCGTAATATATACTGGCTAGATATATCTTTAATCATTTTTAAAGTATTGAAATATCATCTGTCATGAAAATAACTGCATTGCTATAAAATATTTGCTTTTTATGATGTTTTTGTTTTAGTTAAAAAGATTCATAGGCTAAAAGGAACTTTAAAGGTCATCAGATTTGTTCTCATAATCTAGGAATCGGCCATTCTAGGCGAGTGAAAATGTAGTTTGCTTCTAACAGTGTCCTGAAAAATAATTTTTCAACCTTGAGATGGGGCTATGTCAACTATTTCTGCAACCCATTCCTTGCTTGGAAATAGCAGAGACTCAACAAATATTCACTGAAAAAGCGAATGAGCCTTAAAGGAAATGCATTTAATTGGGTAGAAAGCAAATTCTGAACACATATTTGTAGAGTGAATGCATGGAAGAAGGAATGGACAGACAAGCCACTAGGAAATTTTCAGATATAGCTAACCTGATTTTCTCATGTTACAGATGAAATCAGTTTCTTCTTATTCAGTTTGCACAGTGTAAGTGAGTTTCCTCAACTAGTCATCATACCCTCTCTATTTGAAGGAAGTTATTAATTCTTCCCTCAGTCCCGTCTCTTCTGGCTGAGTAATCATAGCCTCGTTTACCTTTTCTCATAGGTTCATCTTTCCAAGCCTGTGAGAGTCTCTGTGGCTCTCTGATCCCCAAATGCATCATAATCCTCTCTCTGTTTTAGAGCCTAGGCCTAGATATGCCAGTGTGAGATTTACAGAGGGATTAGTGAGCATTTTGTATCTAAACCTAGATGATGACAATCACAGACTTCATTAGTGGATAAAGAAAACCATAAGACAATAGGGGTTTTGTGGGATTTGTGGTGAGTTTTTTTCAAAATTATGTTTGACCACTCTTTGCTCTTCTTTCTCCCAGTTGCTATTTCTGGAACTCACAATTGTGATTAGACAGCATCAGAAAAGGAGGCTGCTACCTTTCACTCTTGGTTATTAAAAACAATATGTCTAATAGTTTATTATACATTTTCAAATAGCTTCCTCTAAAAACTGGAGAAAGATTTCTCCTGCCCCTATACAATTCTGTGGCTCAGAATTGTATAGTCTTTTAGCTAGAAATATTGATTTGCTGTTGTTTAGCCCCCAGTGGATTGCTTCTTATCTCTAAGACTGGATTTTTGTTAGAATGAGAGTTGACAGAATTCAGATTTAGTCAAGTGAGGTGTGTCAGAGTTGGTAAAATGTTAAAGTTTGAGAACAAATTGGATATTAACTCAGGAAATTTTGTGTGAATTTTGTCAAAAGAAGTGATTTCAGGAATCAGGGCCTTTGTGGTGTATATTTGCAGAGAATAATTATTTAATTGCAGAAGATAATTATTTAAATGCCTGAGTCTCCTTTTGGGGGAGGAGAACTGATTTCCACAGATTTGTTTATACAGATTCAGTCCTAAGGCAAACCTGAAATGAAAAATCAGTCCAAATTTTTAACAGAGAATTGCATCAGATTTGGTACATTCCTATACTGGATGATAATTAATTTTTCTTCTTTGTACTTTTTTGAAATTTCTAATTTTGTTTTACAGTGGCCCTGCATTACTTTTATACATGCTCATATAGCAAGTAAAAAAAGACACAAACATGTATCAAATATGACCCCTATTTTATCAAATAAAAAAATCATATACAAATGCTCCCCCATCAAGCTATGATTTTTTGACCTTACAGTGGTTTGAAAGTGATAAGCATTCAGTGGAAACCATACTTCAAATTAGTAATTGAAATGCAATTTCAGCTTACAATATTTTCAACTTATGATGGGTTTATAGAGGGGCATCTGCGAATACATATGTGCAGGATAAAAACTAGAAGGAAATATACCAAAATGTATTGCGTTAATGGTTATTATCAGTGCTTGATAAGATTACAGGCTGCTTTCATGTATTTTTCATTCTTCTCTATATTGTTACAGTTTAAAGAACATGTATATGTGAATCAGGGTTTCTTAATCCTGGCACCACTGACATTTGCAGCCAAGTAACTCTTTGTTGTGAGGGGCCATCCTGATTATCGTCCTGAGTTTCCCTGACCTAGATACACACTAGATAACAGAAACACCTATTCCTCCATAGGTGTGACAACTAAAAATGTCTTTGGACGTTGCCTAATGTCTCTTGGGAGGGGGCAAAATCAGCCCTGTTTGAGAACCACTGATATAAATTAAACAAGTGTTTCTTTAGTAAGAAACTTTCAAGCCATATAGAAATAAAACTGAGGCTTAAATAACTACAAATAAGGTAAGCAACAACATGGCTCCCCTACACTACTCTCTTCTCTTTCCATTCGCGGTAGAATGAAAGTGTGGGATAATGGCCTGGTTGAAGTTTACAGAGTTGTCAGGTGATGAATGGTTTTGATAAGCCACCAATTCCCTCCCCATAAAATAAATAGACTACATAAAGCAATATGGGCATAGAGATTTCTTATATGTTTAGGCACACAATTAGCACTTAATGTA
Organism: Gorilla gorilla gorilla; assembly: GCF_029281585.2. NCBI lineage: Eukaryota > Metazoa > Chordata > Mammalia > Primates > Hominidae > Gorilla > Gorilla gorilla. The sequence goes on from NC_073247.2 coordinate 160,186,872, forward strand.
TGTTTAATAATAAGCAATGAACCTCTTACCAAATTAGTAGTAGAACTTATGGTCCTTCTCTACTCTAAACTCTCCTCCAGATGCTGGGAAGTGGAAAAAAAAAAAAAAAAAAAAAAGAAGAAAGAAAGAAAGGAAAAGAGATTGGGCAAAAGTTGAGTTGCTTTCTGCCTGTGATCCTTGGAATCACAACTTTAAAAGTTTTGTTCTGGAGACCCTGTGTATTGCAAAGGTCCCATTCAAGAAGAGGACTTCCTCTGTTTTGGAGAGCACCTGTGCAGTAAAGGGTTAACCTAGCAAGCTTGGGGTGTTCCAACCCTGCATATTCCAAAAACAGGGCCAATCAAGGGCTTCTGGGAGATAACTTCTAGGTCCTTGGAATATTCTGCCTGATGAGAGGGTCTTTGTATACCTAGGGAGTTGAGCCACACCAGATAGTTTATGCTAAAAATGTGGGTCCTTGTCACAGTGGGTCCTTGGGCCACTGTGTATCAGTTTGACCTCTGGAGGGGCTGGAGACTGAGTAACTAAAATCAGGCACGTGGGTGCTCCATGACTACTGACTAGTCCTCAATAAAAATCTGGGCACCAATACTCCGGAGAGCTTTCCTGGTTGGAAATATTTTGTACATATTGTCACACATCATTGCTTGGGGAATTAAGCACTGTCTTTACTACTCTCCTGGGAGAGGAAAACTAGAAGCTTGTACTCGGTCTCTCATGGACCCCACCATGTGTACCTTTTTCCTTTGCTGATTTTAATCTGTATTCTTTCACTGTAATAAACCATAACCATGAGTATAGCAGTTTCTGTGACTTGAGTCCTTCTGGCAAAACATACTTGAGGGCGGTCTTGGGAACCCCTGACACAGCCACATGTCCTTTAACTCACAGAGAGTGATGGGGAAGGTCAGGGTTGAAGCGTGGTATGAAAACCCCAAAGCCTTGCCCAGTGTGTGTCAACTCTGACTTGATGTACAGCTTGAACTGGCTATTTGGTCCTCTAGTAGGCAGGGTCTTCACAAGCCAGGTGAATGTTGGAACCCAAGGACCTGACTGGCGGGAAAGCTGCACTTCATACCTGGGGTTCTATCCACCTGGGGAGGATATTGGTCAGTATCCCCTTTCCTGAGAATCGGACACATGTGTGCATTTGCCAGGGTTTCCCTTGCCAGGCAAGCATAGCAGAGGTATGGCCTTTAATTGCCTTTGGTTCTCAAAGTGTTCTGAGCAGTATATCTGAACCACTATGCTTGCTGGTCTGCTCACTTTGCTGTTTTGTTTTTTGAGTAGAGGGAATAGGTTTAATATTACAAAACAAGTCTTGGCTTGACAGCACAGATAGATGCCTTTGCATGAATGAAAAAGTCAAATCTGGGAGAATGGAGAATGGAAGGCCTTATAGCTTTAGATTTTTCTCTAACATGTTTTATTCAAAGCCTGTTTACCTCTGGATATGGAAATCGGGGACATCCTTTACTTAAAGCCTCTGCAGTGACAGCAGCCTAAGTTAGGGCCCCAGCTCCATTCTAGGTATTTGTTGCTTGGTAGGAAGAAAATCAAAACAGTAAGAAATGAGTGGTTTTACCCATAGTAGCTTGATCCTGGTGGTAAGACAGGGAATTGCACCAAAGATCTGACAAATGGTGGGGATTTAAAAAATGCTCAGGATGGTTCTCCCCTCTGTGTCAGAACGCATTATTTGAGGCTAAAAGGAGAGGAGACTCTTCTTTATGTAATTTTTAAATTGAACTGTAACTAATACACAATAAAATGTATGGGTATTCAGTTCAGTGAGTTTTGACATTTGCTTACATCCAGGTAACTGCTACCCAAAACAAGATACAGACCAACTCTGTCCAATAGCAATATAATACAAGCCACATCTATAATTTTAAGTTTTTTTGCAGCCACATTAGAAAAGGTAAAAAGATACAGGTGAGATTAATTTTCACACTATATTTTCAATCCAGTGTATTTGAGTCATCATCATTTCAACACATAATTAACATAGAAATTATAATTAAAATTCACATTTTCTTTGTAACAAGTCTTTGTTACAAGCATATTTTATACTTAAAACACATTTCATTCAGATGCCAATATTAAAACAATTGTGGTAGAAAACACATAACAAATGTACTGTGGCCTTCTCTGAAAGGGGTATAAAGTGCTCAGGCTGTGAATGAGTACAGGCTTCTGGAAGAGAGAGCTGTCCTTGGATTTCACTTCCCAGTGACTTTGAATCCTGAATCCCTGTGGTCAGAAGGCAGACTCCTAGAACTTGATCTGAAGACTGAAACTGTGCCTGAGCCTCTATCTGTGTCCTCAACTCATTCTTTGCTGTTTGTTTATTTCTTCCGTGTCCCCAGACCCTAACTTCCTTCCACTAATATTACTGAGAATTTGCCAATGAAGGACAATCTACAGGGTGCTCCCAAGAGAAAGGCATTGTAATCCCTGGAAGAACTTATAAGTCAGTGGAAGACACTTCCAGACACCATTAAAAACTATGACATAGCCCTCCGACTAGAGGAAGCCTATGGTTAGAGGAAGCTTCCTCAGGTTAGAGGAAGGTACAGACATGGAAGTATGGCTAGGAGTTGAGGATGCAAAGAGGAGGGTCTAAGAATGAATAGAGTGTGGATTAACTGTCAGATGGCCAGCTCTACTATTTATAGGCTGTGTCACCTTGAGCCAATTGCTTCATCTCTCTCGGCTTCTTTGCCGTTATCTGCAAAACAGGGATAATACACATATTTACCAGAGCTGTCAAACATCAAACAAAAAAGAATATTAAACATTTGTTGCAATGACTGGCTCATTTGCTCACTCATTCATTCAACAGATATTTTAAAACATCAACCATATGCCAGGTGCTGGGCTAGTTGCTGGGGATACAGCAATAAAGTGAGGTAGGCGTGGTCTGTATTCTCTTAAAGTTTGACATCCAGTTGAGGAGTTAAATTAACAGTATTTATTATCATGGGGAGAGGCAGACATGAGAAAGGCCATGGTGCATGGTGCAGCTGAAGGAAAGTGAGAGGTTTAAATCAAGTTTACCTGTGCCTGGAGGGAGACAGGGCTGGAGGTTAGCAGAGGGTGATAAAACTGAAGGAGTTAGATTGGGTC